>NC_136957.1:33440688-33665645 GCF_032717465.1 Coenobita brevimanus | reverse complement strand
CTATGAGGGAAGATATGGATAGTGTGAGGGAAGATAATGGATAGTGTGAGGGAAGATATGTATACTATGAGGGAAGATATGGATAGTGTGAGGGAAGATATGTATACTATGAGGGAAGATATGGACAGTGTGAGGGAAGATATGTATACTATGAGGGAAGATATGGATAGTGTGAGGGAAGATATGTATACTATGAGGGAAGATATGTATACTGTGAGGGAAGATATGGATAGTGTGAGGGAAGATATGTATACTATGAGGGAAGATATGGATAGTGTGAGAGAAGATATGTATACTATGAGGGAAGATATGTATACTGTGAGGGAAGATATGGATACTATGAGGGAAGATATGTATACTGTGAGGGAAGATATGTATACTGTGAAGGAAGATATGGATAGTGTGAGGGAAGATATGGTATATGCAGCCAGTTTAAATATGGAATACTTTCTGAAGCTGAAGAGGTCAAAATTAGCTTTAAGAGTTTACCGATGTCCAAGAAAATTAATGTCGATTATAGTGTGTCATAAAACGATGAGTGACGTTTAAAGTAAATTATCCACCCATGGTATACACCTACGTCCGCATGTTGTACTACATCCCTAAGCCAATATATAGACTTAGCCATATCCACGCACGGTGTATACCTGCGTCCGCATGTTGCACTAAGTCCCTGTGTTGCACTATGTCCCTGAGTATATAATTCATACACACACACACACACACACACACACACACACACACATATATATATATATATAGATAGATAGATAGATAGAGAGAGAGAGAGAGAGAGAGAGAGAGAGATAGATAGATGTAGATAGAGATACAGATATATACTGTATATATGTACAGTATATCTATCTATCCATCTATATATATATCTATCTATCTATCTATCTATCTATCTATATATATATATATATATATATATATATATCTATCTATCTATATATATATATCTATCTATCTATCTATCTATCTATCTATATATATATATATATATATATATATATATATATATATATATATATACATTTATATGTATGTATATATAGACAGATAGATAGATGTAGATAGAGATACAGATGTATACTGTGTATATGTATATCTATCTATCTATCTACCTATATATATATATATATATATATATACATATATATGTATGTATGAATGTATACTGTTCAGAGAAGCAGTGACCACTGAAGTAGCAAGAGAAAAGAGATATAGATGCACCATCGCAGCGAAGAGACAGAGGATGAAGAGAGCCAGTAAGAGGACGAGAGTTAATGAGACGAAAAGCCTTTGACTTCACCCTATGTGAGGAGCCTCCTCACACATGAGAGTTGTACTCTACACAGGGGCGAATAAAAAGCGTGTATAAAGTCAACAACCGAGCTTGGGTTAAGAAGGTACAGAGCTGGTTTAGCACACCTAATCTCTTGGAAACAGATTTTACAAAAGGTGTAATATGATCTCTCCAAGATAAGTTTCAAGTGAATGAAACCCCTAGCATGTTCAAGGATGATGCAGGATTGAACTGGATATTATTAAACATTAATGGGTACTCCTGTGGAAGATTCTGTCGGAATGACAGGTGTGAGTATTTGATGCATTAAAAACAAGATTATTTTTACCCCAGTCAAAGATATGAGCCAAGTCAGACATTGGGTATGCCATTGCCTCATCCCTTGTTTGTTGAAGTACCTGCTGAGATGGACGTTGCGGGAACCTAATGGAAAGGTGAAGGGTGGAATCATCAGCGTATGAGTGGATAAGTTAGATGTACAGCTTAGAAAGTCACTGATGAATAAAAGGAAGAGAGTTGGTGATAGGATAGCCCTGAGGAACACCTCTGTTGATAGATCTAGGAGCAGAACGATGGCCGTATACAACAGCTGCTATAGAACGACCAGAAAGGAAGCTATAGATTAAGGCACTGATAGGAGGATGGAAGCCGTAAGAGAGCAGTTTGGAAATTAAAGATTTATGCCAGACTCGATTGAAAGCCTTTAGGATGTCAAGTGCAATGGCAAAGCTTTCACCAAAGTCCCGAAAGGAGGATGACTAGGAGTATGAAAGGTAGGTGAGAGGATTGCCAATGGAGCGTCCCTGGCGGAACCCATACTGACGATCAGAAAGAAGGTTGTGATAGGAAGAATGCTTTTAAAATTTTCTGTTATGAACTGACTCAAAAGCTTTTCTGTTAAGAATAGACTTGAAAACTTATGGTGGTGAACATTGAAATCTCCTAAAATGGAGATTTCAAAAGAAGAAATGGATAGAGTGTATTTCATCTTGGAAGTAAGGTAGTCGAAGAATTTTTCATAGTAGAATTAGGGGATACTTAAACAGCTCAGATGTATTTAGTCAGAGAATGACAGGAAAGATGAAGCCAGAGAGCAGAGAATTCAGAAGAATCAAGTTATGGAACACGAGGGCAAGATAAGTCGTTGCATACATGCACACAACAGCCACCTTTGGCTTTGAAATGAATATAGAGAAAGTAGGAGGATACAGAAAAGGGTTTGCTATCAGTTGCCTCAGACTGCTAAGTCTAAGTTAAGAAGAGAAGGTGAGGTTTAGAGGAGGAGAGGTGGTGCTCAACGAAGGGAAAGTTAGAGGAAAGGCCGAGAATGTTGCAGAAATTAAGAAGAAGTGAGTCAGACAGTGGTTCCAGGCAGTCGTTGAGTCGTCACCAGGAGAAGGGGGGATGGTGGGGGCATTTATGGTCCCCCTCCTTCCCTGGGGACGCCGAGGCTTGGTTATTGGACGCCATATTTCTTTCTTTCTTTCCTTCTTTCTTTTTTTGGTAAAGGAAGTGTAGTGTGTACTGTGCATACAGTATGGTGTTGACAGTTATAGAAACTTGTAATGGAGAGCATGCTGGCCTACTCTCTGTGGTACTGAAACACTGAAAAGGTTCAGGAAAGTGGAATGGTCAGGAACTAGTCCCGAGGGCTGATGAAACGGGAGCTCCAGCTCTCCCTGTCATCAGGTTTCCATCCACCTTAGGAGTACTGACCTGCTCGACTGGTGCTACAGTCTACTCCTCTATCTTCTATCCCTCAACGTGCAGCCTTCAACCCACTCACCTTTCCTCATCTTCCTGCCTCTCCCCTCAACTCTACATTATTTCTCCCACTCCTCCTCAACCCCTTGGTTAACCTCACTCTCCTTCTCCTATCCCCCACGTCCCTCTCCACTTTTCTTACCCGCACTTCCCCTTTCCCCCTCTTCTACCCCCGTTTCCATTTCCCTTCCCTTCTTCCCCCCTCAACCACTAGCCTTCGCATCACTAAGAAGACGACTAAATGTAATATCTACCTTTATGTATGCAATAGGTCAACTTTGGAAATGTCTCCCTCTGTCTGTATTTCCTACTACCTCTGATCTCCAGTCTTGTCAAAAGCAATGTGTCCAGGCATCTCTTGTCTTGTTTTAGTGTACTTTCTCTTTTTCTTGGAGGGAACAATTTGCAGACTCCTGGCCTTTGGTTCCTTCTTCGTTGCATAAAAAAATTAATAAAAATAATTTTATTATAGGAATTACACACTATACTAGTAAAGTATATATATATATATATATATATATATATATATATATATATATATATATATATATATATATATATATATATATATATATACTCATTTACAGAGTTAGGGAAAGAACAGAAGAATTAATTGGAGAAGACAGGGAGGCTTTAGGAAGGGAAGAGGTTGTATAGATCAGATATTCATTCTTAGATCTATAGTCGAAAAGTTTCTAGAGAAGGGAAAGAAATTGTATGCGGCCTTCATGGATTTGGAGAAAGCATATGACAGGGTGGATAGACAAGGATTGTGGAAAGTATTAAGAATATATGGAGTAGATGGGAAGCTGTTCAATGCTGTGAAGAGTATGTATGAGGGTGCTAAGGCTGCAGTGCGTGTGGATAGTGAACTGAATGATTTTTTCTGTTTGAAGGTTCGGTTGAAACAGGGATGTGTCATGTATCCATGGTTGTTCAATCCGTATATGGATGGGGTTATAAAAGAGTTACAAGGTAGGGCAGTGGATGCTGGAGTGGCCCTAATGAGAGAGGGCAGTGTTTGGAAACTCACTGTACTGTTGTTTGCAGATGATACTATGTTGCTAAGTGAAGACGAAGGGGAGCTGCAAGGCTTGGTGGATGAGTTTGGGAGTGTGTGTAAGAATCGAAATTTAAAGGTGAATATAAGGAAGAGTAAATTTATGGTCTTCGAGAGAGGTGAAGTCAGTGAATATACAATGAGGCTGGATGATGAGGAAATGGAAAATGTGAGTACTTTTACGTACTTGGGTAGTGTGATGAGTGAGGATGGAAGTTTGGAGGGTGAAGTGCTTGAAAGGTACAACAAGGCAGAAAGGTAGCTGGTTCCTTGCAAGCATGGAAGTGAAAAAGTTATTACATGACAGTATTGTGATATCAACTCTAGCGTGTGGAAGTGAAGCTTGGACGTTGTTGTAGGGACACAAGTCAAGAGTGAGAGCGGTGGAAATGAATTTTTTGAGAGGAGTCTGTGGAGTCACATGGAGAGACAGACTGACAAATGACGATGTGAAGGAGCGTTGTGGTGTGGATGTAGATGTGATAGGAAGCGTTAGGAGAAACACAATGAGGTGGTTTGGCCATGTGGAGAGCATGGAGAGTGAGAGACTGACGAGGAGAGTGTATGTGAGCGAGGTGGAGGGGTAGAGAGGGAGGGAAAGGCCAAGTATGAGATGAAGGGATGGAGTGGAGAGGTATATGAGAGAGGGGTGTGTGAATTGGGAGCAGGGCAGTGAAATGGCGGGGGACAGGGTGACGTGGAGGTTATTTGTTTGTGGCCACCCCATACTAGGGATTAAGGCGTCTGGCAATATATATATATATATATATATATATATATATATATATATATATATATATATATATTTGTGTGTGTGTGTGTGTGTGTGTGTGTGTGTGAATATCTATATCTATATCTATACCTATCTATCTATCTATCTATGTGTGTGTATCTCTCTATCTCTTTCTCTCTCTCTCTCTGTATATATATATATATATATATATATATATATATATATATATATATATATATATATATATATATATATGTAGAGAGAGAGAGAGAGAGAGGCGACACACTTTTGGTGTGTGTGTGTGTGAGTGGAAAACATGCACTTGGGTCAATTAGTATATCAAAATATGTGTTAGTCTGAGGCGGCACACTTGTGGTGCGTGTGTGGGTGGGTAATTTAGGTTATTTATTGGCGCTAATGGGATGGTGTTTGGATTTTTTTTTCTAAGGGGAAAAGAAAAAATATATATTTGGCAAAGCCCTAAACAAATGTCTCCAAGAAAAGCCACACCTGTTTCTAAGTTTATTATTACTCAAGAAATAATGGAAAGAGGGATCTGATAGCCTATGTCCCAGTTAACTTTTTTTTAATGGGAAGAAAAAAAATATTTGCATGTTGCAGAACCCTAATAAAGTCTATCCAAGAAAAATCACTCTTGTTTGTGAGTCCCAGGTAACTGATTTTTTAAGGTGGAGATAATTTTTTTTCCTTTCTCTCTCTCTCTCTCTCTCTCTCTCTCTCTCTCTCTCTCTCTCTCTCTTCGGAACTGCTCTTCTCCCTCCTAGATTTTTCCTCCTTTTCATCCATCTTTTTCGCAGCCCTTGTTCTCCTATCCATCCCTTCCCCCCATCCCTGTCTCTCCTCCCTACGAGACACGAGTTCCTCTGTACATAATACTTGGCCTCATGGTCCTGTTGCCAGGTATGTCGCTCCTTGGGCCTAATAAAATGATTAAAACAAACCTGCCTCTCCCCCTCTTCCCGCCACCATAAGCCTGCCTCCTCTTCCCCGTCTCCTCTCGTCCCAGTCCCCTCTCATACCCTCCTCCTCTTCACCTGTGCTCTATCTTTACCTCATCTACCTTTTCTCCCCACATTCTTTCATCTCCTCTCTCCCCCATCCTTCGTCCTTCCATCCTGCTTTGTTCCCCCTCTCCCCCCATAAAAATAAACCAACTTCCTCTTACCCCTATCTCTCCATGCCTGACCTCCCCTCCCCTCTGTCTTTCTCCTTCTCGTCTTACCTTCTCATATCTTATCTCTCCTCACCTTCGCACCCCAGTTTCATTTCCCCCATTCACACCTTTGATCCCCGCCAGCAGCACTGCCCTTTGTTGCGGCCCGTGTGAGGGGGAAGACCGATGACCAGAGGCTCCACAAGACTGTCCTTATGGCACGGTGACGGATGTGTGTGACTGCTGCCTCGTCTATGCCAAGGTAAGTAGCGGAGTAGCTAGGTAAAATGGTACCCAGGTAGGTAAGTAAACAGACCGTAGGTAGATATAGTCCACTCAGAATGATAATTAATCACGGCCACATTTCCATCTCCATCATTAGCGTTTTAAGCATGCTGAACGTGACAGCCGATCACCACTCGCCTTGCAGTCACACTTCAGGTACAGTACTTTTTGAAGAGACAGTATGCCTCAGTTCTCTTACATGCAGTATATTCATTGTACCTTTATGACAAGATGAAATATTAATTCTTTATGTCCCTTTGAAGATATATTCTCGAACTACTTAAATGTAGAATGAAGTTTCTTATTCTATTATGTATTTGTTTGTTATCTCTGTCATTATAAATATATGTTCTTTAAAACCTTTACCCATTTTAAACCTACCCTAACCTCATCAACATCATCGTCTAGAATACTTTTCATTCGTCCTATTCTTTTCACCCCAGCAACGCATTTCCATGTACTCTGGCTACCTTCAAACAGTAAAATTCATCTTAAGAGAGACTTTCGGAACCGGAGCAGTAAGATACAAACTTCAAATCCTATTCAATACGAGAGATTTTTCCAAACCGGAATGATATTGTCTGTCTGTGGCAAGAATAAAATTAAAGTTGTAACTGTACTGGAAGGGATAATATTCTGCCATGCAACTTTAATGGTATGATCAGCAAGTTTATTACATTTTGATTTCCACATTTTTCTTAAATTGCTCAGCCCAACCCATCCCGTCTCAATCCAACTCGGCTCAAATGAACCCACCCTGATCCAAACCAGGATAAGTACCCAACTCAACCCAACCCAGCCAAATTAAACCAGTCCTAACTCTATGTTAATCTGATTTACAAATAACTTAAACTAATCTAACCCAACCCAATCTAACCAAACCTCATCTCTTCCAACCCAGTTTAATCAATCCCGCTCTTTCTACCCAACTCAGACCAATCCTGCCCAGACCTACCCATCCCAATCCAGTCCAGCCTAACCTCATCTCTCCCCCACAGGGCCCGGGTGAGAAGTGTGGGGGTGTCTGGAATACGTACGGCAAGTGCGGGACATGTCTGAATTGCAAACAACAGGAAGGCGCTAAAAATGGATACTGCATTAATGTGAAACAGGACAACTAGTTTATAGTTACCTGTTCCCGATAACCCCTAGGATGTTACCTGCTGTTGACCTTACCTACTGATTGGATGCACGTTCTACCACCTAATGATGTTATTTCATAATGTGGTTAACTGTTGACTGTTGTTACCTGCTGATATGATTAAATGATTTTACCTGCATGTACAGTAGTATTACTTCAGAGTCACCTGTTGAACAGTTACCTGACGATGTTGTTATTATATACTGTGGTTAACTGCTCATAAATGTTACTTGCTGATAAAGTTAAAAGATGTTACCTGCAACTACAGTGATGCTACTTCATTATGTTACCTGTTGAATAATTAACAGCTGTTGTGGTTAACTGTTAATTTAGGCCAGTAGTCAGGCTACCAAAACCTAGAACCCTTCAACATAGGCGACCACCCAGTGCACGTGATGGCATTACAGATATCGATTTTTTTTCTTCTTTTTTTAAGTGTTCACTTCCGTTCATCGACCATGCACTACCTTTCTGAGGTTCAGCACTCTATCTGCATGCCACACAATTTCATAAATGATCGTTCTGTCGGCAGTACCCACCATCCATACTGAACAGATACTAAGACTGTTTCACTAATGACTGGAGTGAATGCTTGGGGAGGACGGGGGAGTATGACAGAGAAGGGTTTTGTGGAAGGTCAGTAGTCTGCCTTAACGGAATTCAGTCTTTCCTGCTCCAGCCTGAGATCGAGCTCATGTCCTTTCAAATAACAGATCACTTTGTTTTAACCATCTGACCACCATCGCAGTTTGGGGATTAGAATTATTTCGCCGACATTCATAATCAGTATTACAAGCAGCATCTTAAACCACCAGCCCATCAAATGTTGATGAAAGTTACATTACTCATCACATCACCCATTCCATCTCCTGTATTCTCATGCCATATAAGACCTCTTTCTATGTGGCTGAAATTTGTAACTTGTATACTTTTTATAGATTTATGTTCTTGTAAATGTTGGTATTAATCCTTAACTTCCTTCATGGGTGGGAAATAATGATGATGATTATGATGATATTCGGCGAGCATACTACTAATGGATTTGTGAGAATATTGCAGTACCATACGGTAATTCATTTATGTATATAATTTATCGTAACATATAATCACGGGAACAAAATTCCAGTAATATATCACCTTTTCTACGACTGAATTTTCTGTGCAGGTTACTATTCCTCAGCAGATATAGGGGTTCTTCTCTGCTCGTAGATAATTTTCTTTGATATAATGCATCAGGGAGGAAAATGATGGGCATTGCATACGTCTGAAGTAGTCGTAGTGGGGTACTGGGAGACCTTCTATCCTTGACTGCACAGTGCTGTGTGTTTTGAAGTACAGAAAGGATCATTCTTAAATCCTAAAATGTTTGTCCTGCTTCGCCAGCTGCAGCTTGTTTTCCCTCTTGTCACTAATTTGCGTGGTCACTTCGACGAGTATTTTTTTAAAATCCTGCTGCTTCCTAAATTAAAGTATTAGATAGAAGCAAGAAAGAAGTAGTAAATACGTCATCGAACTGAAATGAAAGTAAAATAAGGCTTCGGTCTAGGCTTTGAGTTACTCATTGACAAACTCCGGTCAAATCTAATGGATTTTTTTTTTTTTTTTTTTTTTTTTAAATAGTGAAGCTATGTTTATGCCCGCAGCTGTGTGCATATGACAGCGTGATGTAAGCAACGTCCACACCAAAAGCAAATATTGATGTAACCAGTATTGTTTTCACCTCACTGAACTGGGCAACTCCCACTACATTTATACTAAATTGTAACTGTGTGAAAAATGATAAACCTTAATAATGAAATAGGATTGCGTCTCCATGGTTACTAAAGTCGGTGTGTCTTCCATGATTAACTGTACCACACGCATAGCTTCTGACTGCGTGAAATTCAATCAAGTTACGAGACAGGAATAAGTTTTCGGCCGATGGTCAAATCGAACCTCCAGTCTCACTACATCAAGCTATCAACACTGGAATGTGCTCGGAATCTTCGTCAGTTTAGAATATTAACATGTGTTGGCGACAGTGTTGATATCAGAGTTAAGGACTAGGCTCGCACCAACAAGAAAGTGATCAGGCATTGTTATAACTATTACAGGCAATGGATATCAACAGTGTTCCGCATCGTTCTCGGTAGAGTCGGTCTTCTCATTCTCCAGTCCCCTTCACTTCAGTACAGGCAGCTTGTTATGTCTCCCTGTCCATTCTCTCACATCATGACATCAATACGGTATCATACCTTTCCACTTCGTTCTCGGTCTTCCTCTCTTTAGTCTTCAATCATCCTCATCTTTGTACATTTTCTTCTATTTCTTCCACCCACACCACGGCTTTCCTGTCCACATTCTCATGATTATAGCCCTCACTTAAGAACACTTTTTTGTTTTTTTTAATCCTTACACCTCGTTCTCGATCGTCCCCTCTTTACTCTGTGGTCAGATTGAGTCGGCTTTGGTGTCTCTACGTCTGCTCTCCGATTGAAAGTGCTGAGAAGTGTTCCTAGAAGTCTGCCGTGTTTCTTGCTTAGCATTTATTAAACGCGTGCGTGTGTAACCAAGGACACGATTCGGATCCATAGCGCCGATTTGTAGCCAAGGATCCCATTCGTAACCAATGGGAGCTTAAAAAAAAAAAAAAAAAAAAAAAAAGCAACAACAGCAATTTGTAATCAAGGGTGACTCTCCAAGCCAAGGGGGCGATTCGTAACCATGTGTCGGATTCGTAAGGGCCGCTTCACAAGAAAGGATCTTTTAATTTCCGCAAATTTTCCCCGAGGTTCAGATATTAATTAAGTTAAATGGAACTGTTCACATGGAGTTCGCATGGCAAAATTTCCGCGTGGTAGAGAATCACCGTCGGCGTGCACTGCCGAACCGCAACGTCCCGAGCGTTCTAATGTACTACAGGTACTTCACACGGGCGGAGTTACCCCGCGCGGCCACGGCAGTGTTGCCATATGTACGATAATTATGCTACATATACAATAAAATCTTTTTCGGTACGATGTACGAAGGAATTTCTCATTGTCGTACATTTTGTACGATAATTTAACGATTTCTCAAAAATGTAAAATAGAGAGAGAGAGAGAGAGAGAGAGAGAGAGAGAGAGAGAGAGAGAGAGACTGATGATCAAATTCACTTTTTTTATTAACTCTCTTCATTCCGACCTCTCAGGAAACGAACGAAAATGGGTATACACCGAAAGGAAGCAACGTTCCTACTCGTGATTAAATATAAGGCATTAGATCATCACTGAAAGTCGTATTCTACTTTACTTGGAGAGTTCTTCACTACTTACCTTAACGATATATGTTCTTTTTTATTGGGGAAGGGATAGAGACAAGAATCCAAGGATAAAAGCCAGCAAAGATGTATTCCCTCAAAAAAATATGTAAATAAAATATAATTAAAATCCAAGCCAAATTCAATATCAATTTACTTTCTAGAATTTTAGACAGGGTTGTACTGTATATTAATGTAAACTACTATATTTCTATACTAAAAGGACTTGTTTATCATGCAAGCCAATAACAAGATGAAAATTGTACAAGGATATCACTGAAGACGTGTTACGAAACTTCCTAATCCACCTTGAATTTGACCTTCAGTCCAAATTGATCAAACCCATACATTACTAGTGACAATAGTTCACTTAAAAATTATGTAGACAAATAGTAGATTTAAAAAAAAAAATCATGATATGAAACTCAACACATTTTAACCATTTTTGTTACCAGACAACCACCTTCCCTCATGCGGTAGCAATATCCTGTGAATGTAAAATACCGTCAATTTTGTTGATTCTGTCTGTCTGTCTGTTGGGAGCAGGGCCATTTCACGGCCCTGCTCCCAACTCACACCCCCCTCTCTCATATACCTCTCCACCCCATCCCTCCATCTCATCCTCGGCCTCCCCTCCCTCTTCCCCCCTCCACCTCACTCCACATACACTCTCTTCGTCAGTCTTTCACCCTCCATCCTCTCCACATGGCCAAACCATCTCAGTGTGTTCCTCATAACGCTTCCTATCACATCTACATCTACACCACAACGCTCCTTTATATCCTCATTCGTCAGCCTGTCTCTCCATGTGACTCCACAGGTTCCTCTTAAATAACTCATTTCCACTGCTCTCACTCTTGACTTGTGTCCTTCCAGCAACGTCAAAGCTTCACTTCCATACGCTAGAGTTGGTATCACAATACTGTTATGTAGTAACTTTTTCACTTCCATACTCACTTCCCTGTTTCTTATCACCGTTCTTCCCTGCTGTACCCTTTCAAGCACTTCACCCTCCAAACCTCCATCCTTACTCATCACACTACCCAAGTACTTAAACGTACTCACATTTTCCAGTTCCTCACCATCCACCTCGCTGTACATTCACTGACTTCATCTCTCTCAAACAGTATATATATATATATATATATATATATATATATATATATATATATATATATATATATATATATATATATATATATATATATATATATGATGTGTATCTGTGTGTACGATATTTTTGGTGTAAATTCCATAATTTTGTGGTCTCTTTACTATACTAATGTGTTTGTGATCTGGCAATACTGCCACAGCAGTTATGGTTCATCTGTGGCAGGGTACGATTGTTGCTGTGGATATTTTCTATCAAGTATGGATTTTTTAAGTGTTTATAATAATGAAAAAGTATTTTTAATAATAAGAATGGTATATAATTTATTACATCATTCCGTATTATTATTATTATTATTATTAAGAAGCAAGATTTGCCAGTTAGGTAACCGAGATTTTTCTCGACGTTTCTTGATGTTTACGGTAGCTAGTTCCGGTACGAGTCAGTTGCCAGTTTGCCTGCTGTTTGGGAGTGTAGTTGTCTCGTAGGTTGTGCATTGGTTTTTGTACTCTTTTTCTTTATAGTGTTTTATTTAAGTGATTGCTTGATAAATTATGTAATTTAAGTTCGCATGGTAAATGATTTAAAGTGTTATGTAATGTAAGACGACTCTGGCATGTTTTGATATCTCCGAGTTGGCAACTGTTGTTCTCGTAGAATGTAGAAGAGTCTCGAATAATGCAAGCTTTTATAAAGATGGGATAGAGACTATTTTAATGTTTGACAACACTATGCTGTTATTACACTTAATGCTTGAAAACATTTCACTGTTTTCACAAGTACCGAAAATAATCTTCACTAACTGCAATTACACTTAATGCTTACCAGCAACACTTCACAAACTTCACTAACAGCACTACACTACATTCAAACTGAACTGAAAACTGAATGAACTTAAATGTAATAGCAGTTAGTAAAGTTTGTATAGCTCCAGTTTTTGTGAGAACACTGGTTAGAAAGCATTAAGTGGAGTTATTTGGAAAATTAAGACAGTGAACCTTTAAGAAGCTAGTGTTTATTTTCATCTTAGCTGATCTTGTGTGCTGTACACCTAAAGGCTGGCCATTGGAAGAACACCTCACTGGGCAACGTCCTTCATGTACTGAACTACTGCTTTTGGAGCCTGTGGCAGTGTGGGACGAGGACATGACACTGGTGTCAGGATTGGGATCATTTGAGTGCTGCAGTGAGTCTAACCTTCGACATGGAAACAGAAGGTGTGAAGACAAGTTCTCGAGCTGGACAGGAGGAGGAAATTTCCCTGGCAACGATCGTGAAGCTAATACAGGCTAAGAGTGAAGAACAAAAAGAACAATTACAAGCACAAAAGAAAGAACTTAAAAGAACAGTTACAAGCACGAAGTATCCAACTAGAGGCACTGAATGAAGGACAGAAGAAACTCAAAGGACTAGTAAAGGAACGAGGTGCACTATTGAAGGCAAAAAGGGAAATACTAGAGGCACAACATGAAAAACAAAAAGAACGATAGGAGCAACTTCAGGAGGCATCAGAGGAGCAACAGAAGCAGTTACAACTGAGGATGCAAGGACAGCTAGATGCTTTCATGGGAGAAATGAAGGAAGAACAGCAACAGCTTAAGGAAAAAGTAGATGTCAAGCTTGAGCAGCAGAAGTATGAGAGGGCAGTGCAGCTTGCTACTAGCTTCAAGGGTGCTGCAATGGAAATTCCAGGCCAGATGTCAGCAGAGGATAGTATGCAGATGGAGGATGCAGCTTCGGAACCAGTGCTAGAGCGGCTGAAGTGGAGTACAGCGCAGCCATTTTGGAAAGAAATTTTCAGGTTAAGCCCTGCGACCAAGAGCTACTGGAGTCAGTGGGACATTCTTTGCTTGAACAATGGACTATTGGAGCGTCAGTGGGAGACACCCTATGGTCTCAGCAAGTATTGGCAACTGGTGGTTCTGAAGAAGATGGGGTCTGAGATCTTGGATGAGTCCCATAACCAGATCACTAGTGGGCACCTGGGAATGAAGAAAACTCTAAGCCGGATGCGACAGAGGTTCTACTGGATTGGCATGCGTCAGGATGTTGAAGAGTGGTGTCAGCCCTGTGATGTGTGCTGTGCCAAGAAGGGACCCAAGAAACGTGCTTGTGCCCCTCTCCAGCTGTACCAAGTGGGTGCACGGATGGAAAGAGTCACAGTGGACATCGCTGGACCTTTGCCACTCACGGAGAGAGGAAACTGGTATATATGTGTCGCCATGGACTACTTCACAAAGTGGCCAGAAGTCTATGCTCTTCCTGATCAAGAGGCTACGACTGTTGCTCAGCTGTTGGTTGATCAGTTTTTCTGTCATTTTGGGATGCCACAAGAGCTACATTCAGACCAAGGTAGAAACTTCGAGTCTGCTGTGTTCCGTGAATGCTGCAAGTTACTGGGGATCAAGAAGACCAGGACGACCCTCCTAAGACCACAGTTAGGTGGAACTGGACCCCAGGACAAGAACTGGCCAAGTACTGCATAGAGGGACAAACAGAATGGGACCAGAAATTACCTGCACTGTTGATGGCATATCGGTCTGCATCTCATGAGTCTATTGGCTACACTCCTGCAAAACTGATGTTGGACCACGAGTTATGCTTACTTGTTGACTTGTTAATGCAAAGACCACCTGGTGAAGAGCTGCCTAAAGACAGAACTGGCTATGTGAAGCACCTTCAGGAAAGGCTGGCTGAGGTACATCATCAAGTGCGAGGAGCCTTGAGTTTTCAGTAGAGGTGATAAAGTACAAGTATGCTGCCAAGGCAAATGAGGAGAGCTTCAAGGATGGTGACCAAGTCTGGTTATACAATCTTCAGCGAAAGAAGGCACAGTCACCAAAGCTGCAGAGCCCATGGGACGGGCCTTACACTGTGTTGGACCGCCTATCAGACGTAACACGTCGGATTCTGGGAGGCAAGAAGTCTCACCCAAAGGTGGTACACGTGAACCGTATGTGGCAGTGCCATAGGCCAGGACATTACAGCTATGATGTCTCCGAGGAATCGTGCTATCTTGCAGACAAGGATGTTGAGAAGGACCAAGAAGCTGAAGTGCAAGAGTATGGTGACAGTTTCCCAAGAGAAGATGTGCATCAGGAAGAGGACCAAGACCTTCCATGAGTGGACTGTGTGGGGGAGCAAGGACATCGTCAGAAGTGGCATAGAAGAAGAACTGATAAGTTGAAGGATTATTTTGTGCATAGTTAGATGTTCCATGGTAGTGTTAAGAAGAGATATTTGCCAATTAGGTAGCCGAGATTATTCTCGACGTTCCTGATGTTTACGGTAGCTAATTCCGGTACAAGTCAGTTGCAAGTTTGCCTGCTGTTTGTGAGTGTAGTCGTTTCGTAGGTTGTGCATTGGCTTTTGTGCTCTTTGTCTTTATAGTGTCTTATTTAAGTAATTGCTTGATAAATTATGTAATTAAAGTTCGTATGGTAAATGATTTAGAGTGTTATGTAATGTAAGACGACTCTGGCATGTTTTGATATCTCCGAGTTAGCATCTGTTGTTCTCGTAGAATGTAGAAGTTTGTCGAATAATGCAAGCTTATATAAAGATGGGGTAGAGACTATTATAAGTTCAGTCGGTTTTCAGTTCAGTTTCAGTGTAGTGCAGTGCTGTTAATGAAGTTTGTGAAGTGTTGCTGGCAAGCTTTAAGTGTAATTGCAGTTTATTTTCGGCGTTTGTGAAAAAAGTGAAGTGTTGTCAAGCATGAAGTGTAATAACAGCGAAGTGTTGTCAAGCATTAAGTATAACAGCAGTTGGTAAAGTTTGTATAGCTCCAGTGCTTGTGAGAACAGTGAAGTGAAGTTGGAAAGCATTAAGTGGAATTGTTTGGAAAATAAAGACAGTGAACTTTAAGAAGCCAGTGTTTATTTTCGCCTCAGCTGATCTTGTGTGCTGTACACCTAAAGACTGGCCATTGAATGAACAACTCACTGGGCATCATCCTTCCTGTACTGAAGTAGTGCTATTGGAGCCTGTGGCAGTGTGGGACGAGGATGTAACGTTATTATTATTATTATTATTATTATTATTAATTACTATTACTGTTGTTATTACTAATCTATATGCACGCTAAAAGAAAAAAAAAACGCTCGTGTGAAGGCACGTCTTCTTGACCGAGATCTAGCTAGGTACTAGACAAGGTCTAATCATTTCTAGCTAAAAATGGGACCTCTCAGTGCATATGTCACGTGGTACCCGAGCTCTCCACTCAAGCGGGTTAATGAGGTCGGCTGGACTTAGACTGCGATTGGGTCAAGTTCCTCAGTTCCTCCTGACTTTTTGCTCCAAGTGACGAAAATTACGTGTTGTTCAGTTTACGAGTGCACATCCTTGCAACATAAAAACACGGCAAATGGAAAAATACATTTATATCGTTTCCTGAAGGATGAAGAATTGAAAAAAGGGTGGATTTTTGTTTGTGGTCCTATAGGTAAGACTAAGGTCAACAATTCACGCGTCTGCAGTCTACATTTTGAGCCAAGTGTTTACAAGAGACAATTTCAGTATGAACTCTTGAATCTTCCAGTTTCTGCCAGTCTAAAGAAACTTGAGGATACTGCAGTCCCAACAACTTACGGAGGCTGAAAGGGAAGCTTACAGGTTTACCATACTGTGTGTGTGTGTGTGTGTGTGTGTGTGTGTGTGTGTGTAGCATGGCAGACTGTGGTGTGGTGTATTGTGGTGTGGTGTGTTCTGTGGTATAGTGTGGTGTATTGTGGTATGGTGTGTTCTGTGATACAGTGTGGTGTATTGTGATATGGTGTGGTGTATTGTGGTGAGATATAGTGTGGTGAAGTGTACCATGGTATGGTGTTGTGTAGTGCAGTGACGTGAGGCATACTGTGATGTGGTGTACAATGACGTAAAGCTTACTCAGTCTGATCTGAGAAGAGATGAGCCTTAAGCTTTTTAAAGCTGGCAGCTGCCTTGTTGTCCAAGTACATTTATTATTGATGATGCAAATAAATCTGTGTGGATTAATTTAATATCGGGGCCGTATAAAGTTTATTAGGTGGTCTAGACATGTTTGAAATTTTGAATTTTCGGACCAAATCAAAACACATCCAAGTGAAGTTTTACGAATACCTTACTCTGTTCTCACCCATGTTTAGGGAAAATAAGGTAAATGATGTCATTACGGCAGTAGTTTGTAAAATATAACCTAGAAAAACATCCTTTATGTTAAAGAAAGAATGGTACAAATGGTGATGAAATCAGATGTGTAACTTCACATACTCTGCTTATCAAGTTTAAAATACTGAAGCTATAAATTAGGATGCAATCAGAAACAATAGTAGGACCAACAACAACGCAGTTATATTACAACGCTGACAACGGCAACAAAGTACGTTTGCACACTGTGGTAATTTGTCGTAGTCACCTATCCACTTTACTAGTTTTCTCTGCACCCCAGAGAAGGGTATCGCATGACGTCACAAAGTTGCGTGGGGAGGCAAAATAATGAGACCTGTTCTGATTGGCCCTTGTTCTTGACAAGCTTCCACCTGGCTAGCTTTCTGTGTGGAAAAAGTCAGTTCATGTGAAGCGCCTAATGATGGGAGATTCATAACCAAGAGGCCATTTCGTAACAAAAGGTCTAATTTGTAACCAGGGAGCCGACTCATGGCCAGTAGGGAGATTCATATCCAAGAGAGAGATTTGTAACCAAGTGGCCGACTCATCCCCAAAGTGTCGACTTGTTAATCAAAGGATGAACACAGTACCAAGGAGTCGACTCGTAACCAAGGGCCTGACCTATAACACTGTGTACCAAAATCAAACCAGTTTTTTGTTTCTGTTGATTTGTACGCTAATTCTGATCAGTGTCAATGCGTAGATTCTGAATATGCTATTTATTTTCGTGTAAATCTAGAGTTAAAGGAATTATGCAACAACACATGTATCGAACAAGGAAAAGAACTGCAACTTGTTACCATTTTGAGAATGTTGAAAATGTCAAAGAATTTGTATATTTCTGGGTGCATATTATGAATATAACTAGAAAATTACAAAACAGTAATATCACAAAGAATGCAGGGCACATAGTATCTAGAAATGCACTTTTGATCTTGACTTTCTTCTGTATTGTAGCTGTGATGACAATCGCGCATCAAACTCCAAACATAATCACCCAACATTACCTTGTTCCACCTGCCCTGGTATCTGGTTTCCATCAGCAGAATGTCCTGGTGGAACCGTTTGCTATGCTTCTTGCTGATGGCACCCAAGTTGCTTTTGAAGAAATCAAGGTGGGAATGCAGATAGTGCAATTTGATTGACATTCTGCATCCAAGCCAATGGAATGTGCCGATCAGGTCATTGACGAGCTGTGCAGAATCTGGTCTCCTCTGGTTCCCAAGAACACTTTCCACAACCCCTCTGAACGCATTCCAAGAGCTCTCTTCATCATCGGTCATTTTACCTGGAGTTCATAACTTGCAAGCATTCTTCGAACTTGTGGCCCAGTGAATATGCCAGCCATCACCTTTGCTATGCTCAACTTGGGAAACATTGATCAGATATGCAGTAACGCATTGCCATCCTTGTCGATGGCTTTCACGAATTGTTTCACAAGACCAACTTTTATGTGTAGCGGTGGTAGCAATACCTTCTCTCTGGAGATCAGTGTGTTCTGGTGTCAACATCTTTTTCCATATGAAGTTGCAGTATCACACGTTTTACATAATAATTTTTAAAGCTGTTTAGTCATAATTAACAGTGTGTAATGAAGTGTGAATGATGAACAACCAAATATCATTTCGCTGTTAGCTGTGGTATAGAAAGAAGGTGGATGGCAGACCATAAGGGCCACCCTGTTTCAATTATAAAATGAAGGTTAGGAGAAGTGAAAAGATATCTGAATAGTGCGTAAGTGTAAAGTCCTGGGGAACCATTTATTATGTTGGTATATGTGAATGTACTTAATACCATTTTATAGAGGTGTATAATGTGCTAGTAGAGTTGTCATTTATCTCTACTTTTTGCATAAGCCCAGAGTATATGTAAATGCTCGGCACCTCACTTTTTAGCTGACCTCAGCACCGCGCCCTAGTCGGCTCGGTGAGTGTACAGCGTCAGAAGCCGTTTAATAGTTATCAAGGGAGGTGGTATCGCTCTTACATATCTCTCGGGTCGCAGTTATATTATTCTGTACCCAATATAGAGAGATTTAATCTGCTCATTTCTGTCACCTTACGCTACCACTTTATAACAGACCAGCTTCCACCTTCTAGTGGCAGAGTACCTTTGGTGGGAAGTGTCGGGCAGTGACGGCGAGTAGCTGACGTGTACTACGGACAGTGTCGTCGATCTCCAACACGGTGGTCTAGTTATACCATAACAGCAGAACACCTAATATTTATTGGTGCTAGCGGTGGCACGATATTTAGTACTAGCCATGTACCGATACATTAAATTGGTGGCCAGCGGTGCGATACATTAAATTGGTGCTCAGTGCTGGGATACGACAAGTGCTAAAGGGATTTATGCTGTGAACCAGTAACCCTTGCAATCGCTCGTTCCTGAAGGTGAAACAGAAAATCTTACTCTACTGTTGTAAGGGGACTAATTACCAGTGAGTTAAGTGGAGCAGATAAACTGGAGTGGTGAATATTAATTCCTCCCATTATTCTGCCAGTGCGAGATTCCTATCTTAAGCACAAACTGGCAGTTATCTCGGCCTGTGGTGTGCGAGATATCTCCATCTTCAAACGCAAACTGGCAAGAATCTCGCTCTCGTGTGTGAGAGCCGAGATAAGGAGAGTTCAAGCCAGTGCGGTGAGGAGTGGGTCAACTAGCGACTTCTAGCAACTCCAGAGGTGCGGACAGCCGAAGCGAGCCGAGGGAGAGCGAGAGCGGCCGAGAGGTGCCACGACTGTGTGTGGTGCGTCTGTGGCATCTGCCTGGCATGATGCAGGGCTAACTCCCACAGCGAGCGGGCTGCCGTGTATGGTTGGAGAAGTCTGGTGGAGTGTGGAACGTGGAATGTGGAACATCATCCTGGACTTTCATATCTAGGTAGTGTCCATGCATTAGTAATCCACACACACACACACACACACACACACTTAAATCAACACACGTTAGTTAGTTAATGTGTGGAAATAAAGGTTTCTCAGAATTCCCTTGAAATAAATATACTTTCTGTGTATTTTATATGTGTCCCGTTCTCTGTCACTTACCGTAACTATCCTTTTTTTTTTATGTCAGTTTATCTTCCTGTATATGGGAGGGGAATATTGCTGACAAGGTTGGATGGATACAGTGAAAAAGTGGGGACGTAGAATTTAGGGAAATAGAGATAAGCCAATCCCACTAGACTCAGAATTTTATGAGTGGGTTGATACATCAAATAAAAGTGCTCAGACATATTAAATAAGTGAAGGACATATTGAGGATCAAGGTGATGAGGATATTTCTGAAGGACAGGATGAGGATTTGAACGTTTTGCATTTGCGTTCTGGTCATACTTATTCAACAGTCTCAGGGCAATCAGTTAGATCCAAAATGGCCACTAGTCTTGCTAATGAGGGTAATCCTAGTGAGGAGACTGTGGAAGTTGAGACTACAACAGTACCTTTGGTCACTCAGGATATGCAAAATCCAGTCATTAGTGATAGTATTACAACCACTCACATACCTGTTTATACTTCAGATGTTTTCAGTACACCACAAGGTTTTGGACAGAATTTATTTTCTGTTCCTTATTCAAATGCATGGGGTATAAACACAGATGGTATTGGCATGCGAACCCAGAATCCTAATCAATGGGGCATGAATACTAATATTGGCATGCAAACCCAGGGCCCTTATCCAAATACCTGGGGCATGACTAACAACATGGGCGTGCAAAGTCAGACTAACCCTCCTCCTTTGTGGCAGATACCTGTACCTAATCTGGCTACTGATATAGCACAGCAGCATTCTAACTGTACTGAAAGTCAGGCTTTGGCAAAGGCAGGCATATGCTATGCAGAAGCTAGCAAAGCCTTGCAAACTTCGGGCTGGAGAGATACAGCTACTAGTTCTCCACAGCAAAGGACCAAGGCTGTTAAGCCAGAGGTGAAAAGATGGTGTGTCATACATGGGCATTGTCCTCATGAAATGGACTGTTGCCCCTTTGTCATTGAAAAGAGGAAGAAACTAGGGAACCCAGCTAGTTCGGGGGAAGCTTAGGGCCACGCGCAAAAGTAATTAAAATAGTACAATCCACCGATGCGTGTGTGGCAGCTATTACTAAGGTGGACTTATTATCTATTCCTTGGATCATAGGGAAAGGCCAAGTGTCCCTGATCGTAGATACAGGGGCATGTACAAACATTATATCTAGTAAAGCATTGGAAAGACTTAAAAGTGAAATGCCTCTAACAAACTGGACATTATCACCACCTGATGTAATGTTGACAGGTGTGACAGGGAGTAGAATGAAGATTGTAAGCCAGGTGCCGTTGACATTGAGGGCAGATAAACGATCTCCTGTGTTACGTGCTACGTTTTATGTGGTTGAGGATTTTCCTCTGCCAGCTGATGGGCTGTTAGGCTTTGAAACCATGGAGGAGTATGATATAGTAATACACCCTCAAAGACATTCCATTTCCTTTAATGGGAAAGAGTTTGTAGGCCTTAATCCCTCAGCGACACGAACTGGAACTGGCATCCAATCAGGAGCCGTCCAACCAGTTGTGACCCCGACAAGTGAAGTGTCAAGGGAGTCCCCGGATGCACACGAAGCGGAGGGTATGGACTGGAAGAAAGTCAGGGCTATAGTGAGTGGTAATCACAACTTACCCAGTCGAACTGTCTGTAAAATTCCTGTCCGAGTACCTGACGTGTCGATGGGAACTGATGTAGCATGCTTAACTGAGACTGTAAAACATAAGGCATTGTCACTGGAATCGACTCTGACTAGCGTTGGCCAAGACCAGAAGACGCCCCTCTTCATCGCAAATATGAGTGGTGGCGCAGTTAAGCTCAGAGATGGTTGTTATATAGGCGACTTGATGTGCTATGGTGCCCCCATAAAGGAAGTCGACGACGTGCCGGTGAGCTCTCCTGTAGTTACATCTCAAGCAACGACTCAGTCGGAACCCATACGTCTGGCTAAGGAAAAACAGCTGGAGCAATATGTGAAGGTCACGGATAATGTATACCATAAAACAAGACTCCTAGCCCTCCTTAGAGAATTTTCTGACGTAGTAGCACTTCCAGGAGAAGCGCTGGGTAGGACGGATAGGGTGAAGCATCATATTGGTTTGTGCCCTGGTACAAATCCAGTTTATGTGCCTGCATACCGTCTACCGCACAGCCAAAGGGAAGCAGTGGATGAGGAAGTTGAAAGGATGCTTTGTGATAGTTATCCAGCCTTCCTCCTCGCCTTGGAGTGCACCACTCTTTCTAGTGCCTAAGAAGGACGGTGGTGTGAGACCTGTTGTGGATTTTCGGCAAGTGAACAAGGTAACAGTACCGGATCGTTACCCGATTCCGCATCTGTGAGACTTACTTCAATCATTAGGTAAGGGAAATACTGTGTTTCCTTGTCTGGATCTAGCGTCAGGGTATTGGCAGGTGGAGCTGACCGAAGAGTCGCGTCCCATTACTGCTTTTAGCACTCACCGTGGGCACTTTGAATTTCTCCGGATGCCTTTAACATTTCAGCGGATGATAAACCAATTGTTTGGCGAGATGTTAGGGCAAGACATCTTAGCGTATGTAGATGACCTAATCATCGTGAGTAACAATGTTAACAGTCATTTTAACAAGTTAAAACGAGTGATGGAAACCTTGAGATCCGCAGGTCTGAAAATTAAGCTAAGTGTGAATTTCTGAAATCCAGTATTAGATTTTTAGGACACCTAGTTGATGGTAATGGCATCAAGACTGTGCCGGACAAGGTAAGGCCAATGTTAAATTTTCCTACACCACAGAACAAGGATCAGATAAGATCGTTCCTAGGCCTCACTGGCTTTTATTGGAGTTTTGTCCACAGGTATGCCATCATAGCATCACCTTTAACGACGCTACTTAAGAAGGACGCTGCATGGAAATGGGGACCCTCGGAAGAGAAAAGCTTCAACGAGTTCAAACAAGCCATGTCAGAAACACCCGTATTAGTGTTTCCTGATTATACTCAACCTTTCTATCTGTGCACGGACGCCTCAGGTCTGGGTCTGGGAGCGGTGTTACAGCAGAAGGATGAGCAAGGAAAGACACATACCATAGCGTATGCTAGTAGGGCACTAAGACCCCCAGAGAAGAACTATTCGACGAAACATTTGGAGACATTAGCAGTCGTGTGGGCGTTAGGACATTTCCAGGATATTATCTTTGGCTACCGGATAATTGTTTTAACTGACCATGCACCCATACGCGACTTGTTTAAAGGAAAAACTTGCACGGTACGGTTGCGCGTTGGTTTGGCAAGGTAATGGAGTTTGATCCAGAGGTCAGATATTTACCAGGCCGTCAAAATGTTGTAGCCGACACGTTGAGTAGAAACATTGCTGCTACCATAGCCAAGGATGTTGCTCTTGCTGAGTATTCCTCAGACACGGTAAAAGCGGAACAACGTAATGATGCGATGTGGTCTCAAGTCATCTATGCCTTGGAGTCTGGCGACGAGACTTGTCTACCTGAACTCCCAGTACCAATAACTCACTTACATCTTCAACAGGGTCTTTTGTATAAGCAACCCCCAGGGAAGGACACTGCATATCAGTTGGTTGTTCCTGCTACCTTACAGCAAGCCGTGCTACAGTTAGTTCATGACGTACCTCAAGCGAGTCATCCCGGTCGCAATAGATGCATACGTGAGGCGAGAAAGAAATACTATTGGCCGACCATGAGGAAGTACATAGAAGCCCACGTCAGTCAATGTGTCAAATGCGCAGAAATACGAGGAACGACGGGACTTTCGACTCCCATCTTAGAGTATCCTCTACCGGAAAAACCCTGGGATACAGTCTCCATTGATCTCTTAGCGTTGCCGAGAAGTCGTCAAGGTTCAAGTTATGTACTGGTGGCAGTGGACCATTTCTCACGATTCACTGTTTTAGCACCTTTACAGACGAAAACTTCAGAGGAGGTGGCGCACGCTTTTGTGACTTCAGTGATTTGTCCATACTCTACACCCAAGGTATTGCTCAGCGATAATGGCAGTGAATTTCGTAACCAGGTGTTACAAGAAATCTGTCGTATATATGGAGTAAAGCAAGTTTTTGTAACGCCTTACAGTCCTAAGAGCAATGGCCTGGTGGAGAGAACAAACAGGAAGATACTGGAAGTCTTGAGACCAGTAATAACCTCAAATCAGGAGGATAACTGGGAAGACTGGTTACCACATGTAGCGGCGACCATCAACTCCTCAGAAAATTCATCAACTGGGAAGTCTCCTCATTATATCCTTTATGGAGAAGAGAAAGTGTTACCCTACGATTTGTTGGCTGGACCTCCTACTCCAGTATACAACGAAGAAGACTACGCAAAGGTACAGTTGTTGAAATTCCAACGTATACACAGTGAAGTACAGAAAAGATTAAAAGCCTCAAGAGCGGAGATGATGGCGAAAGGTAGTCAAGAAAAGACGTTACAGGCAGGCCAGAAGGTCATGATCCACAACCCTGAGAGAATTTCCAAGCTCAGACCTAAGTTCCGCGGACCATATACCGTTGTGGAACGAGTACGTGGAAATACTTATAGAATAAAGGATGAAGCTAATGGAACTCAGGAGGCAGTACATGCTGATAGGATCAAACTAGTAAGTCAAGAGCTAACCATGCGTCTGATGTGTTGTCCCCTCTGTCTTCGTCGCAGTCTATGTTATCGTCCGTACCTGTCCCTAACCAAGAGTATCGCAGCAAGCTACGATCCCACAACAAGAGTGATTAAGGGAGTATCTACTCTTGCAGAAAAAAAAAAAAAATGTGGCTGTGGCTCATACTCCTCGTGCGTTGCTTGGGGTGGGCCAATGGAAAGACGTCGGACACGGACACGACTGCGTTAATGCCAGGAGCACTGAAGAGCCCACTTGGAGAAGTCGTGGTAGTGGAAGATGCAATATGCGTCTATTATCCAATGGAAGGCTATCTCCAAAAGCCAGATATTGCCAAGGAGGTCTCCAAGGGCTTGTCGAATCTCAGACAGCAACTGTTGGAAGTGGGAAAGATGTTTAATCGAAATCCACGATTGACGAACTCTGACACTGAAGCTTTGGAACGAACCTTGCATGGAATTGTTGAGCTTCAGACTAGGCATATAGACAGGCTCACCGACAGGCTCACTAACTTGCATGTTGCTTTACCTAACGTACACTCTGATCTTTCCAAGCATGTCCATGCAAGTACTAAGAGAGGACTTGTGGATTTTCTAGGAATCCTGTCTCAACAACTCTTTGGCACGGCATTAGATAAGGATGTAGTGCAATTGGGTAGACAGATGCATGACTTGACACTGGCCGCTAAAGCCAATAATAGATTAATCATGCATGTGTATAAACAGTTAGATGAGTTCACTAACAAAGCTAACGAGATAATTAGGACTACCAACCATCTAGTAGAGCTTGTGAACAACATCCAAATTAACCTACCAACCCTAGCTAACTTGGTGTTGTTCGCTGAGTACTTACATGCTCTCGACGAGTCAACCACTGCTTTGGAGAAGCATGCAGCCAATATGGTGGACGGCTTAATCGATGCAAGTTTGAACAGGGTTAATGCTTTATTGCTGCCTACTAATATACTAACAAATGCACTTGATATAGCAATGTGGAAGCATGTACTTATGCCACTCTTTGATCTGAGTCAACTGGAATATTATTACCCATTGTTAGAGGCCCAGTTGACCCATGAAGGCATCCTGATATTGGTACCTATGAGGAATGCTGTAACATACCAGGCATGGCGGTTCATTCCCTTCCCTTTTGCTACTGCTAATAATACACTTGTTGTTATTGAAGAGGGTCCAGAGGTGCTAGTTGTCTCAGATGACAAGAAATATGTAGCAGAAACGACTGTGGATGAATTTGAGAAGTGTAAGGCCTCATTTCTTGATCTCCATGTATGTCCTGCTTTCCATTTTGTCTTCGTACCATTAAAGGTAGAGGAGTGTAAGAGGGCCTTGTTGAACACAAATACTTCCTCTGCTCTGCAACGTTGCACCTTCCAACCCAATCAGTTGAAGTCAGTTTTCCATGCTCATATTCATGCGAAACAGTACTTTTACTTTCCTGAGACAGAGGATGTAACTGTGATTTGTGCCTCACAGAATCTTCCTTACAGTAAAGGGGTATTATGTTGCACCTGATTTTTGTGAGTTACACAGTAAAGAGACAGCAGTTCTGCCTAGCAAGCATCATCTAGCTTTGTCAGTGAACTTCTCATCCCAGTTACGACCCTTTTTACCTTCATTCAATGTTACTTCCTTGAATGTGAACAGGCTGTCTCATGTATTAAAGGAGCTTACCTTCCTCTCCCACCTGAACAGGACTGATTTAGAGCCTTATGTACTGTCCTATCTTCCTTCATACCTTTCTCCTTCCTATTTTGGTCCTGGCGTTGGTCTTCTACTTATTGTGGTCTTGTCCTGTGTTTGTGGTTTAGACTACTATTTAAGGCGCCAATTAAGGAACCCACTGAGACCACGTGTCCGTACTCGCGGATTGCAAGTGGATGTTCCTGAATAGTTAGCTACCCTACACTCTGGTTAGGCTACACGGTAGTTACGACAACAATGTCGACGAGGACGTCAATGGTGTGGCCGAGCGATGTTCTGGTGTCAACATCTTTTTCCATATGAAGTTGCAGTATCACACATTTTACATAATAATTTTTAAAGCTGTTTAGTCATAATTAACAGTGTGTAATGAAGTGTGAATGATGAACAACCAAATATCATTTCGCTGTTAGCTGTGGTATAGAAAGAAGGTGGATGGCAGACCATAAGGGCCACCCTGTTTCAATTATAAAATGAAGGTTAGGAGAAGTGAAAAGATATCTGAATAGTGCGTAAGTGTAAAGTCCTGGGGAACCATTTATTATGTTGGTATATGTGAATGTACTTAATACCATTTTATAGAGGTGTATAATGTGCTAGTAGAGTTGTCATTTATCTCTACTTTTTGCATAAGCCCAGAGTATATGTAAATGCTCGGCACCTCACTTTTTAGCTGACCTCAGCACCGCGCCCTAGTCGGCTTGGTGAGTGTACAGCGTCAGAAGCCGTTTAATAGTTATCAAGGGAGGTGGTATCGCTCTTACATATCTCTCGGGTCGCAGTTATATTATTCTGTACCCAATAAAGAGAGATTTAATCTGCTCATTTCTGTCACCTTACGCTACCACTTAATAACAGACCAGCTTCCACCTTCTAGTGGCAGAGTACCTTTGGTGGGAAGTGTCGGGCAGTGACGGCGAGTAGCTGATGTGTACTACAGACAGTGTCGTCGATCTCCAACACAGTGGTCTAGTTATACTATAACAGCAGAACACCTAATATTTATTGGTGCTAGCGGTGGCACGATATTTAGTGCTAGCCGTGTACCGATACAAGTGGAGCTCTCAGAATGTTGCACAAACCTGGTGTGAGACTCTCTCTGAGAGACCAGTCTTTCCTCACAAAATGTTCTGCATCACTCTGGCTGTCCCACAAGCATAAAAAAAACATGAGTACTTAGTATTACCGCCTTGCATTCCAAGTAGGAACGAAATCATTTTGAAATCCCCACAAACCTCCCAGTTGTGATCTGAGTACTTGATCTTTGTCAGACAAATCTTCACATTCTCATAGCCTTCTTTCATTTCCACAGAATGTGCAAATGGAATTGATGGGAGTTCATTGCTGTAATGCAAAACTACAGCTTTAAGGCTCTTCACGGAACTGTCTATGAAGAGTCACCATTCTGAGGCCTTGTAATCCACTCCAATGGCTTGGAACAAACCCCTAACATCAAAACAATAACACAACGAGGTTTCTTCACAAAATTTGAAGAAGGATGCAAACTTGCCATGGCGATTCCAATAATTCAACTTGCAACTGGGATCCAACAAGTTCCATTCACTTAGATGTGATACCAGCAGCAAAACATTGAACTTGGTGAATCCTACATCTCGGACAAAGTCATCCACTTCTTGCTGACTGGGAAAGAGTGGAATGTCACAGGAACTTTCTTCAACATACGATTCATCATCACTTTCCCCTCTGTCATTGACGATGTCCTCATGGTCAGAGACAACTTCCGTGTCCACAGGAGGGACAGGAATGGCCAGCTTATCATTGTGAGGCATGGGAAAGATCAAAGAAGGAAAATTTGGATATACAATAGTCTTTCTGCCCTTAACGCTCTTCGCACCGCGCACTTTATATCAATCATGCAAAAAGTAACAATCAATTGTGGTGATTTGAATGCTCTCGCCACACTATTGGTTCTATGAAAAGCATCTTCTTTCTTCCTCCTTGTAGCCAAGCTTCAGGCGCAGAGCAACAGCTACCACAAGTGTAGTGCAGAGCCCAATCCTTATCTTGATCGCCCATTGCCATGCCAAAATATGCTTTGTACGCACAAGCAAATTTGGTATCAAGGTGGATTTTGTGTCTGATCATCTTTGGTCCAGTATATATTCTCCTCGTACATAACAAAATGTATCGGCTGACAGCTTGCAAGAACTTCTGCTGGTCATTTTCATCAATAGAAATGCCTTCAGGAATAGCTCATAAACATGTCAACCAGCCACAATAGCAACCTGAGGCTAGCTCATCGAATGAACTGACTTGATCCGCAGTTGCATGACGGAATAATGGTAATATCAGCGACATCTGCATGGATGCAGATGGTGTGTGTGTGTGTGTGTGTGTGTGTGTGTGTGTGTGTGTGTGTGTGTGTGTGTGTGTGTGACGTGGGAAGCGATATGTCAGCAATCACATCGGCACACAGTAACAAGACTAGAAATAAACAAATTGCCAGTTGTTGACAAACACCTAGAGATAGACAAACAAAACATACATCATTGAAATCAGCATGGAAAACCGACTCTAACAAGACCAAAGAAATAGAATAAACAAATTCTTTATTACACAGTGTTATAAATTCATCGTGAGAACAAGAAGTAAATCAGAACATTGTAAAACTGCTCAAAAACATATATATAGAGAGAACTGCCACAAGTATATTACATAAAGATTCTTAAAAAATTATGATTGAGAAGGGCGTGCGTCAGGGAGATAAAATTTCACCTAAATTTTTTACAACATGCCTAGGAAGTACTTTCAAAAAGCTAGACTGGGAGAACAAAAGAGTAAACATAGACGGAGAAAAGCTAAACCATTTAAAATTTGCAGATGACATTCTCCTGATTTCAGAAACAGCACAGACATTGCAAGAAATGTTAACTGACCTGAACAGAGAAAGTCTCAAAGTACGGCTAAAGATGAACCGGAGTAAAACTTAAGTAAAGTTTAATCCACATACACCAAAAAGCGTCATCAGAATAAGCGAGGAAATTCCTGAAGAAGTTGAAGAGCACATTTACTTAGGGCAATTGCTAAAATCAATGAAAGACCATGATAGTGAAATAAAAAGACGCATTCCATATGGATGGAGAGTTTTTGGTAAGCAGAGAGACATTATGAAAATTTGTATGCCAATATGAATGAAACGAAAAGTATATAACGAATATACAATTCTAGCTATGACGTACGGTTGTCAGATCTGAAAAGTAACAAAATCGATGGAAAATAAACTAATCTGTTCTCAGACAGCAATGGAAAGGTCAGTGTTGGGAATATCTTTAAGACACAGAAAAAGATCAGCTTGGGTGAAACAGCAGACAAAGTCAAAGACATTATAGAAGTTATAAGTGAACCGAAATGGAGGTGGGCAGGCCCTTTAGCAAGAATAAGTGATAGCCGATGGAACAAGATCCTGACTGACTGGACACCATGAGATTGTAAACATAGCAGAAAACGGCCAGACAGGAGGTGGAGAGATGAAATAGAGAAATTTGCAGGGAAAACGCGGCAGAGATTGGCTCAGTCAAGGAATTCGTGGAGAAGATTGGGGGAGGCCTTTGTTCAGCAGTGGACTTGTAGTGGCTGCTGCTACTGCTGCTGCTCCTGATGATGATGACGATTTTTTTTTAATCTTAGGAAGAAGGAACCAAAGGCCAGGAGCCTACAAACTCTTCCTTCGAAGAAAAAAACAAAATACAAGAGAGAGCCAAATTCAAGATCCGATCATTTCGAGATGCCTCGATACACTGCGTTTGAAAGACTGCAAATCATACCTAGCAGGATATACAGACAGAGGGAGACAGTTCCAGAGTCGATCTGTTGCGTAAATGAAGAATTGGGAGTAATGATTAACTCTTGGATTAGAGAAAAGGGATGAGAGTTTGCTGCTAGACGGGTGCTACGTACCCGTCGTAGAGGTGGAGGGATGCAGGCAGACAGTTCAGAGAAGCAGTGACCATTGAAGTAGCGATAGAAAAGAGATAAAGATGTAACAGTGTGGCAAAGAAGCAGAGGTTGAAGGGTGCCAAGTAAGAGGAGGAGAGTTGATGAGACGAATAGTCTTTGACTCCACCTTATTGAGATGAGCTGTATGTGGGGATCCTCCCCACACATGAGAGTTGTACTCTACACAGGGGCGGATAAAGCCAGTGCACAAAGTCAACAACTGTGCAGGGGTAAAGAAGGAACGGAGTCAGCTTAGCACACCTAAACTCTTAGAAGCAGATTTTACAAGAGATGCAATATGATCTTTCCACGATAAGTCCCGAGTGAATGAAACCCCAAGCATGTTCAAGGATGATGCAGGATTAGGCTGAATATTATTAAACATTAGAGGGTACTCCTGTCGAAGATTTTGTCGGGTTGATAAGTGTAAGAGTTGAGTATTTGATGCATTAAAAACAACAAGATTATTTTTACCCCAGTCAGAGATACGAGCCAAGTCAGACATTAGGTGTGCCTCATCCCTTGTTTGTTGAAGTAACCGCTGAGATGGACATTGCGGGAACCGAATGGAAGGGTGAAGGGTGGAGTCATAAGCGTACGAGTCGATAGGGTTAGATGTACAGCTAAGACGGTCATTGATGAATAAAAGGAAGAGAGTTGGTGATAGGACAGAGCCCTGAGGAACATCATTGTTGATAGATCTAGGAGAAGAACGATTGCCGTCTACAACACCGGTTACAGAACGACCAGAAAGGGAGCTAGAGATGAAGGCACACATAGAAGGATAGAAACCATAAAAGAGTAGTTTGGAAATTAAAGATTTATGCCAGACTCAATCAAAAGCCTTTGAGATTTCAAGTGCAATGGCAAACCTTTTGCCAAAGTCCCAAAAGGAGGATGACTGAGAGTCTGAAAGGTAGGTGAGAAGATCGCCAGTGGAGCGTCCTTGACGGAACCCATACTGAAGATCAGAAAGAAGGTTGTAAAAGGAAAGATGCTTTAAAATTTTTCTGTTAAAAATTGACTCAAAAACTTTTGAGACACAGGATGTTAACCCGTTGGCTGTGGTATTTAGTTGCAAGGGACCCTTTGTCCGTGCGGCTGTCTCACCAATACTCAACTCTCGCAAAACTCGCCATATATCTGTGTATCCTCTGGTAAACATTTTTTTTTTTTTTTTTTTTCTAAAACGTCGTGGTAATGGCGAAGTTGTGAACTTAAGTTAGAGAAGTTGGTGACGTAAAGCATCCTACGTTTACCGAGTATGAGGGAAAATGGAGCATCAGAGCGGACCCTAAAGTAAACTGAATATGTCGATACAAATGTAAACCACATCGGTAAATGAGTGTGCTGATAAAGTATGTGGCTGACGTGGAGTGTGGAAAATAAGACCAATATGTGGATATGGATATGGCATGGATATGAATGATAGGGTGATGTTCAAGTCACACCGACACATCGACATAACTGTACACCTGATAATGGCTCGCTAAAATGCCCTGGTGTTATGCTGAGTGTTTTTAGGTCGACTTCTTGTCCTAAGAACACCAGCGACTGAGCGGGGTCCTCTTTCCGGACCGGAAGTAAAGCACCCACAAAGGAACATGACATAAAAACCAGGCAGTATACCTTAACGCATCTATTGCCTTAATTTCTACACCGTTACAATATAACACAGAGTGATATTTGATATACAGGAGACAGGGATGCAGAGTTAGCCTTTGACACCACAATGCACAGTTACACTTAACACACAGTATAATGCATGTACACTTATGTTATTAGTTATATATAGCGATACCCGTGTTTCATCTTCAGGCGGAATATATATTTAATTGGATGCAATGGTAATGAACAAAATTAAGAGTCCGACGGGTGAATATTACTATAATTAGACAGGGTGCGGATCGCGACACTTGATGTAGTCACTTAGTCGCGGCGGCACTTACAGTATACACAGACTTTTGATATTAACAGAGACTGAGAACTGGGGTCTCATGTCATTGCTTGTGATAATTCTGAACGTCAACATACAGCATTTAACACTGTATCTACTATGAGAAAACTGTCAATCGGTTCAGTATTCAAGGGAAAGTAAAGAGAGTTGTAACTGATAGTGCATCTTAATGGTGAATGCATTTGACATTTTCTTGCCAAGATTCTACATAGATCAGGAAGAAGAAGGGGCTGGAAATTCATGACCCTAACATCATTAATGCAGATATTTGCTTAGAAGATGTTCTGACTTACCTTCCTCAAAGAATGGAATGTTTTGCACGTACTGTATTCAGCAACTGTGTGTGAGAGATGGGTTTACTCACCCATATGTAAAAAATTCACTACTCTTATCAATGCTTCAGAAAATTGCATCCTTGATCAACTCAGTGAGGTAATCAACAGTAGCTGCTCCTTACCTTTGATCTAAAGGGATTGTTCTCCAGATAAAATGTGTCAAGACTGAATTCACAGCTGAAAATGGTGAAATCAATTTAGAACCCTGTAGAGTAGAATACCACAGTTGATCTTCTGTCCCAAAGATAGAGGAGGAATAAGAAAATCATGCCAGTGGAGATTTCTGCCTTGTACCTTTTCACGAGACCTTGGAAGTTGTGGAGGGACAGAAGAAGGTGACCATAACTGCTATTGGACCAGTGATTCAGGGACTTAAACACTCACTGGAGAATCTAAACACTCACAGGAGAATCTAATTCATAATACCAAATTACGATTCTGTAAACAACTGCCTAAAGTGCTGTTGGACTCTGTGAAGAAAAGATTGGATCAATATTTGTAAATGAGAGATGTTCAAGTGGGGGCTTTTTTGGATCCTAGGTTCAAACTGGAGTGGCTTTCACTACATGAGTAGAAGGACCAAGTGCTGCCATATGTCAAGGAAATGCTTGAAGAATTGGAGGTGATTCAATAATGGATAAAGAGTGTGACAAGGATGATCTAGCAGAAGGATTACCGGAATCAAAAAGACCCAGACTGTTCTCTTTCATACCAAAATGTTCATCAAAGCTCCAAAATCAACGGGGATCAGAGGGAAGCACAGTGTCAGTGAGTCTTTTGTTGAAGCAATATGTAGGGGAAGGAACTGCCATTTTCCAGTGATCCAGTGCTATACTGGAAAGAAGTGTCACAAGCTTTGCATCCAATGAAGAACCTTGTAAGAGAGGTAATTGGGTGTACTGCTACATCTTCTCCATCAGATCGAGTTTTCAACATTACCGGAAACTATTTCACTGTATACAGATCTCAACGTGGTGTCACTTCTTTCTGTTCAATGTTACTAATTAAGTGCAACAGTGAATAGTTTGATAAACTACAGGCTCTATAGTTACGGTCTGCAACTTGTACAAAAATGAAATCTTGATTTTTGTTTTCAAATTCGTTTGTGCCATTGTATATAATGGACAGCCTTACAATGCCAAATTTGTATTTTCTTAACCATAACGGGTTTTTTGTCCAAATTCGGGAATTTCTAATGATAATTATAATTATAATTGATTTTGTCTTGCAGTAATTGTAATTGTAATGTAAATGCTATTCCCAAATGTATTTGTAATTATAATTTTAATTTTAAAACAAAGTTATTGTAATTGATATTGAATTTTTGAAGTGAAATTGATCCAGCCCTGGTGAGTAATGGGACATCCATTTTGAAAAGGCTTTCAGTAGGATTAGGTCCATGGGGAATATATCTCTATGGAAATGGGTTCACCTAGGAACATGGTGTCAATTGCAGTATGTAGGTACTTTTGAGAAAATAGGTTCATAAGCAAAAGTGTCTATGTGAAACTAGTTCCAAGGGGGAAAATACAATAGATCCAGAGGGAACTTGGTTGTGAGAGCAGGTCCATGAGGAAATTATGTCCAAGGGAGAATATGTTTATTACCAAGAATAAATCTAAGTTGCAGTTTGGCTTTGTTTCATCACGCAGCATAAAGTTCCTGCATCACTTTGCACGTTCTGCACACTGATTACTCCTTGGTATCTTGAGTAAGGATGGCTCCTGCTTCCAATAGCATGTATGCAATATGGACGGTGGGTGTTAGCGCCGAAGTGGTGACATGTAGAGGTGTATGGTATGTAGGAGGACTGCTGGGCCTTGATAGAAGACTGTGAAATCTATGCCCAGATTCGAACACATAAAAAAAAAAAAAAAAAATCTGCAATGTGTTTAGTGCTTGTTTATAAGGTTTCAATATTTCTGACAAGTTCTTTAAGTCATTTTCATTGTACATTTGATTAGTAAACCAGTACTGTGGCCATTCGTAAGAAATGAAACTGCATATCTTCTCCAAAGTCTTCCTTGTTGTAGGTATAAGAATGAGTGCAAGGACAGCGAGAATTGCTCTTGAATTCCACCTCACATTACTGATATTTGGAATTTTGTGAAAGTTAATCGAAGAAAAATACCCTTTTTCTTCGAAGAATCTAAACACTTGCGTTAAATGGTACAAAAACTTACGTCATATCTCCATTCTGACCTATCGAGGATCTCTTCTTTTCCATTAACAAACTATGATTTTAGTTTTTCATAAAATTTTATTAGTTGAGACACAAATGGATATTCGATGTTTGGAGAATTGGTGTTAGCGCCAAGTCCTTCGTCCATCACCAAGCGGAGAATTCTGTCCAGAATGTGATCCTGACAACTGACAAATTGTGGTTTGTTGAAACTCTTATCCGAGAACATTTGTTGTTTTCTGACTACAGCTCCACTCTTTTTCCGAGTGTTGTAACAGCAATGATCATTTTTACTGCATGCCATAAGTTGTATTCACCAATAACTTCTGCAGTTTCTTCGGCAGTAGTTTCACCCTTGCCATTTTCCAAATGCAGTGCATCCATTTTTATTTCCGTTCTTTCATTTTCAGGTAGTACTGCCTGATACTCATTTTCATCAATCCACTTTCCATCGAGATGTAAAGACCATGTTTCCAGCTGTAACTTTTCATTCATTTCCTCCTTCAGTGTAGCAGCCTCTTTGTATATTGACTGGTAAATTGCTGCTTGACTTGGAGCTGGAATGACAATACCATCATGTGACAATTGTTTGCATATTTTAGCAGCTTTATTTGTCGATACTCCAGCGGAAGTCACCAAATTTGTTGCAACTTTACGTCTCTAGTGTTTTCCGGTTGGTGGATGATTGGTCTCCTCTTCATCCTTATATTTGCTGTCAGCACATTCAGTGCAACTACCACTAGGTGAAAGATCGTAAGATGTTGATGGTAATATAGGTTCATCAGGTACTTTTCGTCTTTTTGAAGGGTGAATGGATTCCTTACTTGCAACTTGACCTGTTGAGTACCCCACTTCTTTGCTTTGCGCTTATAGGTGGTAGAGTTGTTTATCTTCAGTGGATAACCATTGACCATTTACTTTTGTGATATCAAAAAGTTTATTTAGGGCATCATATTTTCCCCTCTTGACACATTCATCGTAAGATTTTAGCACTGTGTCAAGCTTTGCTTGTATTGCTTGATCTGACACATGTGGAAAGTTCAATTTATTCTCCCATTATTTTGTAACTTCTTTGGAAATTTCGACTATTCGTTATTTTCTAAATTTGATTTTTTCTCCAAGAAACTGTTAATCTCCAACACCTTGCATTTGGTTTAGCCTTCTGCATTTTTCATCTAATGACGATTCATCTAAAGGCACAATTCCTCTTCTATGTGCACCAAATTATTGGTCAAGACATCCTTGTTCTTCTGTACGATAGTATCACTTCTTTTATGCGACGTCATGCTTATCTGAAAAAAAAAAAAAAAGTAATAATAATATATAACAGTAATGCACTAACAATTATTTTGCTGACTGTTCGTCTGCAAACTGCGAAGATAACTGTTAGATGCTGAATACTGCGTCCCTTTTTATAGTATTTAGATTAATCTAGAATGTTTTAATGTTAAACAATACTAGAACGTTACAAACTGTTCTAGAAAGTTCTAAACTAAATTCTTCTGTGCAAGTCTGTAAAGATTGAAAAAAAAAAATCTATATAGAGATTAAAAAAGTGATCAAATTTGCGTGTGGTAACATTAAATATATGGTAATCCATTTTTTTATTTGGGGTGACCTTTTTTTTTTTTTTTAATCTATGCGGAATAAGGGCTTTTTTCTTGGCTTTTAAAAAAAGTTCATTAATTTATGATACAGGCTACCTTTAATTCGAAAAAAAGTCCAAAAGTTATAACCTTAATATACTCGTGTATATAGATAGATAGATAGATAGATAGATAGATAGATAGAGATAGACAGAGATATAGCTAGATAGATAGATAGATACAGCTAGCTATATAGATAGATATATCTAGATAGATAGATAGATATAGATAGATTGGTAGATAGGTTAATAGGAAGATAGATAGACTGGTAGGTAGGTAGGTAGACAGATAGACAGAAAATTTATCACAAATACTTGCTATATGACTTGACAGACAGCAAGAGGGCGGTGTTTACGATTGTCTGTTACGTGGCCAGAGAGAGAGAGATAGGTTGGTAGATAGACAGTTAGGTAGGAAGATAGATAGATAGGTAAGTAGGTAGGTAGGTAGACAGATAGATAGATAGAAAATTTATCACAAATACTTGTTATCTGACTTCACAGACAGCAAGAGGGCGGTGTTTACAATGGTCTGATACGTGGCCATTGGGTAGCCAGTGAGCAATTCAAAGCGCGTGATGTCATCATTAGATGGCAAATCAACACCAGCAGATGAAAGAGGCAGGGTTGAGACGCTAAATATTCTTCACAGTCTTTGAATCACACAAACTCCCAAAATGAATATAAGATATTCTTACAATTCATTGAAATCATGTATTGATGTATAATGGAAGAAACCTTCCGTGTTAACTAAGACATCATTTGCTTTTCAACTGCTACAGATGTTAATGGGAGCGGTGCTAATAGTCACCATATGCCTTGCGACTGTCATTACTGAAAGCAGGAAAAAGCTAAAACATCCAAACCTCAGAGTGCATATAAACAGGGGCCCGAAACACCTGGAGCTCAGTACCACTCCAGACAGGTTAAGGTGAAGGTGTTGTTTCTCCCGCTGTGATTTGTACCTGTGATATCTTCTTACCGTCCCCAGCCATGAAGCTGTTTATTACGTTAGCGCTTGTGGGCGTTATGGTGGCAAGGTAAGCAAAACTGTATTATTTTATTTAGTACTAAAGCAGAGTGTTCCCTGTAGAATACAGTTTCGTAATATGTTCCATTACCTGCCTTTATCTTGGATATATATCAATTCTGTATTTTCAGTTCTACATCACTGCATCAACTCGTTCCTCACTTCAACTCCCTCCCTCCCCTTCTCGTTCACCATCTGTCTGTCTGTCTATGTCTCTGTCTCTGTCTGTCTGTCTGTCTGTCTGTCTGTCTCTCTCTCTCTCTCTCTCTCTCTCTCTCTCTCTCTCTCTCTCTCTCTCTCTCTCTCTCTCTCTCTGACGCCCTGCCTTCCCATCTTCAAACCACTCTTACCCCTTGCATGCCCTTCTTCTTCCCCCTGTTCCTCAGTTCCTTTCCCAGATTTACCGCACCATTTTCACTCTCCCTTCTTCCCCACTCTCCTTCTCTCATGCCTCTCTCTTTCTTTCCTACCTCCTCTCCCTCTCTCTACTCCTATCCCAGCTTCTCCACTTCTCATCTTATTCTCTCTGCTCTCTGCACTCCTTCTCTCTCATTGTAACCTCCTGTTCCTCGCCAGCATCACTGCCCTCCGCTGCGCCCCGTGTAAATTCCAGGAGAGATGCACATGCTTCCCACTAGGCTGTCGGTATGGCGTGGTGACGGATATATGTGACTGCTGCCTTGTATGTGCGAAGGTAAGTACAGTAGGCTGGTAGGCAGATGGGTTAGTAGATAAGTAGTTGGGTATGTAGACTGGCAAATGGGTGAGTAGGTACGTAGGTAAGCATTTAAATACGTACGTAGGTAGGTTAGTGAAGTAAATTCCAAATAAGAATTACATCTGATTACGTCAGCTTTTTACACCTGGACTCTGATCACTAAAAGTAAGCTGAACCTGAAAGTCAATCAGCATGCTCCAATCAGCCTCTCTTCAGACATCGTTTGTACTGACAGCATATCTCACCTGCTAGCAGCACTTACCTGAATTGTCTACCAAGGTAAACTATTCATTTCATCTTAATGTTATAATGAAATATCATTTTCTTGTAACCAGCCAATCCACCTTATGGTGAGTTTTCTGCAACTTACATTAATGCATCATAAGTTTTCTTTTCCAAAACGTATTTGTATGCTAACACCATTAGATTAAAATATCTGGCCTAACCTATAAATCTTGCACTCTTCCTAGACCCACCCTTTTCCTCTTCTCTCGCATAGTCTACAGTATATTGTTTCTAGCTTTTGGAAATCCCTTCTATCTGATCACGTATTTTCATTCTACTTTCAGCCAATTCTGTATAGCTTAGAAGAGATTTTTCGAACCAGGTGGTTAGGAACAAGCTTCAACAACCTATTCAGTACTAGTGAAGTAAAGGTTAAAAGCAAGTCATTATATTATTATTGCAAACACTTCAATGGTATGCTTGGTAAAATGGTCGTGCGATAATTTTTACACTCTTCTCCACAACCTTTCTTATCTCATCCCAACACACGTTGGCTCAACCCAACCCAGTTCAACCCAACTCATCAAAAAACAAACCCAGCCAAACCACATCTAACCCTAACCTAACCTAACCTAATCTAACCAAAGAAGGGCTAACCAAACCAAACCTTTTCTCATATAATTTGCAATCTTAGATTCTAACAAACTGAATACTGTATACGTAATCTAACCAAACCTAACCTCATCTGCAATCTTGGTTACCAGGAAACTTAAGATACCTAGGCTAACCCAACCCAATCTACCATCATCATTACTAACCTAACCTAACCTAAAACAAACGGACTCAACCTAATCTTTCCCAGCCTAACCCACACCAACCCAACTTAAGCAAACTTGAGCACGTATTCTTGTTGATTAAGTAAGCTCCCTAACACCTTTTCATAAGCAATTAATTTTTCATACTACTCCTTACAGTCCTTTTTTGCGTTATATAAATCCATTTCATATGCTCATATGTACGTAAATAATGAGCAGAAGGATATTAACCTACCATGCCCCAAAAATAAGTTGCTAAGGAAGAGAAGTTAGGGAGCTTCCTTAAACTTCGAAATTAAGGGCCTTAATCCCATTCCCCGCCACAGGGCCCGGGTGAGGAGTGTGGGGGCCTCTGGAATTCATACGGCAAGTGTGCCACGGGTCTGTCGTGTCAGCAGCAGCAAGGCGACGAAAAGGGCAACTGCAGCGGCAAGTTGGTGCTGTAATTGCCTGTGATGTTGCCTGACCTGTTGACCATTTACCTGCTGATGTCACCTGTCCATTTATTACCTGATGATGTTTCCTGCCGACGTGATTACCTGATGATTTAGTCACCTGTTGAAGAATGGTTACCTGTTGGCTGTGTCACCAGGCTAGGTTAGTATTGTCCAGATTACTAAACCCTTCAGTCAGGTGATTTTTTTTCTTACTAAATCCAGATAATTATATTAACCTTTACATGGCCTTTTCGAACCTGAGTTGTTTTAAGTATATAGTTACTAGAGATCTATTCTTGGCTATGTAAATTCTGTTGATAGCGGCAAAAATAAACTACAAAAAGATGTCACGGATCTAAAGGGTTAAGATAAGTGGCCATTCCAGGGTTTTAATGACACTGCATGATCAAAAAAAAAAAAATAAGCTGTCTGTTTGGGATTCAGATCAAAGCGCCGCTGGAAAATAATCATCCCTCCACTGGAGCCTTAAATCACTACACCAGCAAGGCTCATATTCTCGTCGGTTAAGGAAGCTCTCTAACCCCTGTTCCTTAACGATTTAAGTTCCATACTACCCATTAAAATCTTTTTTTTACTTCTTCTTTTATCCTTCTAATGTCGACATAGATTTCTTGAATAATTCAGAAGATTCAGGAACGGCATATAATCAGAAATCAACACGTAAGGAAGAGGCTTAGTAAGCTTCCTGACAACACGAGAACGGCACCCCAAGAGATAGAATAATCCACATCAGCCATCATATCACGCATTACAACTCATGTATTTCCATACAATATTCGATCTTACATTTTATTCTCTGACAAATGAGGCTTATGTAGTGTCAACAATAAATTTGTTTCAGTTGGTGCTGTTGTTTCTCATACCATTCTTAGATGTAAAAACGATCATGATGATGAATATGTTATTATTACCTAACTATGTGTGTGACTAGATATGTTAATGTAACGTTCATCTGTATGACCCTATGGACATTGTACTGTTTTTGCTCGGAAGCACAGGGAGTTTGTAAATGTTTTATTGTTTCACTTATTTCCGCATTCACATAGTATTACATATCCAGTCAATTATTAATATACTTGACTCCTGCAACTCACTCTCCACTGAAGAAACTCATTTGGCATTATATGAACTAGAGCACTGAAGTTGCTCCGACAGTACTCAAAATAAAAATGGAATCCGCTTAGATATTAGGTTACTCATCCATACCAGTTACAGTTCTCTCAGGTTCAGTTTGTAATGTAAGGACAGGATACAGATCTGACGCTGGAAAGGACGCCTTCCCGAGATGGCTTCAATACACCCTGGCGGAGGACCTGCCCAGATGCACAAACACATCTCACCTCCCCCCACAACACTCCACCTCCTGGTGGAAGGATGGTGGACTGCAGAGTTAGTTTCCTGTAGTCTACTGGGATCCACTTATTTAATTAAACAGTTATGAAGCTCTTATACATCATTCTGAAAAGCTTGATTGGTTACACAGATCACATCACAGGGTTTCAGCGTACCGGAATTGTTAACTGTGTCTTTTATCATAAAGAAGTGAGGCAGTATTTATGTCCACAACTTAATACATTGGATAGTGTGATGTATGTTCCATTCACACCAAACAAAAGCATTGATATATGAAGTTGTTCTTGGAAAAAGAAACACCGATGTGGGATTTAGTGTGTATTGACGTTTCGCCTCATGGTTTCCTTAGAATACAATTGCTGAATATACACCACATGTCCTGTATATATAGCAGAAGGCAGTGGAGGTGTGAGGGGGATGAAGTATTGGCTATGGGTGGTAGGGGGACAGGTACGGTAAGGAAGATGAGGTCCCAGGGGAAAGAGATTACAGATGACGGCACAAGGACGGAAAGGAACAAGGGACAGGTGAAGTGGGAAGTCCTTAGGGAGAGGGAAGGAATGTTGAGTAAGGAAATAGAGGTCACAGGGGAAAAGGGATTGCCGATCCCAGCACTGACGTGTTCTTACCTAGTTGTTCTTACCTAATTGTATCTTTACAGGAATAGTCAAGCACGTACTGTCCAGTGTCTTAAACCATATTATTTTATCGTACATATCCTTAAACTTCATGTTTTGGCACCCACTATTTCATTCGGTAGCGCATTCCACTGATCAGTTGCTCTATTTGGGAAACTATATTTCCTTACGACTTTATCGCCTCTCTTTTTATGCAGTTTTTTTTTTTTGCAGTGTCCTCATGCTGATGCATCCTCATAGGTTATGCATTCATTTATGTCTATTTTCTCCTTCCCTGATATGCATTTACATAGCATAATCATGTCTCCTCTTTTCCTTCTCTCCTGTAGTGTAGGCAGATTCAGTTTTTTTAGTCTTTCTTCGTAGCTTAGATCCCTTAAGCGTCCCTTTGAACTTTTTCAATCTTATCTATATGTTTTTTGAGATGAGGACTCCAGACTACTGATGCATACTCCAGGGCTGGTCTGATGAATAATGTTATTATCTTTCTTAGCATGTCTCGTGAGGTCAGTCTGCTCAGACGTGCTAGAGACATGTGGTAGTGTTGTATTAGTGTGTTTTAGTGATCTGTGATAGTGGCTGTGTTAGTGTGTTGTAGTGATCAGCGATAGTGTTGTGCTAGTGATCCGTGAAAGTGTTGTGCTAGTGTGTTGTGGTGACCCGTAGTGACCCGTGATAGTGCTGTGCTACCTTGTGTGAATTTGTGCGTAATGGCTTCCTCGGCAGAGAGCTGTGTCCCCACTGCAGGTATTGAAAAGGACTACCTTGAATTAAAGGAGGAACTTCTCGAACTGAAGCGGGAGGTACAAATTCTCAGGCAGGAGAAGTCACAAATGAGGGAATTGTTGGAGGAGATGTTGGAGGAGAAAGAGAAAAAGGCTGAAGGTTGGACACTGGTTAACAAAGGTGCAACGAAGTTCATTCTTAAGGAGCAAACGAAAGTTAAGACCACTAATGCCTTCGACGCACTACGAGACGAATATGAAGGGAAGGTAGAGAGGGAAATAGAGGAGAAGGACGGTGAGAGAATTTCCAGTTCAGGTAAGGATAATCTTAACAAGAAAAGTAAGAAAAATGTTGCTGTTGTTGGAGACTTCCAGGTGAGATATCTTAACAGAGCCATGTATACTCCACTCGCTAAACATGTGTGTCTTTCAGGGGCCAGGGTGGCTAATGTGATAGAAAAAATTTCAAATATTGTGAAGGATAGTGGTGACAAACCCACTGTGTGCCTCAGTGTAGGAGGCAATGATAGTTGGCGTAAGAGTGAGGTACTGTGGCAAAGGTACAAGTTGATGTTAGAAAAGGTTAGGGAGAGGGGAGGAACCCCTGTAGTGCTTGGTGTTTTATCCAGGTGGCGGGTTGGAAGGGAGTGGTTGAGCAGGGCAATAGGGTTTAATTGCTGCCTTGAAAGGTATTGCAAAGAAAATGCAATACCTTTCATAGACAGCTGGGACCGGTTTTATGGACGGAGTGCCTTGTATGGTTGGGATGGGACTCATCTTAACAGACAGGGAGTTACTGTTTTAGCTGAAATGATAGATAGGGAGTTGGAGGGATTTTTTCGAGGTTGAGAAGTAGGTGTACAGGAAGTTACAGCAACTACACTCAGAAATCATTATTACCATCTTTGGATACATGCATCACGACTTGCAAAATTAAGAACAAAAGTTCAACCATTAGTGTAGATTCATCCACTCAGGCACCTCAAATTGAGCAGGCGATGATAGATGATAAGAGCGATAAGCGATAGTACAAAAAATTGTTATATTAGTAAAGTAAAGAGTTTCCCAGTTAGTAATGAAATAAATAACAGTAAATCCCAAGGTAAAGGCATAATTACTCGTAGTAATCTGAAAGTGTACTACACAAACAGCCGGAGTTTACGTAATAAAATGGATGAACTGAGGGCTTTAATTTGTACAGAGAAAATAGACATTGCCGTTATTAGTGAAACTTGGATGAATACAGACACTCGAGAATTTTTAGCAGAAAAATCATATAAAGGGCTATAATATTTTTGTGTCAAACCGTCAGGGAAGAAATGGGGGCGAGGTAGCTATTTATGTAAAGGATTAATTAAACTGTTACAATAAAGCAGACATTAAAGTAAACAGGGACACATAAAGTGTCTGGGTTGAAATTAGTAACAATAGGGAGAAATTAGTCTTAGGAGCAATTTACAGATCTCCAAAATTAAGTAGAGCTGATAGTAAATACCTTTGGGAGGAAATTAGGAAAGCATCACAGTTCACCTTAGTAATAATTGTAGGGGACCTAAATCTGCCAAGGATAGATTGGAGAAATCGAACAGGGGATGCAGAGTCAGAGGAATTTCTAGAGGTAGTACAGGATAATTTCCTTTATCAGTATACAGTATCAGGGAGCCCACCAGAGGTAATAATATACTAGATTAGTGATATACAGGTTGGTGGATGACTTGGTAATAGCGATCATGAAGAAATAAAGTTCAAATTCATTTGGGATGTCTGTTCCACTGAAAATACCTCCACCGTTCCTAATTTTCGTCTAGGAGATTTCGATAGTTTAAGAGCTTATTTTCGAACGGTATTCCACAGGGAGATTAGCTACTTGAGGGAATGTCATTTCAGTGGGGAACCCCAGGTCATAGGTGAAGGGCAGGAAACACGTGGGAATGTCCGTCAGGTGTCTGTGAGGGGGGAGGTGGTAAATGGGAGTGTAGTCCAAGTGACGGGAATTAACTCAGCTCCAATACCAAGCAGACGTTCGACCAGTGAGAAGTATAACGAATTAATAAATATAATACACGGAGGCCAAGATAGATATATCGCTTCAAAACCGTTTAGAACGAATAATTCAGAACCAAGATGGTTAAACAGCAGATTAAAATCTCTCATAGGCCAAAGGAAAGGAATATACAGAAAAGTAAAATGTGGAGAGGAACACTTGCGTAACTGGTACGCGATTTTAAATACAGAGGTAAAGAGGGAGATAAGAAAAGCAAAGAGAAGTTATGAAATTAAGGTTGCTAGTGAATCAAAAGAAAACCCCAAGAGTTTTTATCAAACGTACCTTGCGAAAAATATAAATAGGATAGGACCACTCAGAACAGAATCAGGTGACATTACCAGTGATGATAAAGAAATGTGCTCCATCCTAAATAATTATTTCATATCAGTATTCACCAAGGAAAATCTAGTCCTGGTCCCTCAAGGAGCAAATATTTACGATGAGAATACGGAAAATATTCTTAGTAAAATAACCATTAGTAAAGAGGACGTATTGAAAGAAACTGATAAGTTAAAATCTCAAAAATCGCCGGGTCCAGACGATATATATGCAAAAATTATAAACGAAACCAGAGAAGTATTATGTCAGCCACTTTTAACATTATTTAATGACTCTTTAAGTTCAGGAGAAGTTCCCGAGGCGTGGAAGACCGCAAACGTAGTGCCCATCTTTAAAAAGGGTGATAAATCAGCTGCGTCGAATTATCGTCCGATAAGTCTAACGTCAATAGTAGGAAAAATGTTAGAGTCAATTCTGGCAAATAAGATTAGAGAACACTTAGAAAGATTTAATCTTATAAACGAAAGTCAGCACTGATTCAGGCAAGGACGATCCTGCCTCGCAAACTTGTCATTCTACTCGGAGGTCTATGAGGCAGTAGATAGCGATAAAGATTACGATGTTATTTATCTGGACTTTAGTAAAGCTTTTGATAGGGTCCCACATGAAAGGTTAATTAGAAAGGTTCGAGCACACGGTATAGACGGCAATATCTTAAAATGGATAGAATCCTGGTTGAAAGGACGAAAGCAGAGAGTATTAATAATTGAAACTAAGTCGGACTGGGGATTAGTAACTATGGTAGGACAAATCTAAACTTGCGCCTAGGGTGGGGCACGACCCTCTGTACAGTGGTGCTATGTTTCCCAAACCCGCAATGTGAAACGGCTGTTATATTATGTAAAAGGCATCACAAATACGATAAACACATATGAATACAATGTTAACGTGTGTATTATAATATATGAAAGAACAGTAAACTTATTATGCTTGAATTATTTATACGGCAATACAGAAACGTGGCATAATTATTTTACAGTGTTGCTAAAAAAATAGTCACTTTTATTGGCTTTTACCATATTTCTGGGGTGGGTATTAATGTCACAATTGTGATTATAAGATAATGTGCAGGAATATAAGTAAAAATATGCCAATTTCTTAGTAAAAGAAAAAATAATACATTAAACCCTCGTGAGTGGCAACACTCACACAGACCCAGACTAACCCGGCCAAAGCATCCTCGTGTAACATTCCTTTGTGTCCTTACCTCCTTGATGGTGTGGAAATAAAGTCAAATTTACAATATGTAAAATATAATGTAATAGAAAATAACCAAAATGTATCCTAAAACATCATAGATGAGAGAGGGAGAGAAGGGGGGTGGAAGAAGGCAGGACAGAGGAGGTGTTGAGGGATGGAGGAAGGGAGGGAAGGAAGGAGGGAGAGAGTGATTGAATGAAAAATCATGGCGCCGCACCAGCGAGGTCATCTGGCGACATATGCAAAACAATAATAAATATTTTTAAATATAATTAGATATAATAAAAAAAAAAAGAGAAATGAAAGTCACTTATAAAAGAAACAAAATTCCCCTAGGGTGATGCACATCTCCCCCAGGAGAGGAAGAGAGAAAGAGGGGGGGTGGCATCGCACTATGGAAAACGTGGCACCACTGTACAGAGCTTCTTGCCCCACCCTAGCCGCAAGTTTAGAGTTGTCCTACTATAACGGTGTACCACAGGGTTCAGTACTCGGTCCCTTATTATTTATTATATATATATAAATGATCTAGACTTAAGAGTCAATAGCAGCATCAGCAAATTTGCCGACGATACAAAAATAGGGCTTATCATTAACTCGAATGACGATTGCCATAACTTACAAAAAGACCTCGATACATTGTCCAAATGGTCTAAAACTTGGGAAATGGAATTTAACGTTGAAAAATGTAAAGTACTTAACGTAGGCAAGACCATTGGAGACACTAAATACAGCTTAGATAACAAAGAAATTAGCAAATCGGAATGCGAGATGGATCTAGGAGTTATGGTTAGTAACGACCTCAAACCAAGACAACAGTGTATTAATGCGAGAAACAAAGCAAATAGGGTCCTAGGATTTATTTCGAGAAGAGTGAGCAATAGATCATCAAAAGTAATACTGAAACTTTATCTAGCATTAGTAAGGCCGCATTTAGACTACGCAGTACAATTTTGGTGTCCTTACAATAGAATGGATATTAACTCGTTAGAAAATGTGCAGAGAAGAATGACAAAAATGATACATGACGTCCGGAACCTGTCGTATGAAGACAGACTGAAAAGACTAAGTCTGCATTCGCTAGAGAGGCGTAGAGTAAGGGGAGACTTAACTGAGGTGTTTAAGTGGATGAAGGGTATAAATAAGGGAGATATTAGCAAGGTACTTAAAGTGAGCATACAGGATAGAACTAGAAATAATGGTTTCGAACTAGAAAAATTCCGTTTCAATAAGGAAATAGGTAGAAATTGGTTTGGTAATAGAGTAGTAGACGAATGGAATAAGCTACCTAGTAAAGTAGTTGCTGCCTCTTCCACTGAGAGTTTCAAGTATAAGCTAGATAAGCATATGACAAACAAGGGGTGGACATAGAAAAAAAAAAAAACTTATAACCAATACTAATTCATAATTTTTCCTTTTCAGGTTACACTATGATAGTCTCTATTCTCCTTTCACACTTTCCTGTAAAATGTCCACGCCAGTTTTTCTGTACTGCGTGGTGTTCTTTCTGACTTTTTCCTCCCGGCTTCAGCTGCAGGGTTTGGAGGGCGAGGGAGAGCCTTCTTCTTTGCTATCCTTATCTCATTCTAGTAGTTCAGTTACTCTTCTAGGAGCTGCCTAGCATGGGCCAACCGGCCTACTGCAATTATCCTCTCTTATGTTCTTATGTTCTTACGTATGTGAATGCTATTCTCATGTTTGCAAGCAGTGTGTGTGTGTGTGTGTGTGTGTGTGTGTGTGTGTGTGTGTGTGTGTTCACAAGTGTTGTATATGTGGGCAAGAAGCTGGTTGAAGAGAGGGGATCTTATCACCTATCGGATTCTGTGGCCAAAAATATTGTCAATAGGATACCTTCCTCACACCACCCCCTCTAAACTTGAAACATCATACTCCACTCGCTAAACATGTGTGTCGCCCAGGGTCCAGGGTGGCTAATGTGACAGAAAAAATTTCAAATATCGTAAAGGATAGTGGTGACAATCCCACTGTGTGCCTCAGTGTAGGAGGCAATGATATTAGTAGCCGTAAGAGTGAGGTACTGTGGCAAAGGTACAAGTTGATGTTAGAAAAGGTTAGGGAGAAGGGAGAACCCCTGTAGTGCTTGGTATTTTACCCAGGTGGCGGGTTAGAAGAGAGTGGTTGAGCAGGGCAATAGGGTTTAATTGCTGCCTTGAAAGGTATTGCAAAGAAAATGCAATACCTTTCATAGACAGCTGGGACCGGTTTTATGGACGGAGTGCCTTGTATAGTTGGGATGGGACTCATCTTAGCAAGCAGGGAGTTACTGTTTTAGCTGGAATGATAGATAGAGAGTTGGAGGGATTTTTTCGGGGTTGAGAAGTAGATGTACAGGAAGTTGCAGCAACTACACTCAGAAATCATTATTACCACGTTTGGATAGATGCATCAATACTTGCAAAATTAAGAACAAAAGTTCAACCATTAGTGTAGATACATCCACTCAGGCACCTCAAATTGAGCAGGCGATGATAGATGATAGAACAAGCGATGATAGAAGGGCGATAAGCGATAGTACAAAAATTTTTTATATTAGTAAAGTAAAGAGTTTTCCAGTTAGTAACAAAATAAATAACAGTAAATGCCAAGGTAAAGGCATAACTACTAGTAATAATCTGAAAGTGTACTACACAAACAGCCGGAGTTTACGTAATAAAATGGATGAACTGAGGGCTTTAATTTGTACAGAGAAAATAGACATTGCCGTTATTAGTGAAACTTGGATGAATACGGACACATGAGAATTTTTAGCAGAATATCAGATAAAAGGCTATAATATATTTGTGTCAAACCGTCAGGGAAGAAAGGGGGGAGGGGTAGCTACTTATGTAAAGGATTCATTAAACTGTTACAATAAAGCAGACATTAAAGTAAATAGGGACACAGAAAGTGTCTGGGTTGAAATTAGTAACAATAGGAAGAATTTAGTATTAGGAGCAATTTACAGATCTCCTAAATTAAGTAGAGCTGATAGTAAATACCTTTGGGAGGAAATTAGGAAAGCATCACAGTCCAGCTTAGTAATAATCGTAGGGGACCTTAATCTACCAAGGATAGATTGGAGAAATCAGACAGGGGATGCAGAGTCAGAGGAATTTCTAGAGGTAGTACAGGATAATTTTCTTTATCAGTATATCAGGGAGCCCACCAGATGTAATAATATACTAGATTTGGTTTTAGCTAATAAAGAAAATATCATTAGTAATATAGAGGTTGGTGGAAGACTTGGTAATAGCGATCATGAAGAAATTAAGTTCAAATTTATTTAGGATGTCTGTTCCACTGAAAACACCTCCACCGTTCCTAATTTTCTTCTAGGAGATTTCGATGGCTTAAGAGCTTATTTTCGAACGGTATTCCACAGGGAGGTTAGCTATTTGAGGGAATGCCAGGTCAGTGAGGAACCCCAGGTCATAGGTGTGCAGGAAACACGTGGGAATGTCCGTCAGGTGTCTGTGAGTGGGGAGGTGGTAGATAGGAATGTAGTCCAGGTGACGGGAATTAACTCAGCTCCAGTACCAAGCAGACGTTTGACCAGTGAGAAGTATAACGAGTTAATAAATATAATACACGGAGGCCAAGATAGATATATCGCTTCAAAACCGTTTAGAACGAATAATTCAGAACCAAGATGGTTAAATAAGAGATTAAACTCTCTCATAGGCCAAAGCAAAGGAATATACAGAAAAATAAAACGTGGAGTGGAACACTTACGTAACTGGTACACAATTTTAAATAGAGAAGTAAAGAGGGAGATAAGAAAAGCAAACAGAAGTTATGAAATTAAGGTTGCTAGTGAATCAAAAGAAAACCCCAAGGGTTTTTATCAAATGTACCGAACGAAAAATAAAGATAGGATAGGACCACTCAGAACAGAATCAGGTGACATTACCAGTGAAGATAAAGAAATGTGCTCCATCCTAAATAATTATTTCATATCAGTATTCACCAAGGAAAATCTAGACCTGGTCCCTCAAGCAGCAAATATTTACGATGAGAATACGGAAAATATTCTTAGTAAAATAACCATTAGTAAGGAGGAAGTATTGAAAGAAGTTAATAAGTTAAAACCTCAAAAATCGCCAGGTCCGGACGATATATATGCAAAAATTCTAAAAGAAACCAAAGAAGAATTATGTCAGCCACTTTCAACATTATTTAATGACTCTTTAAGTTCAGGAGAAGTTCCCGAGGCGTGGAAGACCGCAAACGTAGTGCCCATCTTTAAAAAGGGTGATAAATCAGCTGCGTCGAATTATCGTCCGATAAGTCTAACGTCAATAGTAGGAAAAATGTTGGAGTCAATTTTGGCAAATAAGAGTAGAGAACACTTAGAAAGAGTTAATCTTATAAACGAAAGTCAGCACGGATTCAGGCAAGGAGGATCCTGCCTCACAAACTTGTTGTCATTCTACTCGGAGGTCTATGAGGCGGTAGATAGCGATAAAGCTTACGATGTTATTTATCTGGACTTTAGTAAAGCTTTTGATAGGGTCCCACACGAAAGGTTAGTTAGAAAGGTTCGACCACACGGTATAGACGGCGATATCTTAAAATGGATAGAATCCTGGCTGAAAGGACGAAAGCAGAGAGTATTAATAAATGGAGCTAAGTCGGACTGGGGATTAGTAACTAGCGGTGTACCACAGGGTTCAGTACTCGGTCCCTTATTATTTATCATATATATAAATGATCTAGACTTAAGAGTCAATAGCAGCATCAGCAAATTTGCCGACGATACAAAAATAGGGCTTATCATTAACTCGAATGACGATTGCCATAACTTACAAAAAGACCTCGATACATTGTCCAAATGGTCTAAAACTTGGCAAATGGAATTTAACGTTGAAAAATGTAAAGTACTTAACGTAGGCAAGACCATTGGAGATACTAAATACAGCTTAGATAACAAAGAAATTAGCAAATCGGAATGCGAGAGAGATCTAGGAGTTATGATTAGTAACGACCTTAAACCAAGGCAACAGTGTATTAATGCGAGAAATAAAGCAAATAGGGTCCTAGGATTTATTTCGAGAAGCGTGAGCAATAGATCATCTAAAGTAATACTGAAACTTTATCTAGCATTAGTAAGGCCACATTTAGACTACGCAGTAAAATTTTGGTGTCCTTACTATAGAATGGATATTAATTCGTTAGAAAATGTACAGAGAAGAATGACAAAAATGATACATGACGTCCGGAACCTGTCATATGAATACAGACTGAAAAGACTAAGTCTGCATTCGCTAGAGAGGCGTGGAGTAAGGGGAGACTTAATTGAGGTTTTTAAGTGGATGAATGGTATAAATAAGGGAGATATTAGCAAGGTACTTAAAGTGAGCATACAGGATAGAACTAGAAATAATGGTTTCAAACTAGAAAAATTCCGTTTCAGTAAGGAAATAGGTAAAAATTGGTTTGGTAATAGAGTAGTAGACGAATGGAATAAGCTACCTAGTAAAGTAGTTTCTGCCTCTTCCATTGTGAGTTTCAAGCATAGGCTAGATAAGCATATGACTAATTAGGGGTGGATATAGAAAAAAGAAAATCTTATAACCAATACTAATTCATAATTTTTCCTTTTCAGGTTACACTATGATAGTCTCTATTCTCCTTTTACACTTTCCTGTAAAATGTCCATGCCAGTTTTTCTATACGGCGTGGTGTTCTTTCTGACTTTTTCCTGCCGGCTTCGGCTGGAGGGTTTGGAGGGCGGGGGAGAGCCTTCTTCTTTGCTATCCTTATCTCATTCTAGTAGTTCAGTTACTCTTCTATACCATGGGCCAACCGGCCTACTGCAGTTATCCTCTCTTCTTATGTTCTTATGATCATTCCTTCCCATCCATCCCCATCACCTCTCTTCATCCAACTTCTTACCCACATATACAACACCTTCACACACACACACACACACACACACACACACACACACACACACACACACACACACACACACACACACATCTGCATACAACACACACACACACACACACACACACACACACACACACACACACACACACACTTGTGCTGGTATCGGGAATCCCTTTCCCCTTGCGACCTCAATTTCCTTACTCAAGATTCCTTCCCTCTCCCTAAGGACTTCCCACTTCGCCTGTCCCTTGTTTCTCTCCTTCCTTGTGCCGTCATCTGTAATCCTTTTCCCCTGAGACCTCACCTTCCTTACCCTATCTGACCCCTCTACCACCCCAAGCCAATACCTGACCCCCCACTCACACCCCCATTGCCTTCTGCTATATATACAGGATGTGTGGTGTATATTCAGCAATCGTATTCTGAGGAAGCTATGAGGTGAAACGTCGGTGTTTGTTTCTCCAGTTTATCAGCGAACAGTGAATTGTGGTTGTTTTTACCCGACAGAATTGGGTCACTCGCCCACCTTGATTGCAGTTTAGTAGTGACTTGAATAAGCCGTCGTTATAAGTTGGAAATAAGTGGTCTTGGTTACCAATACGATCGTCTCTTTGCTCTGACTACACTTGGCCATCACATAAGCCGAAACAGGTTAAACTGCTTCTTCAGGTTAGAATAAATACTGCTAAGGAGCCGGATTTGCTAGTTAGGCAGCCGAGATCTTTCTTGACGTTCCTCGTACCGTAGGTTTCGGTCAAAGTCAGAGTTGCCGTTTGCCTGCTGTTTGTGAGTGTAATTGTTTCATAAGTTAGGCATTAATTATTATGCTCTTTTTCTCTATGATATTTTATTTATGTGATTGTTTGTTAAACTGTGTAATGCAGTTTAAGTTTGTATGCTAAATAGTTTACAGTGTTATGTAATGTAAGAAAACCCTGTTATGTTTTGGGTTGTCTCCGAGTTGATGACTGTGCTCTCTCTCTAGAAAACTCCAGAACTGTGGATGTAGAAGTTACTAGTACAATGGAAGCTTATATAAGGATGGGGAAGAGACTAGAACAGTTTCAGTCGGTTTTGGCTTAGTTGAAATAGTGCAGTGTGTCACGGTTTTTTTTTAAATAAATGCAGTTATTAAGATAATAATAATGTTCAATAATACTGAAGAGCAGGGACAATGATTGTCTTACTAAATCAAGCAACGATTACTTTACACTGGCTTGCTTCGCACGATTCTCTAAGAACGAGAATTTATAAACTTTCTCAACAGTACACAGCAGAGACTAATTACTCAATCGCTGTTTATTAGTACTGTTAGCCTCTGGAGAAAGTTACTTCACCCCTAACAATAAATAACTAATAATAATATCAGGTTCTTGCTGATGCTTAACTGCTAGGAGGCACAACGGATTTTAAACTTAATACAACAAGACTGGCCTAAGTACCAGTTATGAATGGCAAACGTTTATGCAAGCTAGGAACTATAAGAGAAATAAGCTTAATTGCGGAGAAATGAAACAAGAGTTTACATTACATTAAGCTCAAGAAAAAGAACTGTTAAATTTATTGATTACAAAAATAAATTTAACGTTACATTTCAAAAATCAAATTAATGAGATCGCACTCACTCACTCACTCAAGAGCTAAATTCTTACGCCTAGAAAAAACACAACATGCGGCGCAGCCGGCCAGCATGTAAGGAAGCAGCTCACTTAACTAAACTCTTAAACCTAGGAAAATACAAAAAGGAAATACTGGTCAATGAATGTGGTGTATCACCCAAAGAAGGGTGGGAGCATGGAGAACTGTAGTCTAGTGGAGTCTGGGTGCTAGCTGATCTCTCTCTACTCTCACTTCTGGAGCACAGTACCTCTCTCCGTCACAACAGACACTGGACTGAATAACTCGTGGGAAAGAAAAGGGGAGCGCTAGGCCGCATTTTTTTAACAGTCGAGTGAGCGAAACGCGCCCAAAAAAAATCGCTCAGCGGAAGCGCTAATGTCTCACACAAGGACGATCACGTATGACAATGAAAAATTGATTTGACAAGGCTTCCGTCCGAATGAGCGGTTACTGAACGATGAACTGGGATTCCACTTGAGTTCGTGGTTTCCCACAAAAGCCAATGTCACTAGCCGACTCGTGACACAGTGTCAGTGCAGTGTCAGTGAAAATTGTACATTCTCAGTACTTGTTAAAACAGTGGCAAACAGTGACATGTTACTGAAGTTTGTACATCATCGGTACTTGTGAAAAACTGTGAAGTATTGTCAAGCATTAAGTGTAATAACAGTGAAGTGTTGTCAAGCATTAAGTGTAATGACAGTGAAGTGTTGTCAAGCATCAAGTGTAATAGCAGCTAGTAAAGTTTGTATAGCTCCAATGCTTGCGAGAACAGTGAAGTGAAGTTGGAAAGCATTCGATTTAACTATCTGGAAAATTAAGACAGTGAACTTTACGAGGCCAGTGTTTATTTTCGCCTCAGCTAATACTGTGTGCTGTACACCGAATGGCTGACCACATGGAGAACAACTCGCTAGGCAACGTCCTTCCTGCACTGTACTACTGCTGTTGGAACTTGTGGCATAACACACATTTAAATTTCAAGATCATTCCGCACCCTTAAATCGTGCCACAACTCTGAATAATTAAAAATTCGAATGAAAAGAGTTGTGCAGGAAGGGAGGTTTGAAAAAATTGCGAAAAATCAAAGTAGGCTAAAGGAAAACTGTTTCATTATATATCCTCTATTATCACAGTACGGACTGATCTTAAAATTTAAATGTGTTATACCAACGCTTAGATTAAGCAGGTTTCCTTAATTTTCTGTTATATTACGGAGTGTCAGAGATTTAAAGGAATTGTTCGAATGCTGACCTTGACTTGGACTGTTATAATACTTTGTTGACTCAATATCTCTATCTTCCTACTAAAATTTCATTGTTGATAAGTATATTACGGATTTCTTATTGCTTTTGACGATTGTATTGTCGACAAACTCAGTGTCATATCTGATAATAAAAAGAGTATCAGTTTTAGCAACAACGAAATCGAACAAACACCTCCAGCCAATCAGAATCTCGGCCGGAACAGTGTTGCCATACATGCCTGGCCAGATTAATTGGTATGAGGTATAATTAAGTGAAATCAATATATTGTTTTCTCTCTTAATAATATTATAATCGTAGTAATAAACCCTGAGGGGGATGAAAGACTCAATTGCTCTGATATTTACTAGTACTATATTTCATATCCAGTTCACCCACCATTTTTCACAATCACTTTCTTTAGCCTCCCCGTCAATGATGCCACAAACGTTTGCATCAGTTCAAGAATTTCGACTCGCGTGTCTGACATTGATAGAGAAGGAAGGGGGGAGGAAATCATCCGAGATTTCTTTGTGTCATGCGGATCTGGGGGTTACCAGTACCCGGGAAAATACAGTATGAACAGGAAGGAGGAAAACCTGGAGTTGGGAGGCAGCATCGTCGCTCTCCGCGATAGTGGGCTGTCTATACGTGCTATCGCTCAGCGACTTGGCCTGGCACTAAGGATTACGAGGTGGAACACCAATGGAAACATAAACGACCTGCTTAAGGTCTTTAAGTTCTATGTGCATACTTGGATTTGCTATAGTATGAGTATACATAAGATATAGTGTATGTGAATAATTGTAAATATTTTACCTATGAAAATAAAGTTATTATACTGAAATTTTCAATATATAGATAATCATATTCTACGAAAATACATATTGCCTGCTATTACATCTACAACCATCAACAATTGTCTTGTGACCTACACTACTGGTTGGTAGTGGGGTAGTGTGGGGTATCAGGTTTAGTCCTGTCAGTAATGGGGTTGGAGTAAAGAAGGGTCTGTGTCAAGCTGTTAAGCGTGCTATGATGGTTAAGTGTTGTTCACGGCAACGTATGACTTACAGTAACATTATGGTACAGTAGTAGTTCATATTTACTTGTTATCTATGTTTATTCAATGCATCCGAACCTGGCTGTAGCAATGACGTGAGCAAAACGCATTGTAGCTCTGGCTTCCTCCTTAGTCTTCCGCTAGCCTTATCATCTCTCCCACCCTCCCGTTCTCAAATGACCGTGTTATAGGATGCGCAAAGGAGATTATTAGTTTTTCCACATACCCTTTAACTACAGATCCATATCATTGTTTCACACATTAAGTATAGCTAGTGATTAAACTATCGATTACATTTAGGATCCATTAACATTACAAAAAGATTCGTATTATGCGACATATCTATGTGTTACGTGATTCCCCTTCCACCGGTGTTAGCGAAATAGGAGTGAGCATTGATAAAACAGATTAGGGATAAAGAGAAAAGATATGAGCGTATAGAGTAATATAAACAGTCCTGTTCACCACGTTCCTCTGTCGGTAATATCATATAAGGAAATTGTCCCAACTAGTTAACAGTGTGTTGTCAAACTTTCGTGGATTCTATGGAGGTGACAGTGTAAGCACGTGAAATAGTAACGTAGAAAATTCGTCCAGACTGATACATCTAAGCGACCTGCATATGGCAACATCTCCCTGCTGAGTGGCTCTGACAAGGTGAGAGAGTGATGTTAGCCCCGTGAAACGATACTGCATATGCAGATCATTCAGGTTTCACGGAGTCTGACGGATGCACTAAAACCTTACACAGTCCTTAGGAAAGACCCACGCAAACTATAATGGTAACATTTGAGAACAACTCAATAAATGCATCACAATCTCGTTGGGTTTACAGCAAACTCCTTTTCTTAGAGAGAACAGGAGCCCTAAGGAGGAGGACACCAGTAGAGGATGGGAACATTATTGCGGCAGCGGAAGCTAACCCTCCTTACCAACGCAGCAGCAATAAGACATGACTTGCGGTTAGAAGTGTCAGCCAGAACTGTAAAGAGAAAGTTAGATCTCGCTGGAATACACCATCGCACCCCAGCTCAGAAGGAACGCCTGACGGACCAGCACCGTGCAGGAAGTCTGGTTTTTGCACAGCTCCTTGTTGAGCAGGATTTTTTTTTTTTTTTTTTTTATGTGTCCGACTCTGGGCATAGGCTTCACAGCCTGCTATCAAGGCCCAGCAGTCCTCCTACGTATCATACACCTCTGCATGTCACCACTTCGGCGCTAACACCCACCGTCCATATTGAATACATGCTAGGGCTCTCTCATACAGGACTGGTGTATTGGTATTAGCGGGGGTATTTTTACGACATGTCGGCGGGTCTTCTGGTAGATCAGTAAAGCCTGATTTTAATGAAATTCAAATCCTTAAACTGTTCCCTGGTCCAGCGGGGATTTGAACCTGGGTCCGTTAGAACGGCAGGCCACCTCTCTACCGATTGAGCCATGACTTATGGAGCAGAGCCATCTTTACAGATGAGAAGCATTTCTCCTCTAGTTCCCATGGCAGAGTTCATTGTTGAAGGATGGATAATACACGGTAAGATATGAACTGTCGACAATCTTGCAATATATACGGCTTTATTGTAAATTAATAATCACAGATTTAAATACTGTGAAACGTATTATGGTGCTGAGAGTGTGGATGTGATGCAAATGTGACCGGAGTCTGCATGGTTGTTTTAGTTTTTTGGTTTATTGTGACCCCGCCTTGGCGGGATGAGGCGATTAAGGGATCACATGTGCATCACGTTTACACTCTAAACACCTTTTACTGTGACACAACTTTGTGTCCGTTCCAAAGCACATGGAAAAATAAAACAAAATTGGCCGTTTGATACGCACAGGGTCTGGGTCACCAGCGTCGCGACACCCCCCTTACCACATTGCACCGTCTTTTTCTCTCCCTTGCACGACTTTAATTATCTACGCAGCTCTCGGGTGTCTGCCCTTTCCTCTCCTCCATCCTTCTTTCCTTCCATCCTCTTCTGTCTTTCTTTCCTTCGTTCTTTCCTCGTCATTCTGCCTACGGGTGACTTTACACTCCCTTTTCTGTCTTTCCTTCCTTTATTCTTTCCTCTTCCTTCTGCCTGTGGGTGACTCTAAGCTGAGTGACAAGCCAAATGGTTTCCTGTACACCAGGAAACCATTTACTACGCTGGATGGTAACCATGTAACTAGATTCTGGCGCCTGGTGGTTTAGTGGTAACTACGGTACTCCAATCGGATTGAGCCGGTGTAGGCTTTTATCCAAGGGATGGTTGGGGTTTATTGCTCACGTAATGCCACTCAGGGATGAGTGAGGCTGGTCACTCTCATCTTAAGTGTTAGAACCAACTTGCCTAGCCCCGGGCTCCTACGTTCCTTATGGGGCAACATATGATCGGATGATATATATATATATATATATATATATATATATATATGGAGCCTCTGTGGTACGGTGGTAGTGTGCGTTTTCGTACACTGAAGAACGAGGGTTCGCGCCCTGCCAGGGTAATAAACTTTGGGAGCATTCTTCTGGCCAAGTACTGCTTGGCGGACATAATGGGTGCTGTGGTTGAACCAGTATCGCATACTATAAAGTATGCTTGCACCCAGTCGGCTTGCGCGGGCCGATTACACTTGGTTCACAGACTACACACACATCCAAAGCCACTCCAACACTACAATTACACTTACAAGCACTTCTCACCCTACATACAATCTCTACGAGACAGCCTAAGCCACTTGGTAGAGATACATTGGCTGTATCGCCCCCACTTCGGTCGGGATAGGCCGGTCATGCAGTAGATACTCAAACGGCTGATGAGATGAGATGAGAGGTGATATATATATATATATATATATATATCTATCTCTATCTATATATATATATATATATATATATATATATATATATATATATATATATATATACAGGGTGTCCCTGGAGTTATGTCAAAAACTTTGAGAAATGACAGATGAGGGAATTCTAAGCAAAAAATGTTATATGAACATGTGTTCAAATCTCAACCGTTATGGAGCTACAATTACTGATGACCTTATGGGCGAAAATGGTCTTCATAATTCGCCCATAAGGTCATCAGTAACTGTAGCTCCGTAACGGTTGGGATTTGAACACATGTTCATATAACATTTTTTTCTTGGAATTCCCTCCTCTATCATTTCCCAAAGTTTTTGACTTAACTTCCGGGACACCCTGTATATCGGACGAACATTCTTTCAGAGCAGAATAGTTTGGCATTTGACCACAACAGAAACCTTTAGTTACTTTTGTTATATGTATATTGTGTTACCCCAATAATGAAAACTATGTGCATCATGGCTCTTTGGTAATAATTTAGTTTACTCTTTTGCATCGATCCATATAACGGTAAAATATTAATTCTGTATATTTATTTAAATGCACACCCATAATGCCACTTAGAAAGTACTGTATATTACTAATGACTGATACGAGAGGACAATAATATCACTCTTATTTTCTCCTGCAGCTACGCCGACCCAACATTCTGGAGGAGGCCCGCCCTGGTCACTTCACGTGCAATGTCTGGGACTGGGTGTGTCAACACGGCATGTGTGACGTGTTTCAAATAGAAGGTCGACTCACAGCTGACAAATACACAAAAATTCTAGAGGAGTGTTTCCTGCCGTCCTTCTGGGAATGAGATCACCCTTTTCCTCCTGGGCCCGTTCTCTTCATTCAAGATAAATGCCCGACCCACACTACTCACGCTGTACAGAGGTGGTTTCAGAGGCAGGACAACCTTGAGCTCCTTGATTGGCCCAGCAAAGGAAATGACATGAATGTCACTGAGCACGTGTGGGCTCAGGTTATCAACAGCAGGGAAATGGAAAGTGAGAGAAATACCAACACCCTGATGGCCCACGTTCAACTGTAGTGGGAGTATCATAGGCACAGGCCAGAAGTGATGCAAACGCAAGTGGCATCAGAGACGCGGAGGCTACAAAAAATGATTGAGAAAAATAGTGGGTGGACTGGATATTAAATATGGTAATAGTAAATATCAGAGCAATTGAGTCTTTCATCCCCTTCAGTGTTTGTTATTACGATTATAATATTATTAAGAGAGAAAATAATATATTGATTTCACTTTACTAATCATAATTTAAAATAAGACGCTTATCCATGTTCTGGTCGCATCCGTCATTTATGTGATTAACCCGTAGCTTAGACAAAATGTAAGGAGACCCGACCATCCGTGTGTTTCATAGCTTACTCACGAGACACAGGTGTGCTATACTTTCATCATCTATTTAACTACACAAGTGCAGTTGAAGTTAAAACGTCAATTGCACTGGGCAAGGCAAGTGGTAAAATGTTACCTGTCAGCGTGTCCTAGCTATGACTATACATGCATAGGATGTATTCTGGGTAAATGTATTATTATGCTACCTAACCACATTAATTCATGTGACATGGGAATAAAGTAATAATAAAATCACTAGTCTTTTACATATATGAAAGTATATAGATCCCATATTTCATAGAAATATTGGTCGTGTCTGTAATGGAATAGGGAGACGCTCCGTCGATGTCCGTTACCATGCATTAGGTGTATACTTTCTCTCTCTCTCTCTCTCTCTCTCTCTTTCTCTCTCTGACAGTGTGTGTGTGTGTGTGTGTGTGTGTGTGTGTGTGTGTGTGTGTGTGTGTGTGTGAGGCACGCGAGTCGAAAATCAAACTCTGAACCCCAGACGCTTTGGCGTTGGCAGTGCTGACTGTATCACCAAAAACTGTAAAATGCGGCAGGTGGAAGCTGGTACTGAAGTGTTACCGGATTTTTTGAGAACGTATGCAAAGGAAAGTGGCAGCGGCAGTGGAGACGTGACCTTTGGACAACTCTTCGCACGTGACGTGACATTTCACGCCTTCATAAATTTGAGGCAGACTGCACGACCAAGTATCGTTGTTATGGTGGTAGAGGCAATTCTTCCATGTGACAAAAGGAAATTTAAGAGCGACTTAAAACTTATGAAAGCATAATTACCTCATTAAAGTGTACTTATATTTTTCTGAGGCAGCCTCTTCTATTCATACATATGGATAGATAGATAGATAGATATAGACAGATAGATTGAGAGATGGATAAGAAAATTTATCACAAATACTTGGATCCTGACTTAACACACAGCAAATGGGCGGTGTTTACAATGGTCTGTTACGTGGCCATTGGGTAGCAAGTGAGCAATTCAGAGAGCATGATGTCACCATTGGATGACAAATCAACGCCAAGAGATAAAGAGGCGAATTTGAGAGACGCCGAATATGCTTCCAGTTGTTTTTTTACAGTCTTTCAATCACACTAACTGCCAAAAAGAAAATAACATATCCCTACAATTCATTGAAATCATGTACCGATGTATAGTGGAAGAAACCTTCCGTGTTAATTAAGAAATCATTTGTTTTTCAACTGCTACAGATGTTAATGGTAGCGGCGCCATCAGTCATCACATCCCTTGCGACTGGCGTTACTGAAAGTAGGAAAAACCTAAAACATGCAGACTCCAGAGTGTATATAAACATGGGCCCGAAACACCTGGAGCTCTGTTGGGCGAGGTACTTCACTTTTTGTACATATTATATAAGTACATTATACCATCTTGATTAAATTGTACTAATTAGGGCCGACAGCTAACGTATATGGAAATGTTCCTGACTCGTCTGGTTTCCTTTCATATATTGATGTCCCATGTATTAGGTTGTGCCTCGACTAAGTCACCAGGTGATGAGTGCAGGTTTTTTTTTTTTTTTTTTTTTATGCGAGGAAGAAGGAACCAAAGGCCATGAGCCCGCAGTAACAGTCCCCTCCAAGAGAAAAACAAAATACAATATAGAGCCAAATTCAAGATCCGATCATTTTGAGATGCCTGAACACACTGCGTTTGAAAGACTGGAGATCATAGGCAGCAGGAAATACAGACAGAGGGAGACAGTTCCAGAGATGACCTGTTGCATAAATGAAAGACTCGGAGTAACGGTTAACTCTTGCATTAGAGAGTTGGACAGAAAAAGGATGAGAGTTTGCTGCCAGACGGGTGCTACGCGCCCGTCGTAAAGGTGGAGGAATGCAAGCAGACAGTTCAGAGGAGCAGAGACCATTAAAGCAGCGATAGAAAAGAGATAAAGATGCAACAGTGCGGCGAAGAGACAGAGGTTGAAGGGAGTCAGTAAGAGGAGGAGAGTTAATGAGACGAAAAGCATTACATATCTGCAGTCGATGGTGTTCTCCTGGTCTAGGTATTCTTATCATTAGTATGGGTCTAGTTATTTGATTCTTTAGGATTTAGTATAGGTTAACGATTTATCCGTCAGGTGATTAGTTTTAGGTTCTTTAGATTAAGCATTTTTATTTTTACTGTAAGGTAAAATAGATAGATAGATTGATAGATAGATAGATAAATAAATTAAAAATATATATAAATAAATAAAAATACAAGAAAATAATAAAATAACAATTATATATATATATATATTGTTACATAGCCTATGATTTCATCATCCTTTGTGTAATTTTAACGCACAGTTGCTGCATGTTTGATCACGAGCGTGTTCTGCCTCAGTCCCCCCCTTCTACCGTTATAGTAGAGTAAGTCGTTCTCTCTGTTGTTCAGTGCGGGATTTTCAGCTCTTTGTCCCCATGGCTTCATTTGCGCGTCCTTCTTACAAGTTGTATCAAGCTCTCCTGGCCCCTATATAATGAGCTCAGTCTCTGCATCATTGACACACACCACAAAGCCAGTCAGGAGACAGGACATGTGTGCTGGGCATTCCCCAGGTCCTGTTCTCCCCACTTACTGTATTTTAATCAGCCCATACACCACTGACCGGGCTAATGTATGGCCCGGCCTGCACTATATGTGCAGAGAATCTTTCAACGAAAAAAAAAATGCATCATTGCCACTTAGATCTGCTCCTCATTTTGTTCACATCTCTGTCCTCCCCTGTACAGATATTATTATTGTGAGTGCTCAAGAAATCTCCAAACATCTAGCAGCTGTGTGTAATTTGAGTATAACTGTTGTTGCATTTTTTCTTGTACTGTGTAGCATAGGGTTGATTCTTAGGCCTAGTGAGGTCTTTGTGATTGATGTGGGGTTTTATATCAGTCATTTTAAATAATATTTTGTATCTGTAATAATTTATCTTGCATTAACTGAGCATTACCCGGTGTATTTTCATTTATCAGGGCTGACTTAGATAAATTTAATCTTGCTAATTTCATGTTAATAGAGGCTATTGCAGTTAACCATATAATTAACCTGTTTGTTGCCATTACATTATTCTTATGAGTCCTGAATATTTTGTTGTTAGTTTGAGCATTAAACTTTAACTTGTAATTTTACCTAACTCTTTTTGTTTGAACCTGGAACTTTACGGGACAGTAGTGATTTTTAGTATTCTCACTTAAAGTGTACGTTATCTTTCTCTGTTCCGTAACATAAATTTGGCGACCTCTTATCAGGATATTCAGGATATTATCATAAGGATATTGCTTGATATTTTGTGACTGTTACTTATTAATTATGTCTACTATTACTACACTAGATGAAGCCAAAGATTTTTTGTCAAATGTGCAAACAGTGTGTGATGTAGAAAACAGAACAAAGAATGAACTTAAGCTTGTTGCTCAACAATTGGGAATTCCTGTTCGCTCTCATCATTCTAAAGATCAGATTGTTGACATGATTAATGAAAGCTTGTTTAATGTAACTCCTCCAAATGAGCAAACGCAGATTGAATTAGCTAAGTTACAGCTAGCCCTGCAGGAGGCTAAGGCTAAGGAGGCGGAGGCTCGTGTTAATGAGGCAAATGCTCGTATTCAAGAGGCACAGGTACAGGCTCAGGCACAAATTGAACTTGCCAGGATTCAGGCAGACCATGAGTATCGCATGAAACAAGGTGGAACTGGATCATCTAGCTCTGATGATTTTGATGTGGCTAAAAATGTTAAACTTGTCCCTCCTTTTAATGAATCTGATTTAACAAAGTATTTTCAGTTGTTTGAGAGGGTAGCTACAGGTTTTAGTTGGCCCAAGGAGTATTGGCCAGTACTCCTTCAAACTGTTCTCACCGGTAAAGCTCAAGTAACTTATGCATCTTTGCCTCAGGATCAATCTGATAATTATGATGTAGTTAAGAGCTTGATTCTTAAGGCCTATGAGCTTGTTCCTGAAGCCTATAGAGTAAAATTTAGGACAACTTACAAGCAAGATAAGCAATCCCATGTTGAGTATGCAAAAATCAAAGAAGATCTGTTAGAGCAGTGGTTAAATTCTAAGAATGTGGATTCTGATTTTGGTAAATTGAAGCAGATGATTTTGCTGGAGGATTTCAAAAGGTGTATTTATAAAGATGTAAGCCTATATCTTGATGAGAAAAGAATAGATAATTTGTCTGATGCTGCAGTTTTAGCTGATGAATATGTTCTCACTCACAAGAGATATTCTAAAGAAAAAGGGAAAGCTGAGAGTAAGTACGTTGCCTCCACTCAGAGTACAGGTAACAGGAAAGAGAATAAAGATGATGTTTCTCAGGAAGTAAATACCAGCTTCACCTCTAGATTTCAGAAAAGTAAATGTACTTATTGTAGTAAGCTTGGTCATACTACGGAGAAATGTTTCAGGAGACAGCGTGATGTGAACAAAAAGGAGTCTTTAAATATTCAGTCAATTGGTCTAGTGTCCACTCTTGAGAGTTCCCAGAATTCTTTAACTGAGTTAACTGAACCTGCTTTGAGGGTAACTTAAATTCTCATGATGGAGCTCCTCTTTTGAGCAGTAACGTGGGTGACACTCTCAAGAGTTCATGTGCTAATTTCCTGTCTGATGGTTTTGTCAGTCCTCTGGACAGTAATGACAGGAAATCAGTTCAAATATATCGTGATACAGGTGCTTGCCAATCCCTTATGCTGACCAGTGTTCTAGGCTCTAATGTTAATTCCTCTGATGAAACTGTAATCTTACAAGGTGTAGGGAATAATTACTTCTCTGTCCCTCTGTGCAGAGTGAATTTAGAGTCTGGTTTTGTTAATGGTTCCGTTATGGTTGGGTTGGTTGAGACACTCCCAATGTCAGGTGTAACTTTCTTACTTGGAAATGATATTGGTGGAAGTCAAGTGTGTCCAGCTCCTCAGTTGTCTAGTGAGCCAGTGGCTGCGGCCCAGGATTGTGATGTCCCTGATGTGTTCCCTGCATGTGCTGTCACTAGGGCTAAGTCTAAAGTTACTGGTGATTTAGAGGATAATGATGATGATGATGTTATCCTAGCTGACACTTTTCTTGCTAATTTGGACCACTCACCAGATGAGGCAGTACCCCGTAGTGTTGATAATTTGTCTCGTCAAGAGTTGGTTGAGTTGCAGGTTGCTGACCCTGAGTTGAAAGGTCTAGCTAACTCTGCTTACAGTGAAGAAGAGTCAGCCGGTGCTTCTACTTGTTATTATGTAAAGTCAGGAGTACTTATGAGGAAGTGGAGACCCCCAACAGCATCAGCCGACTGTGAATGGGAGGTTGTACATCAAGTTGTCATCCCTCGTGTTTGTAGGCAGGATATCATTAGAGTGGCTCATGATTCCAGTTTGGCAGGACACCTTGGAGTGAGGAAGACTGTGGCACGCATTTTGAAACACTTCTACTGGCCAGGTATCTTCAGGGATGTTTCCTGGTATTGTAAGTCTTGTCACACCTGTCAAGTTGTGGGGAAGTGTAATCAGACCGAAAAGGTTGCACCTCTAGTTCCCATTCCTCCTTTTGAGGCGCCTTTCACCCGTGTGTTGGTGGATATTGTGGGCCCTCTTCCTAAGACTTCTTCAGGATTTTCTTATTTGTTGACCCTGATTGATATGGCTACTCGTTATCCTGAAGCCATTCCACTTAGAAATATCTCAGCAAAGAACGTGGTTAAGGAAATGCTAGGGTTCTTTACAAAGTTTGGTCTGCCCAAGGAGGTACATTCAGACCGGGGAAGTAATTTCATGTCAAATGTTTTCAAGCAGTCTCTGAAAGAGTTGGGCATCACCCAGATCACGTCTTCAGCTTACCATCCCCAGACCCAAGGAGCGCTGGAGAGATATCATCAAACACTCAAATCGATGCTCAAGAAATACTGTTTGGAACATCAGAAAGACTGGGACAAAGGTTTTCCATTCGTTGTGTTTGCCGCAAGAGAATCTCCAAATGAATCACTGGGCTTCTCACCTTTTGAACTACTGTTTGGCCATGAAGTAAGAGGACCCCTTAAGTTACTCAAGGAATGCTGGCTGTCTGAGGAAGATGACGTCAACCTGCTGGAGTATGTGATGAAGTTCAAAGAACGGCTGTCCACTGCTTTACAGCTGGCGAGAGAGAATTTAGGAGCTGCTCAGGAGAAGATGAAGACTTGGTATAATAAGAATCCAGGTTACGCCACTTTCAGCCAGGAGATCAGGTTTTGATTCTGCTACCAGTTCATGGGCAACCTCTTCAAGCCAAGTTTAGTGGCCCTTATTTCGTGGAGAAGAAACTCAGTGATGTCAACTATGTCATCGCCACACCAGATCGTAGAAAGAGCAAGCAACTATGTCACATCAACATGCTAAAGATATATCACAGGCGGGACGAAAATAATCCAGTCTGCACTGTAGCTGTTCCACCCGAGTGCAAGTGAAGCTCTCCCATGCAGTATGAGCCTGAGTGATAGTTTGGGGAAGAATCCTGATATCATGAATGATCTCCAGACTAAGCTTTCTCATCTACCTCCCAAGGAAAGGCAGGAGTTTTCGGCATTACTGCAGGAGTACCCGCAAGTGTTCCGTGCCACTCCAGGAAGAACCACTGTGTTGATGCATGATGTCGATGTTGGAGACGCAAAGCCAATTAAATTGCCTCCTTACCGTGTGAACCCAGTGAAAGTTCCTCTCATCCAGAAGGAGCTTGACTACCTGTTGGACCACAAGATGATTGAGCCCTGTCAGAGCGAGTGGAGTTCTCCTGTCACTCTAGTCCCTAAGCCAGGTGGGTCACAGAGGCTTTGCATTGACTACAGACGTGTTAATCAGATAACCAAAACAGACACTTACCCTCTCCCTCGCGTGGAAGATTGCATAGACAAGATCGGAAAGGCTAGGTACATAAGTAAGTTTGATTTGTTAAAGGGATACTGGCAAGTACCTATGACTGAACGTGCTAGGGAGATCTCATGTTTTGTAACACTAGGAAAGGCTTTTGCATGTTCTGTAATGCCGTATGGTATGAAGAATGCACCAGCCACATTTCAAAAGTTCATGAATGTTGTAACAGAGGGTTTGGCAGGGTGTGTTGTTTATATTGATGATTTATTAATCTTCAGTGACAACTGAAAAGATCACCTATGCCATGTCAGTAAATTTCTTGACCGTTTAGTTCAGGCTAATCTTGTAGCTAATTTATCAAAGTGTGAGTTTGGTCAAGCTAAAGTTCAGTACCTTGGGTATGTAATTGGTGATGGACATGTTGCACCACCAGGAGCTAAGGTTCAGGTTATAAGTGATCTTCCCAGACCTAAAAGTAGGAAAGAGCTACAAAGATTTTTGGGAATGGTAGGTTATTACAGGAGATTTGTTCTTAACTTTTCTATTCTTGTATCACCACTTACAGACCTACTGAAAAAGGGAGTTAAATTTGTCTGGACCGATAACTGTGAATCCTCTTTCAACAAACTTAAAGCTATTCTATTAAGTCAGCCAGTGCTCGCTACTCCAAATTTTGCTAAGCCTTTTAAGATGGCTGTTGATGCAAGTGATACAGGAGCTGGGGCTGTTTTGCTGCAAGAGGATGATCAGGGTATTGAACATCCTGTATCTTATTATAGTAAGAAGTTCACTCCACCTCAAAAGAACTACTCCACTATTGAGAAAGAGCTTTTGGCCTTGATTTTGGGTTTACAGCAGTTTTCATTTTATTTGTGTTCTGGTTTTGACCCCATAGTCATTTATACCGATCATAATCCACTGAAATTCCTTAGTAAGTTTAAAGATAAAAATCAGAGATTGACAAGATGGAGTCTACTTCTTCAGGAGTATTCATTAGACATACAACATGTCAAGGGGAAAGAAAATGTTATTGCAGATTGCTTATCTAGACTTTAGACAGATTGTTTTAGAGTAATAAGAAATTTCCTTTGTAAATTTCTTTTTCTTTGTGGGGAGGTGTTACATAGCCTATGATTTCATCATCCTTTGTGTAATTTTAACGCACAGTTGCTGCATGTTTGATCACGAGCGTGTTCTGCCTCAGTCCCCCCCTTCTACCGTTATAGTAGAGTAAGTCGTTCTCTCTGTTGTTCAGTGCGGGATTTTCAGCTCTTTGACCCCATGGCTTCATTTGCGCGTCCTTCTTACAAGTTGTATCAAGCTCTCCTGGCCCCTGTATAATGAGCTCAGTCTCTGCATCATTGCCACTTAGATCTGCTCCTCATTTTGTTCACATCTCTGTCCTCCCCTGTACAGATATTATTATTGTGAGTGCTCAAGAAATCTCCAAACATCTAGCAGCTGTGTGTAATTTGAGTATAACTGTTGTTGCATTTTTTCTTGTACTGTGTAGCATAGGGTTGATTCTTAGGCCTCGTGAGGTCTTTGTGATTGATGTGGGGTTTTATATCAGTCATTTTAATTAATATTTTGTATCTGTAATAATTTATCTTGCATTAACTGAGCATTACCCGGTGTATTTTCATTTATCAGGGCTGACTTAGATAAATTTAATCTTGCTAATTTCATGTTAATAGAGGCTATTGCAGTTAACCATATATTTAACCTGTTTGTTGCCATTACATTATTCTTATGAGTCCTGAATGTTTTGTTGTTAGTTTGAGCATTAAACTTTAACTTGTAATTTTACCTAACTCTTTTTGTTTGAACCTGGAACTTTACGGGACAGTAGTGATTTTAAGTATTCTCACTTAAAGTGTACGTTATCTTTCTCTGTTCCGTAACAATATATATATATATATATATATATATATATATATATATATATATATATATATATATATATATATATAGATAGATATATATATATATATATATATATATATATATATATATATATATATATATATATATATATATATATATACACGTGTGCGTGAAAGAGTGTATGTTTATATGCATGGATGTGTGTGCACGTGTGTGTGTGTGTGTATATATATATATATATTGTTACGGAACAGAGAAAGATAATGTACACTTTAAGTGAGAATACTAAAAATCACTACTGTCCCGTAAAGTTCCAGGTTCAAAACAAAGAGTTAGGTAAAATTACAAGTCAAAGTTTAATGCTCAAACTAACAATAAAACATTCAGGACTCATAAGGATAATGTAATGGCAAAAACAGGTTAAATATATGGTTAACTGGAATAGCCTCTATTAACACGAAATTAGCAAGAGTAAATTTATCTAAGTCAGCCCTGATAAAATGAGATACCAGATAATACTCAGTGAATGCCAGATAAATAATTACAGATACAAACTATCATCAAAAATGACTGACATAAAGAACCCTATATGAATTACAAAAACTTCACTAGGCCTACAAATTAAACTTATGCTATACAGTACAAGAAAAAATGCAACAACAGTTATACTCAAATTACACACAGCTGCTAGATGGTTGGAGACCTTTTGAGCACTCACAATAATAATATCTGTACAGGGGAGGACAGAGATGTGAACAAAATGAGGAGCAGATCTAAGTGGCAATGATGCAGAGACTGAGCTCATTATATAGGAGCCAGGAGAGCTTGATACAACTTGTAATAAGGACGCGCAAATGAAGCCATGGGGACATAGAGTTGACAATCCCGCTCTGGACAACAGAGAGAACGACTTACTCTACTATAACGGTAGAAGGGGGGGACTGAGGCAGAACACGCTCGTGATCAAACATGCAGCAACTGTGCGTTAAAATTAGACAAAGGATGATGAAATCATAGGCTATGTAACACCTCCCCACAAAGAAAAAGAAATTTACAAAGGAAATTTCTTATTACTCTAAAACAATCTGTCTAAAGTCTAGATAAGCAATCTGCAATAACATTTTCTTTCCCCTTGACATGTTGTATGTCTAATGAATACTCCTGAAGAAGTAGACTCCATCTTGTCAATCTCTGATTTTTATCTTTAAACTTACTAAGGAATTTCAGTGGGTTATGATCGGTATAAATGACTATGGGGTCAAAACCAGAACACAAATAAAATGAAAAATGCTGTAAACCCAAAATCAAGGCCAAAAGCTCTTTCTCAATAGTGGAGTAGTTCTTTTGAGGTGGAGTGAACTTCTTACTGTAACAAGATACAGGATGCTCAATACCCTGATCATCCTCTTGCAGCAAAACAGCCCCAGCTCCTGTATCACTTGCATCAACAGCCATCTTAAAAGGCTTAGCAAAATTTGGAGTAGCGAGCACTGGCTGACTTAATAGAATAGCTTTAAGAGTGTTGAAAGAGGATTCACAGTTATCGGTCCAGACAAATTTAACTCCCTTTTTCAGTAGGTCTGTAAGTGGTGATACAAGAATAGAAAAGTTAAGAACAAATCTCCTGTAATAACCTACCATTCCCAAAAATCTTTGTAGCTCTTTCCTACTTTTAGGTCTGGGAAGATCACTTATAACCTGAACCTTAGCTCCTGGTGGTGCAACATGTCCATCACCAATTACATACCCAAGGTACTGAACTTTAGCTTGACCAAACTCACACTTTGATAAATTAGCTATAAGATTAGCATGAACTAAACGGTCAAGAAATTTACTGACATGGCATAGGTGATCTTTCCAGTTGTCACTGAAGATTAATACATCATCAATATAAACAACACACCCTGCCAAACCCTCTGTTACAACATTCATGAGCTTCTGAAATGTGGCTGGTGCATTCTTCATACCATACGGCATTACAGAACATGCAAAAGCCTTTCCTAGTGTTACAAAACATGAGATCTCCCTAGCACGTTCAGTCATAGGTACTTGCCAGTATCCCTTTAACAAATCAAACTTACTTATGTACCTAGCCTTTCCGATCTTGTCTATGCAATCTTCCACGCGAGGGAGAGGGTAAGTGTCTGTTTTGGTTATCTGATTAACACGTCTGTAGTCAATGCAAAGCCTCTGTGACCCACCTGGCTTAGGGACTAGAGTGACAGGAGGAACTCCACTCGCTCTGACAGGGCTCAATCATCTTGTGGTCCAACAGGTAGTCAAGCTCCTTCTGGATGAGAGGAACTTTCACTGGGTTCACACGGTAAGGAGGCAATTTAATTGGCTTTGCGTCTCCAACATCGACATCATGCATCAACACAGTGGTTCTTCCTGGAGTGGCACGGAACACTTGCGGGTACTCCTGCAGTAATGCCGAAAACTCCTGCCTTTCCTTGGGTGGTAGATGAGAAAGCTTAGTCTGGAGATCATTCATGATATCAGGATTCTTCCCCAAACTATCACTCAGGCTCATACTGCATGGGAGAGCTTCACTTGCAGACTCGGGTGGAACAGCTACAGTGCAGACTGGATTATTTTCGTCCCGCCTGTGATATAACTTTAGCATGTTGATGTGACATAGTTGCTTGCTCTTTCTACGATCTGGTGTGGCGATGACATAGCTGACATCACTGAGTTTCTTCTCCACGAAATAAGGGCCACTAAACTTGGCTTGAAGAGGTTGCCCATGAACTGGTAGCAGAATCAAAACCTGATCTCCTGGCTGAAAGTGGCGTAACCTGGACTTCTTGTCATACCAAGTCTTCATCTTCTCCTGAGCAGCTCCTAAATTCTCTCTCGCCAGCTGTAAAGCAGTGGACAGCCGTTCTTTGAACTTCATCACATACTCCAGCAGGTTGACGTCATCTTCCTCCGACAGCCAGCATTCCTTGAGTAACTTAAGGGGTCCTCTTACTTCATGGCCAAACAGTAGTTCAAAAGGTGAGAAGCCCAGTGATTCATTTGGAGATTCTCTTGCAGCAAACACAACGAATGGAAGACCTTTATCCCAGTCTTTCTGATGTTCCAAACAGTATTTCTTGAGCATCGATTTGAGTGTTTGATGATATCTCTCCAACGCTCCTTGGGTCTGGGGATGGTAAGCTGAAGACGTGATCTGGGTGATGCCCAACTCTTTCAGAGACTGCTTGAAAACGTTTGACATGAAATTACTCCCCCGGTCTGACTGTACCTCCTTAGGCAGACCAAACTTTGTGAAGAACCCCAGCATTTCCTTAACCACGTTCTTTGCTGAGATGTTTCTAAGTGGAATGGCTTCAGGATAACGAGTAGCCATGTCAATCATGGTCAACACATAAGAAAATCCTGAAGAAGTCTTAGGAAGAGGGCCCACAATATCCACCAATACACGGGTGAAAGGCGCCTCAGAAGGAGGAATGGGAACTAGAGGTGCAACCTTTTCGGTCTGATTACACTTCCCCACAACTTGACAGGTGTGACAAGACTTACAATACCAGGAAACATCCCTGAAGATACCTGGCCAGTAGAAGTGTTTCAAAATGCGTGCCACAGTCTTCCTCACTCCAAGGTGTCCTGCCAAACTGGAATCATGAGCCACTCTAATGATATCCTGCCTACAAACACGAGGGATGACAACTTGATGTACAACCTCCCATTCACAGTCGGCTGATGCTGTTGGGGGTCTCCACTTCCTCATAAGTACTCCTGACTTTACATAATAACAAGTAGAAGCACCAGCTGACTCTTCCTCACTGCAAGCAGAGTTAGCTAGACCTTTCAACTCAGGGTCAGCAACCTGCAACTCAACCAACTCTTGACGAGACAAATTATCAACACTACGGGGTACTGCCTCATCTGGTGAGTGGTCCAAATTAGCAAGAAAAGTGTCAGCTAGGATAACATCATCATCATCATTATCCTCTAAATCACCAGTAACTTTAGACTTAGCCCTAGTGACAGCACATGCAGGGAACACATCAGGGACATCACAATCCTGGGACGCAGCCACTGGCTCACTAGACAACTGAGGAGCTGGACACACTTGACTTCCACCAATATCATTTCCAAGTAAGAAAGTTACACCTGACATTGGGAGTGTCTCAACCAACCCAACCACCTTGTAAGATTACAGTTTCATCAGAGGAATTAAAATTAGAGCCTAGAACACTGGTCAGCATAAGGGATTGGCAAGCACCTGTATCACGATATATTTTAACTGATTTCCTGTCATTACTGTCCAGAGGACTGACAAAACCATCAGACAGGAAATTAGCACATGAACTCTTGAGAGTGTCACCCACGTTACTGCTCAAAAGAGGAGCTCCATCATGAGAATTTAAGTTACCCCTCAAAGCAGGTTCAGTTAACTCAGTTAAAGAATTCTGGGAACTCTCAAGAGTGGACACTAGACCAATTGACTGAATATTTAAAGACTCCTTTTTGTTCACATCACGCTGTCTCCTGAAACATCTCTCCGTAGTATGACCAAGCTTACTACAATAAGTACATTTACTTTTCTGAAATCTAGAGGTGGAGCTGGTATTTACTTCCTGAGAAACATCATCTTTATTCTCTTTCCTGTTACCTGTACTCTGAGTAGAGGCAACGTACTTACTCTCAGCTTTCCCTTTTTCTCTAGAATATCTCTTGTGAGTGAGAACATACTCATCAGCTAAAACTGCAGCATCAGACAAAATATCTATTCTTTTCTCATCAAGATATAGGCTTACATCTTTATAAATACACCTTTTGAAATCCTCCAGCAAAATCATCTGCTTAAATTTACCAAAATCAGAATCCACATTCTTAGAATTTAACCACTGCTCTAACAGATCTTCTTTGATTTTTGCATACTCAACATGGGATTGCTTATCTTGCTTGTAAGTTGTCCTAAATTTTACTCTATAAGCTTCAGGAACAAGCTCAAAGGCCTTAAGAATCAAGCTCTTTACTACATCATAATTATCAGACTGATCCTGAGGCAAAGATGCATAAGTTACTTGAGCTTTACCGGTGAGAACAGTTTGAAGGAGTGCTGGCCAATACTCCTTAGGCCAATTAAAACCTGTAGCTACCCTCTCAAACAACTGAAAATACTTTGTTAAATCAGATTCATTAAAAGGAGGGACAAGTTTAACATTTTTAGCCACATCAAAATCATCAGAGCTAGATGATCCAGTTCCACCTTGTTTCATGCGATACTCATGGTCTGCCTGAATCCTAGCAAGTTCAACTTGTGCGTGAAATTCAGCCTCCTTAGCACGGGCCTCCTGCAGGGCTAGCTGTAACTTAGCTAATTCAATCTGCGTTTGCTCATTTGGAGGAGTTACATTAAACAAGCTTTCATTAATCATGTCAACAATTTGATCTTTAGACTGATGAGAGCGAACAACAAATCCCAATTGTTGAGCAACAATCTTAAGTTCATTCTTTGTTCTGTTTTCTATATCACTCACTGTTTGCACATTTGACAAAAAATCTTTGGCTTCATCAAGTGTAGTAATAGTAGACATAATTAATAAGAAACAGTCACAAAATATCAAGCAATATCCTTATGATAATATCCTGAATATCCTGATATGAGGTCGCCAAATTTATGTTACGGAACAGAGAAAGATAATGTACACTTTAAGTGAGAATACTAAAAATCACTACTGTCCCGTAAAGTTCCAGGTTCAAAACAAAGAGTTAGGTAAAATTACAAGTCAAAGTTTAATGCTCAAACTAACAATAAAACATTCAGGACTCATAAGGATAATGTAATGGCAAAAACAGGTTAAATATATGGTTAACTGCAATAGCCTCTATTAACACGAAATTAGCAAGAGTAAATTTATCTAAGTCAGCCCTGATAAAATGAGATACCAGATAATACTCAGTGAATGCCAGATAAATAATTACAGATACAAACTATTATCAAAAATGACTGACATAAAGAACCCTACATGAATTACAAAAACTTCACTAGGCCTACAAATTAAACTTATGCTATACAGTACAAGAAAAAATGCAATAACAGTTATACTCAAATTACACACAGCTGCTAGATGGTTGGAGACTTCTTGAGCACTCACAATAATAATATCTGTACAGGGGAGGACAGAGATGTGAACAAAATGAGGAGCAGATCTAAGTGGCAATGATGCAGAGACTGAGCTCATTATATAGGAGCCAGGAGAGCTTGATACAACTTGTAATAAGGACGCGCAAATGAAGCCATGGGGACATAGAGTTGACAATCCCGCTCTGGACAACAGAGAGAACGACTTACTCTACTATAACGGTAGAAGGGGGGGACTGAGGCAGAACACGCTCGTGATCAAACATGCAGCAACTGTGCGTTAAAAATTACACAAAGGATGATGAAATCATAGGCTATGTAACAATATATATATATATATATATATATATATATATATATATATATATATATATATATATATATATATATATATATATATATATATATATATATATATATATATATATATATGCCCTTAATGACCAAGGGCCTCGGCTCCAATGGTCGATAGGTCTATTAAGAAAAAAAAGAAACTGGAGTTCAGTACCACTCAAGACAGGTTAGGGTGAAGGTGTTGTTTCTCCCGCTGTGGTTTGTACCTGTAATATCTCCTCACCGCCCTTAGCCACGAAGTTATAACGTTAGCTCTTCTGGGCGTTATGGTAGCAAGGTAAGCAAAACCCTATTATTTTATCTAGTATTAATGCAGTGTGTTTCCTGTATTATTCAGTTTGTTATTATCTTGCGCTATGGCACACCTAATGTCTGACTTGGCCCGTATCTCTGACTGGGGTAAAAATAATATGGTTGTTTTTAATGCATCTAAGGCTCAGTTCTTACACCTATCAACCCGACAAAATCTTCCACAGGTATACCCACTAATGTTTAATAATATTCAGCTTAATCCTGCATCATCCTTGAACATGGTTGGGGTGTCATTTACTCGGGACTTATCTTGGAAAGATCATATTACATCTCTTGTAAAATCTGCTTCCAAGAGATTGGGTGTGCTAAGCAGACTCCGCTCTTTCTTTACCCCTGCACAATTGTTGTCTCTATACAGGGGTTTTATCCGCCCCTGTGTGGAGTACAACTCTCATGTGTGGGGAGGCTCCCCACATACAGCTCTTTTCAATAGGGTGGAGTCAAAGGCTTTTCGTCTCATTAACTCTCCTCCTCTTACTGACTCCCTTCAACCTCTGTCTCTTCGCCGCACTGTTGCATCTTTATCTCTTTTCTATCGCTACTTTAATGGTCACTGCTCCTCTGAACTGTCTGCTTGCATTCCTCCACCTCTACGACGGGCGCGTAGCACCCGTCTAGCAGCAAACTCTCATCCCCTTTCTGTCCAACTCTCTAATGCAAGAGTTAACCGTTACTCCCAGTCTTTCATTTATGCAACAGGTCAGCTCTGGAACTGTCTCCCTCTGTCCGTATTTCCTGCTGCCTATGATCTCCAATCTTTCAAACGCAGTGTGTCCAGGCATCTCAAAATGATCGGATCTTGAATTTGGTTCTCTATTGTATTTTGTTTTTCTGTTGGAGGGAACTGTTATTGCGGGCTCATGGCCTTTGGTTCCTTCTTCCTCGTATAAATATATATATATATATATATATATATATATATATATATATATATATATATATACCTGTATATCCTTTATGTATTTTCAGTTCTACCTCATTGCAACAACTTGTTCCTCCCCTCCCCTCCCCTCCCCCCCTCCCCTTCTCTCTCTCTCTTACGTCCTGCCCTCCCATCTTCAGACCACTCTTATCCCTTCCATTCGTTCCTTTCCCCTGCTTCTCTGTCCCTTTCCCAACTTCACCGCCCCATTTTCACCCTCTCTTCTTCCCCACCCTCCTTCTCTCATGTCTACCTCTTCCTTCCCTACATCCTCTCCCTCTCTCTCCCTATCCAAGCATCTTCTTCCCCCTCTCCCTCATTTTCTCTCCACTTCTCCTCATCTTATTCTCCCTCTTCTCTCCACTCCTCTCTCATTGTAACCTTTTCCTCGCCAGCATCACTTCCCTCACCTGCCTCCCGTGTAATTACTAAGAGAGATGCACAGGTGCTCCACAAGGCTGTCAGTATGGCACGGTGGCGGATATATGTGACTGCTGCCTTGTATGTGGGAAGGTAAGTACAGTAGGCTGGTGGGTAGGTGGGTTAATAGATAAGTAATTGGGTAGGTAGCCTGATAAATGGACAAGCAGGTACGTAGGTAAGCATTTAAATACGTAAGTAGGTAGGTTGGTTAGAATTACATCTCTACGTCAGCTTTTTCCACCCGGACTCTGATCAGTAAAAGTAAGCTGAACCTGAGAGTCAATCAGCACCCTTCAATCAGCATCTCTTCAGACACCCATTGTACTGACAGCATCTCTCACCTACTGGCAGCAATTACCTGAATTGTCTACGAAGGGAAACCATTCATTTCACCTTTATGTTATAATGAATTATCAATTTCTTGTTACCAGCTAGTCCACCTTATAGGGAAGTTTCTGCAACTTACATTAATGCATCATAAGATTTCTTCTTCTAAAACATATTTGAATGCTAACACCTTTAGATGAAAATATCTGGCCAAGCCTATAAATCTTGTACTCTTCCTACCACCCTTTTCCTCCTCTCTCTCTCATGGTCTATACTGTTTCTAGCTTTTTCCAACCCCTTCTCTCTGTTCACGTGTTTTCAGTCTAGCTTCAGCCAATTATGTTCAGCTTAGAACAGATTTTTCGAACCGCAGGGTTAGAGACAAGCTTCAACAACCTATTCAGTATGAGACGTTATTTTTAACTTCCGTAAAATCGTCTGGTACTAGTAAAGACTAAAGGCAAGTCATTATATTATTCTTGCAAACACCTTCAGTGGTATGCTCAATAAAATGGTCGTGCGATAATTTTTACACTTTTCTCCACAACTTTTCTTATGTCATCCCAACACACTTCGGCTCAACCTAACCCAGTCCAACCCAACCCTTCCAAAGTAAACCCAGCCAAACCATATCTAACCCTAACCTAACCTAACCTAATATAACTAAAGCAGGGCTAACCAAACCAAACCTTGTCTCATACAATCTCCAATCTTAGTTTCTAACTAACTTAATACAGTATACGTAACCTAACCTAACCAAACCTTGTCTCATACAATCTCCAATCTTAGTTTCTAACTAACTTAATACAGTATACGTAACCTAACCTAACCAAACCTAACCTCATCTGCAATCTTAGTTACCAGCAAACTTAAGATACCTAACCTAACCCAACCAAATATACAATCATCATTACTGGCTAACTTAAACTAACTTAACATAAACGGACTCAACCTAATCCTTCCCAGCCTAACCCACACCAACTCAACTTAACCTAACCAAACTTGGGCCCGTATTCTCGTTGATTAATTGAGTTCCCTAACGCCTTTTCATAAGGAATATATTTTGCTTATTACTCCTTACTGTCCTCCTCTGGGTTATATAAATCATTCTAATATTACCATTTGTGCATAAATAATGTGCAGAAGGATATTACCCACCATACACAAAAAATTTCTCGCTAAGGAGGAGGCGTTAGGGAGCTTCCATGAACTTCGTGAATACGGGCCTTAATCCCACTTCTTCGCAACAGGGCCCGGGTGAGGAGTGTCGGGGCATCTGGAATATGTACGGCAAGTGTGGCACGGGTCTGTGGTGCCAGCAGCAGGAAGGCGAAGAAAATGGCTATTGCCTTAGCGACTAGTTGAGAGAGTTATATGTAGAAAGAAAGAGAGAGGTGAAAAGATTAGTAAGAGAGAGTAAGAAGAGAGTGGATGAGGAATTTGGAAGGAATTTGAGTGTAAAGTGTAGGGACTCTGAGAAAATGTTCTGGAAAGAGGTGAAGAGAGTAAGACAGGGTGGAAGTGAAGTTAGCAGGGGAGTGAAAGATAAAAATGGTAGATTACTAATGAAGAAGGGTAAAAAGTGAGCAGACGGAGAGAACACTTTAAGGAATTGTTGAACATAGAGGATGGAAGTAATGCGAGTATAAGTGGCTGGGGAATGGCTGGGAGAAGGAGGGAGGTAAGAAGACAGGAAGAAATCAGTAGGATAGACGTTGTGGAAGCAATGAAGAAAGTTAAATTGGGGAAAGCCCTAGGAATTGATGGAGTGTGTGGTGAAATGCTGAAGCATGGGGGAGAGATAGTAGTAGAATGGATGTGGAAGATGTGCAGATTGGCCTGGGAGGAAGGTAGAGAAACGGAGGATTGGAAGTCAGGTATAATTATTCCCTTGTACAAAGGAAAAGGGGAAAAAGAAGTGTGTGGTAATCACAGGGGCATATGTCTTCTTAGTATAATAGGAAAAGTGTATGGTAGGATACTTATTGACAGAGTTAGAGAAAGAACAGAGGATTTAGTTGGAGAAGAACAGGGAGGCTTTAGGAAGGGAGGAGGTTGTGTAGATCAGATATTCATTCTTAGATCTTTAGTGGAAAAGTTTCTAGAGAAGGGAAAGAAGTTGTATGCGGTTTTCATGGATTTAGAGAAAGCATATGAGTGTCGATAGACAAGGATTGTGGAAAGTATTAAGAATGGAGTAGATGGGAAGTTGTTGAATGCTGTGAAGAGTATGTACGATGGTGCTAAAGCTGCAGTGCGTGTGGATAGTGAACTGAGTGAATTTTTCTCTTTGAAGGTTGGATTGAAACAGGGATGTGTCATGTCTCCATGGTTGTTCAATCTGTACATGGATGGGGTAATAAAAGAGGTACAAGGTAGGGTAGTGGATGTTGGAGTGGCCCTGGTGAGAGAGGGGAGTGTTTGGAAACTCCCTGTACTGTTGTTTGCAGATGATACTGTGTTGTTGAGTGAAGATGAAGAGGAGCTGCAAGGCTTGGTGGATGAGTTTGGGAAAGTGTGTAAGAAACGGAATCTAAAGGTGAATGTAGGGAAGAGTAAAGTGATGGTCTTTGAGAGAGGTGAAGGCAGTGAATGTACAGCGAGGTTGGATGGTGAGGAATTGGAAAATGTGAGTACGTTTAAGTACTTGGGTAGTGTGATGAGTAAGGATGGAGGTTTGGAGGGTGAAGTGCTTGAAAGGGTACAGCAGGGAAGAAAGGTTGCTGGTTTCTTGAAAGCAGTGATAAGAAACAGGGAAGTGAGCATGGAAGTGAAAAAGTTACTACATGACAGTATTGTGATACCAACTCTAACGTATGGCAGTGAAGCTTGGACGTTGTTGGAAGGACACAAGTCAAGAGTGAGAGCAGTGGAAATGAGATATTTAAGAGGAGCCTGTGGAGTCACATAGAGAGGCAGGCTGACAAATGAGGATATAAAGGAGCGTTGTGGTGTGGATATGGATGTGATAGGACGCATTAGGAGGCATACACTGAGGTGGTTTTGCCATGTGGAGAGGATGGAGGGTGAAAGACTGACGAAGAGAGTGTATGTGAGTGAGGTGGAGGAGGGGAGAGGGAGGGGGAGGCCGAGGATGAGATGGAGAGATGGGGTGGAGAGGTATGTGAGAGAGAGGGGTGTGAGTTGGGAGCAGGGGAGTGAAATGGCGAGGGACAGGGCGACGTGGAGGCGATTTGTTTGTGGTCACCCCGAACGGGATTGAGGGGTCCAACAATAGATAGATAGATAGACTAGTTGATGCATTAATTATCTGTGAAATTACTTGATGATAGGCTTTCCTGTTGATTAACTGCTTATTGCCTGCTAACCATTTACCTGCTGATGTCACCTGATAATAATATCATTAGTTAATTTATTAGTTGCTGATGTTACCTGTTGACATGACTTCCTATTTATTTAGTTATCTCTTGAATAATAGGTACCAGTTGGCTGAGTCACCAGGCTAGGATAGTATTGTCCAGAATTTTTAACCCTTCATTTAGGTGATTTTTTTTTTTTTCACACTATCCAGTCAGTTTTATTAACCTATGAATAGACTATACGAACCTGAGTTGTTTATATATATATATATATATATATATATATATATATATATATATATATATATATATATATATATATATAGTTACTTGAGGTCTGTTCTTGACTAAATAAATTCATTTGGTAGCGGCAAAAATAAACTACAAAAAAGACGTCACGGATCTAAAGGGTTAAGAGTAAGTGATCATTCCAGGCTCTTAACCCTAGATAGGTGAAGTGGGGTATCAGAAACCCCAGACCCCGAAATTTGATTTCTAAAAATATGAGCATAAGGTCTACAGATCTGTCCGTCTCATTACCTTCCTGCCTAGTGATGCTCTTCATGGGGATGATGGGGTCATAGCTGTACCTGGCTCTGATTTTGCTCTATAGAGCCATTGGGGTATGTTAGACCCCAGATTACCTATAATGTAACCTCAGTTGAGCCCTCTTGTGATTTTTTTATTTCAATTTGCTGTCTTTCTCCTTTTGTATACAGAAGATCCCAACATCGGTCTACTGCAGGCCACCCAAGGAATCATGATATTACTTTTCAATTTTGCAAGATTTAATTCTAAAATTTGCATACCTAAAATTTAATAATTTTTGTATAAACTTTAAACAAATATATATTTTTTCAATTAAACTTTATTTTTTCTGGCCCTATTTAAAGGTAAGGGGTTGAATTATTTGTGTATTGAAACATTTTGAAATATCTGAAACGGAAGTTTTTTTGTTTTTTTCAGACCCCACGTTACCTAATATGTAACATTTTGAAGATTTCCTATCTAGGGTTAATGACACTGCATGATAGAAAAAAAACATCCAGCTGCCTGTTTGGGATTCATATCAAAGCGCCTAATTTTGTCTAATTTTTAATGAAACATTTATGAAGCTCTTACATATCATTCTGAAAAACTTGACTGGTTCCGCAGATCGCATCACCGGATTTCAAAAGTAATTATCCATTGTCCCGCTATTTATCGAAAGGAAGTGAGAGAGCATTTATGTCCACAACTCTATGCATATGACATGGTGATGTTAGCTACTGTCACACCAAACGGAACCATTGATATATTGTATGAGGTTGTTTTTACCTGACAGAACAGGGTCACTCGCACATCTTGATACCAGTTTACTAGTTACTTGAATGAGCCTTCGTTATAAGTGTTCTTGATTGCTAATACAATTGTTTCTTTAGTCTGACTACACTTGCCATCACATACACCGAAACAGGTTAAGAATCTTCTGCAGGTAAGAATTAATAAGTTCTACTAATATTTCTTAACGACAGAGTTATTATGAATATTGAGAGTCAAATCCACACTTACGAGGCGGTGATGTGGACATTATTGTAAACACTACAGGCAATGATTATCAGCAATGTTTCGTAAGCATCCGTCCTCATCGCTCTCGGTTCCCCTTTCTCACTCTCCCATCCCCGTCACTTAATATGCTACTCGTTCTCAGCCTCCCTCTCTTTACTCTCGTATCAGCCTCACTTCTATGCAGTCTTTTCAGTCATCCACCTTGTTGTTGGTCTTCCTCTCTACATTTACACATCTTTCTTATTTATATACATTTTTTATGTGAGGTAGATTTCATTTTTTTTTTTTTCTGTTTTCTTACATCTACTAACACTACCTTTCTTTCCTCCCAGATACTTCATCCCTTGAAGTCGGGAAATAGATAACAATCGAAAATCTCACATGAGCATCAAATAGCAACTTTCACCTACCTTCACTGGCGCTGATATGGACAGAATGTCATTTTTTATGTGTGTGTGGAAAGTGGATGGATGTATGGAATATTTGTAGTAGGGAAATACAATCTAGTTTTTCCTAGTCTAGTCAAAGTCGAAACTGTTATGACAGGAAGTAAGAGATTTGTGCTATGTTTTTATATTGATTTATTTTGTTATGTGAGGCGTTTTTCATGATTTATTTTTGTTTCCTTATATCTACTAACATTACCTTTCTTTCCTTTCAGATACTTCATCCCTTGGATGTCGGGAAATAGATAACATTCGAAAATCTCTGATCAGCATCAAATAGCAACTTTCACCTACCTTCACTGGCTGATACTGAAAGAAAGTAATTTTTTTGTGGAAAGTGGATGGATATATGGACTATTTGTAAGAGGGATCTACAAACTGGATTAACCTAATGTACTCAGTCGAAACTGAGATTTTTTTTTTTTTTTTTTTTGTGAAATAGATTTCATGATTTATACCTGTTTTCTTACATCAACTAACATTACTTTTCTTTCATCTCAGATACTTCATCCCTTGGAAGTCGGGAAATAGATAACAATGGAAAATCTCATATGAGCATCAAAAAGCATCTTTCACCTACTTTAATTTGCTGATATGGACAGATAGTTATTTGCTGGTGGAAAGTGGATGTATGTATGGATTATTTGTAGTAGGGAAATACAATCTAGTTTTACTTAATCTAGTCATAGTCGAAACTGTGATGGCAAGAACTTAGAGATTTGTGCTAATTTATATACTGATTTATTTTTTTCTGTGTGAGGTAGAATTCATGATTTGTTTTTGTTTATTTATTAATCTACTAACATCATCTTTTTTTCCTTTTTGATACCTCATCCCGTGGAAGTCGGGAAATAGATAACATTCGAAAATCTCAGATGAACATCAAAAAAACAACTTTCACCTCCCTTCACTGGCTGATATGGACAGAGAGTCATTTTTTGGTGGAAAGTGGATGGATGTATGGACTATTTGTAGTAGGGAAATACACTCTTGTTTTCCCAATTTTACTCACAGTTGAAACTGTGATGACAGGAGGTTAGAGATTTGTGCTAAATTTTCATATTGATTTTACTTTTTCTATGTGAGGAAGACTTGATGATTTATTCCTTTTTTCTTACATCTACTAACATTACCTTTCTTTCCTTTCAGATACTGCATCCCTTGGAAGTAGGGAAATAGACAACATTCGAAAACCTCAGATGAACAACTTTCGCCTAGTTTCACTGGCTGATATTTTTTTTTAATGCGAGGAAGAAGGAACCAAAGGCCTTGAGCCCGCAATAACAGTTCCCTCCAACAGAAAAACAAAATACAATAGAGAGCCAAATTCAAGATCCGATCATTTCGAGATGCCTGGACACACTGCGTTTGAAGGATTGGAGATCATAGGCAGCAGGAAATACAGACAGAGGGAGACAGTTTCAGAGTTGACCTGTTGCATAAATGAAAGACTGGGAGTAACGGTTAACTCTTGCATTAGAGAGTTGGACAGAAAAGGAATGAGAGTTTGCTGCTAGACGGGTGCTACACGCCCGTCGTAGAGGTGGAGGAATGCAAGCAGACAGTTCAGAGGAGCAGTGACCATTAAAGGAGCAATAGAAAAGAGATAAAGATGCAATAGTGCGGTGAAGAGACAGAGGTCGAAGGGAGTCAATAAGAGGAGGAGAGTTAATGAGACGAAAAGCCTTTGACTCCACCCTATTGAGAAGAGCTGTATGTGGGGAGCCTTCCCACACATGAGAGTTGTACTCCACACAGGGGCGGATAAAACCCCTGTATAGAGTCAACAATTGTGTAGGGGTAAAGAAAGATCAGAATCGGCTTAGCACACCTAATCTCTTGGAAGCAGATTTTACAAGAGATGTAATATGATCTTCCCAAGATAAGTCCCGAGTAAATGAAACCCCAAGCATGTTCAAGGATGATGCAGGATTAAGCTGAATATTATTAAACATTAGTGGGTATACCTGTGGAAGATTCTGTCGGGTTGATATGTGTAAGAACTGAGTCTTAGATGCATTAAAAACAACCAGATTATTTTTACCCCAGTCAGAGATACGAGCCAAGTCAGACATTAGATGTGCCATAGCCTCATCCCTTGTTTATTGAAGTATCTGCTGAGATGGGCGTTGCGGGAACCGAGTGGAAAGGTGCAGGGTGGAGTCATCAGCGTGTGAGTGGATAGAGTTAGATGTACAGCTTAGAAGGTTATTGATGAATAAAAGGAAGAGAGTTGGTGATAGGACAGAGCCCTGAGGAACACCACTGTTGATAGATCTAGGAGAAGAACGATGGCCGTCTACAACAGCGACTATAGAACGACCAGAAAGGAAGCTAGCGATGAAGGCACAGATAGAAGGATAGAATCCGTAAGAGGGCAGTTTGGAAATTAAAGATTTATGCCAGACTCGATCGAAAGCCTTTGAGATGTCAAATGCAATGGCAAAGCTTTCGCCAAAGTCCCGAAAGGAGGATGACCAGGAATCTGAAAGGTAGGTGAGAAGATCGCCAGTGGAGCGTCCCTGACGGAACCCATACTGACGATCAGGAAGAAGGTTGTGATAGGAAAGATGCTTTAAAATTTTTCTGTTAAAAATTGACTCGAAAACTTTTGAAATGCAGGACGTTAATGCAATTGGACGATAGTTGGAGGGTTGGGAGTGGTCACCCTTTTTTCGGACTGGCTCAATGAGAGCAAACTTCCAGCAAGAAGAAAAGGTACAAGTTGACAGACAAAGGCGAAAGAGTTTGCCTAGGCAGGGTGTAAGCACAGAAGCACAGTTCTTGAGAACAACAGGAGGGACCCCATCAAGCCCATATGCCTTGTTAGTATTGAGGCCAGTGATGGCAGAAAATACATCAGCTGAAGAAATTTTTAATGTCAGCCATGAGGAAGTCAGAGGGGGGAAGTGATGGATGAACAGCACCGGAATCGTCGAAGGTGCAATAGGAGGAGAAAGTCTGTGCGAAGAGATCTGCTTTATCAGTAGAAGAAATAGCTACAGAACCATCAGAGCAGAAAAGAGGAGGGAAGGATGATGAGGTAAAGTTGTTAGAAAGGTTTTTGGCAAGGTGCCAGAAGGAGCAGGAAGAATTCGAGTTGGAGAGTTGAGAGCAATTAGTAAGGATGAAATTATCTTTAGTAGAGCGAAGAACAGACAGCACGATTCTGTGCAGAAACGTAAAGATGATGTGATTCAGGGGTGGGTTGGCTCCGGTACCTTTTGTGGCCCTCTCCTTGTTGCGGACAGCATTAGAACAAGCGTGATTAAACCAAAGCTTTCTTGTGTTAGTCAAGGATATGAGAAAGGAATGTATGCTTCCATGCCCGAGAGGATAACCTCCGTAATGCACAAGGCACACTCAGATGGCTCCCGGCCATGGAAGCAATAATCATTCCAGGGATAATCAAAGAAGTACTGCCTGAGGACCTCCCAATCCTTGACTTCAAAATGCCACAGATGACGTTTCCCTGGAGGGTCCACAGGCCTTCCCGGAGTGATAGGACAGGTTAAGGTGAGAAAGTTGTGACTGGAGGAGCCCAACGGAGAGAAAAGATTAACAGTGTAAGCAGAAGGATTAGTTGTAAGGAAGAGGTCAAGTTTGTTGGAGCTCTCTCCAAGGCAGTCTGGGATACGGGTAGGGTGCTGTACAAGCTGCTCTAGGTAATTAAGGATAGAAAAGATGTAGGCTTGTTCACCAGGTGGATCAGTGAAAGGAGAGGAGAGCCAAAGGTGGTGGTGAACATTGAAATCTCCTCGAATGGAGATTTCAGAGAAAGGAGAAATGGATAGAATGTGTTTCATCGTAGAAGTAAGATAGTCGAAGAATTTTTGATAGTAGAATTAGGGGATAAGTTAACAGCACAGATATATTTAGTCAGAGAATGACAGGAAAGCCGAAGCCAGAGTGTAGAGAATTCAGAAGAATCGAGTTCAGGAACACGAGAGCAAGATAAGTCGTTGCGTATATATACACAACAGCCACCTTTGGCTTTGAAATGAGAATTGAGAAAGTAGGAGGATGCAGAAAAGAGTTTGCTGTCAGTTGCCTCAGACAGCTGAGTCTCAGTTAGAAAAAGAAGGTGAGGTTTAGTGGAGGAGAGGTGGTGCTCAGCAGAGCGAAAGTTAGAGGAAAGGCAGCGAATGTTGCAGAAATGAAGAAGAGAGTCAGACAGTGGTTCCAGGCACCTTGAGTCATTTTTAAATGGAAAGTGGGTGGATATATGGACTATCCGTAGTAAGGAAATACAGCCTAGTTTTACCTAATGTACTCACAGTGAAAACTGTGATGATAGAATGTTGGGCTTTCGTCGTAAATTTAACATCCACCTTTTTCATCGTATATTGATATAAATCACTGTAAACACTCGTATAAGGCACAATAAACACTTGTGCTGCAATTATGACATTATTTATTTTACATAGGTAAGATATTAATCCAAAACTTCCTGATAAGACCAAGAATTATTCTATAATGATGAGAGATTTGTAGTTAATTTTTACACTAGTCTCCTTTAACTCAAGTATCTGAGTTCCAATTATATATATACATTTTTTTTGTCCTATGTTACAGTTGTAATAATATATAGCTGTTTAGGCCCAACAAATTTTTCACCATAATGTTTTTTTGGTGGTGAATCATACCTCAATATCAGTTTGGAATATTTTTTCCTTCTTGGTGGTAATTTTTTTTTTCTTTATTCCAGGCCACTCGTACGGTAGCACGGGTATGCCCTCATTTACGAGCGTGACTCACCCACCCGCATATACACGCACACAGGCTGTCACATATGTGCCAACATTGCTACAGTTTTTCTTTCTTAGAGGTAATAAATTATTACAGCCCCCTCGTCTGACAGTGTGAATCACTCACCCGCGAATGCATTAATTTGCCGCCTTTGAGAGGCAGACTAAATAACATTTTCTATGAAAGGAATTACACATTCGGTCGATGTATTTATTGGGGTGAGTTTAATCAATCCTATTCAAAAAATATTTAACTATTTATTCAGAGTATAATGTCGTTTCTTCATCTATATATAAATATCTATTTATCTAAAAATATCTTCCTTTCAATATATGTATTTTTATATTTCTCCTCTCTCCCTGTTTCTTTTCCATAATTCCTCTCCAGTCCCATCTTCCATTCCCATCCCTTCCCTTCCCTGCTTCTCCTACCCCCATAAATATCTTCTACCCAACCAAATAGGTAGACCAAAATGATATTTCATTATTTTTCAATTTAAAAATTTAGCAAAAATTGCAATTGCGTATTTTGTTAAAAATGCAGAAATATTATCTATATAGCAAAATTACCAACAGCAATACCAACTTTACAAAATAAGCAGGAAACGTGCCTAATTTGAACAAACAGGCAATTTACCTAATTCAGCACGACATATATATATATATATATATATATATATATATATATATATATATATATATATATATATATATATATATATATTATATAGATAGATAGATATAGATATAGATAGATAGACAGATATAGATAGACAGATAGATGGATAGATAGATAATCATCACCATAAGCCGTTTGAGTGTCCACTGAAGGACCGGCCTATCCCAATCGAAGTTGGGATGATACAGCCTATGTCTCTCTAACAAGTGGCTTAGGCTCTCTGGTAGAGATTGTATGTGGGATGAGAAGTGTTTATAAGTGTGACTGTAGAGTTGGAGTGCATGGGCTTAGCCAGGAAAATGAATTGGGGGGGTGGGGGCTAAAAATGTCCACTTGTAAATTGCATCGTTCGATGATTTCTTGGGAAAATAAACTTAGAAATACCATACAAGGCTACAGGCTTAAACATTAATTTGAATGAATTGGCTTAAACATTAATTTTAATGAATTTTGCGGAAATGAAAAAAAAAAAACAATGTATTGCCTATAACAGCATTAATGTCCACGGCTGTACATCATGAAATGCACCAATATATATATATATATATATATATATATATATATATATATATATATATATATATATATATATTGTAACTCTGTACCACTATGATTACCCAATATACCCACGTACCGCTAGATCTCATTTTTTTTTTTTAACCTACTGTAAGCTGCCAAAGTTTTTTTTTTTTCCATATATATATATATATAAGATGATCACTAGAAATTGACCCGCCACAGTAGTTCGACCAACACACACACACACATATATATATATATATATATATATATATATATATATATATATATATATATATATATATATATATATATATATAACTTCGATAATTATCTGTTTTCATATTACCGTTGTAGGGGTAGACAGAGAACCAGATGGATTGATGAGATCAGAAAGTTTGCAGGTGTGGGTGGAACAAGCTAACATTTGACCAGCTGGCGTGGAAACGTTTGGGAGAGGCCTTTGTTTTTGTCCTGCAGTGGACTAACTCAGGCTGATGATGATACCGGCGGCTGCATAATAATGTCAATGAAAAAAAAAAAGAGAAAAGAAATAGGACTGTGGTAGAATAATATAATTCTTCAAATCTGCACAATCATTTTACAGTAATTCCAAAAAATGATCATAAACTTTGGATTATTAAAGTTAGATACCTGCTTGCCTCTTGGTAATTAGTGTAGTCGTCTGGTGCGGTTTGAACACTTTACAGAAAAATCTCAAACGACGAGTTGATGTAGCTGCAAACATGTCAATAACTTGGTCAAAACTTGGTGTTTGTCCTCTATGAACTTGTAGTAGTGAATAGATGGAGAGAACATTTTGAGGAATTGCTGAATGCACAGAATTAAAGAAATGCAAGTATCAGTGGCTGGGGAAGGACTGGGAGAAGCATAGAGGTGAGGAGGGAGGAAGTAATTAACAGGATGGAAGTAGCTGAAGCAATGAAGATGATGAATATTTGGAAAACCCCAGGAACTGATGAAGTGTGTGGTGAGATGCTGAAATACTGGGGAGAGTTATTGGTGGATTGGATGTGGAAAATGTGTAGATTAGCTTGGGAGGAAGGAAGGATTCTAAAGGACTGGAAGTCTGGAATAATTGTCCCTTATACAAAAGTAAAGGGGAAAGAGAAGTATGTGGTATCATAGAGGTATATGTCTCCTTAGGAAAGCTATATGGCAGGATACTTATTAACAGTGAGGGAAACAACAGAGGAATTGGTTGGAGAAGAACAGGTGGGTTTAGGAAGGAAAACGGTTGTGTAAATCAGATAATCGTGTTGAGATGTATAGCTTGGATCCTGCAACTTCTGCAAGGATATAAGTCTAGGGTGAGGGCTGTCGAAACGAATTATCTGAGATGAGCGTGTTGAGTTACATGGAGAGACAGACTGACAGATGAGGAAGTGAAAGAGCGTTGTGGTGTTCATGTTGATGGGATTGAAGAGATGGTTTGGCCATGTGGAGAGGAGAATGATTGACCAGGAAGGTATATGTGAGTGAGGTAGATGGGGATAGCAAGAGGGGAAGACCAAGGTCGAGATGGTGGGATGGAGTGTAGAGGTATATGAGAGAGAGGGGGGGGGGGTGAGTTGAGAAGAGGGCCGCCGGATGACGGGGGATAGGGTGACATGGAGGCGAATTGTTTAGGGGCACCCCTTACAAGATTGAGGCGTCAGGCAATATCTAGACAGATACATTTAGCCTACTCAAATATCAAATGACATGGAAGTTAAACCATCATATTCCTTAAATGTATCAATGACCAAAGTCATTTCAAAGGCCCCCAATAGAATGTAGACAGTCATGCATAACTAACAACCATAACTGACAAGAAAATATCTAAACTTATCCAATACAATAGTCTAGTCTATTGTGCAAGTGACACCCATACACGAAGCCCGAGAAATACCAGGCTTGAGCACCGATTTGGAAAAATTCTCGATCTGGAGCTAAAATCAGAGACCAAACAGTATAACTGACCGTATACATTAACGGTAAAGAGATCCGAGCCATAAAAAAAGTAAATATATGTACCACGTAGTCCACCTCATGCAGCGCCGGCACAGCAGCTCAGCAACTAATTAACATCAACAGTGAAGGGTATAACGTGTTACGTTCGTGCCGAACATTCGAAGAAGAATAAAATTATAAAAAATAATTGCCTTCTTCGTCTCTTATATAGTAAAGTAATAAGTATCAAAATGTTTTATTATTTACTAATTAGTAAGATGAGATATTATGGAGATAATAACAACATATCCAATATTCAAGATTGGAAAAACAAAAAATACTGGTATTCAAAGAAAACCACCCAGATATAAGGGTAACAATACTGTTTAGGCAATTGTGTATTGGCATGCAAAAAATTCCTGAATACTTAAACAACATAAGTGATTATTTCATATTCATCGTATTATATATATATATTTTTACAACGTTTTGTAAATTGACGGGCCATGGCCCCCCTGCCCCCCCGCCCCCAGGCTACGTCCATGTTGGAGTGGCTTTCGATGTATGTGTAGTCTGTGAACCAAGTGTAATAGGCCCGCACAAGCTGACTGGGTGCAAGCATATTTTATGGTATGCGACACTTGTTCAACCACAACATCCCTAATGTCTGCCAAAGCAGTACGTGGCCGGAAGAACGCTTCCAAAGCTTATTACCCTGCCGGGGCGCGAACCCTGGTTCTTCAGTGTATGAAAACGCACACTCTACCACAGAGGCTTCGTGTGTGTGTATATATATATATATATATAGATAGATAGATAGATAGATAGATAGATAGATAGATGTATATATATAGTGAATGTATATTTATCTATCTATATCTATCTATCTATCTATCTATATATTATATATATATATATATATATATATATATATATATATATATATATATATATATATATATATATATACTGTATATATATATAGTATATAAAATTTCTCATGGATTTTTGGCTTTTGACTTGGCAGACAGCTAGAAGACGATGTTTAATATCGTCTGTCACGTGGCCATTAAGAAGCCAGTGAGCAATTCAGAGCGCGTGATGTCACCATTGGACAGCAAGTCAACGCCAACAGAAGAATGAGGCGGGGTTGAGACGCCGAATATGCTTGCAGTTGTTCGTTACAGTCTTTCAGTCACACGAACTGCCAAAAAGAAAATAACATATTCTTACAGTTCATTGAAATGATGTATCGATGTATAGTGGAAGAAACCTTCAGTGGTAACAAAGATATTTGTTTATCGGCTGCCACAGATGTTAATGGCAGCGGTGCTACTAGTCACCATATGCCTTGCGATTACCATTACTGAAGGTAGGATAAAGCTAAAACATCCAGACTGCAGAGTGTATATATACAGGGGCCCGAAACACCTAGAGCTCAGTACCACTCCAGACGGGTTAGAGTGAAGGAGCTGTTTCTCCCGCTGTGATTTGCACCTGTGATACCGTCTCACAGTCCCCAGCCATGAAGCTGTTTACTATGTTAGCGCTTGTGGGCGTTATGGTAGCAAGGTATGCAAAACTGTAGTTGTTTGTCTAGTATTAATGCAATGTGTTTCCAATATTATTCAATTTATTATTACCGTGTGCTTCCATTCACTGTCTTTATCTTGTATATACCAATATAGCATTAATGGATTTTCAGTTCCACCTCACTTCTCCCTCCCTCCCTCCCCTTCTCGTACAGCCAGTGCTCTCTCTCTCTCTCTCTCTCTCTCTCTCTCTCTCTCTCTCTCTCTCTCTCTCTCTCACACACACACACACACACACACACACACACACACACACACACACACACACACACACACACACACACACACACACACACACACACACACACACACACACACGTCCTGCCCCCCATTTCAATCCACACTTACCCCTTTCTTTCCCTCCTTCTTTCCCCTGCTTCTCTGTCCCTCTCCCCACTTCACCTCTCCCTTTTCATCCTCTCTTCTTCCCCACCCTCCTTCTCTCTTGTCTCCCACCTTCTTCCCTACCTCCTCTTCCTCTCTCTCCCCTTATCCCAGCTATCTCCTCCCCCTCTCCCCCACTTCTGTCCACTTCTCCCCATCTTATTCTCCCTGCTGACTCCCCCCCTTCTCTCTCATTGTAACCTCCTGTTCCTCGCCAGCATCACTGCCCTCACCTGCCTCTCGTGTAATAACCAAGAGAGATGCGACGGCATTCCACAAGGCTGTCAGTATGGCATAGTGACGGATATATGTGACTGCTGCTTTGAATGTGCGAAGGTAAGTACAGTGAGTTGGTTGGGTAGTTGGGTTAGTAGATAAGTAGTTGGGTATGTAGAGGGTAATGGACGAGTAGGTACGTAGGTAAACATTAAATTCGTAGGTAGGTAGATTGGTGAAGTAAATTTCAGATTAGAATTACATCTGATTACGTCAGCTTTTTCCATCCGGACTCTGATCAGTTAAAGTAAGCTGAACCTGAGAGTCAATCAGCACGCTCCAATCAGCCCCTCTTCAGATATACTTTGTACTGACAGCATCTCTCACCTGCTAGCAGCACTTACCTGAATTGTCTACCAAGGAAAACCATTCATTTCATCTTAATGTTATAAAGAAATATAAATTTCTTGTAACCAGCCAGTCCACCTTATGATGAATTTTCTGCAGCTTATATTAATGCATCATAAGTTTTCTTTTTCTAAAATATATTTGTATGCTAACACCATTACATTAAAATATCTGGCCTAGCCTATAAATCTTGTACTCTTCGTAGACCCACCCTATTCCTGCTGTCTCTCATAGTGTATATTGTTTCTAGTTTTCTCAAACCCCTTCTCTCTGATCACGAATTTTTATTTTACCTTCAACCAATTCTATTCAGCTTATAAGAGATTGTTCGAACCGGAAGGTTAGAGACAGGCTTCAACAACATATCCAGCACATTACAGTATATTTAACTTCAGTAAAATTGTCTATTACTAATAAAGTTAAGATTAAAGAGAAGTCATTATATTATTCTTGCAAACACCTTCAATGGTCTATCCATCTATCTACTGCCAGACACCTTAATCCCGTAAGGGATGGCCACAAACAAGTCGCCTCCATTTCGCCCTGTTCTCTCCGATTTCATTGCCCTGCTCACAGCTCACCCCCCTCTCTCTCATATACCTCTCCACTCCATCCCTCCATCTCATCCTTGGCCTCCCCCTCCCTCTCCCCTCCTTCACGTCACTCACATACACTCTCCTATTCAGTCTCTCCCTCTCAATCCTCTCCACATGTCCAAACCACCTCAGTGTGTTTCTCCTAACGCTTCCTATCACATCCACATCCACACCATAACGCTCCTTCACTTCCTTATTTGTCAGTCTGTCTCTCCAAGTGACTCCACATGCTCCTCTCAAATAACTCATTTCCACTGCTCTCACTCTTGACTTCTGTCCCTCCATCAAGGTCCAAGCTTCACTTCCATACGTTAGTGTTGGTATCACAATACTGTCATGTAGCTTTTTCACTTCCATGCTCACTTCCCTGTTTCTTACCATTGCTTTCAAGGAACCAGCAACATTTCTTTCTTGTTGCACCCTATCAAGCACTTCACCCTCCAAACTTCCATCCTTACTCATCACACTCCCCAAGTACTTAAACGTACTCATATTTTCCATTTCCTCCTCATACAGTCTCACGGTACATTCACTTACTTCACTTTTCTCGATAACCATAACTTTACTCTTCCCTATATTCACCTTTAGATTCCGTTTCTTACACATTCTCCCAAACTCATCCACCAAGCCTTGCAGCCCCTCTTCGTCTTCATCTAACAACACAGTGACATCTGCAAACAACACTACAGGGAGTTTCCAAACACTTCCCTCTATCACTAGGCTGCTCCAGCATCCACTGCCCTACCTAGTATCTCTTTTAAAACCCCATCCATATACAGACTGAACACCCATGGAGACATAACACATCCTTGTTTTAATCCAACCTTCAAATAGAAAAATTCACTCAGTTCACTATCCACATGCACTGCAGCCTAAGCACCCTCATACATACTCTTCACGGTCTTCAACAACTTCCCATCTACTCCATATATTCATAATACTTTCCATAATCCTTGTCTGTCCTCCCTGGCATATGCTTTCTCTAAATTCCTGAAGGCTGCATACAACTTCTTTCCCTTCTCTAGAAACTTTTCCACTAAGGATCTAAGAATGAATATCTGATCTACACAACCTCTTCCCTTCCTAAAACCTGCCTGTTCTTCTCCAACTAATTCCTTTGTTAAGTCCCTTACTCTGTCAATAAGTATCCTGCCAAATACGAGGTACTTTTCCTGTTACACTAAGAAGACAAATGCCCCCATGATTACCACACACTTCTTTTTCCCCTTTTCCTTTGCACAGGGGACTTATTATACCTGACTTCCAATCCTTCGTTTCTTTACCTTCCTCCCATGTCAATCTGCACATCTTCCACATCCATTCTACTACTGTTTCTCCCCCATGCTTCAGCAATTCACCACACATTCCATCAATTCCTGGGGCTTTCCCCATTTTAACTTTCTTCATTGCTTCCTCAACTTCCATCCTACTGATTTCTTCCTCTCTTGTCACATCCATCCTTCTCCCAGACATTCCCCAGCCACTTATACCTGCATTACTTTCATTCTCTATGTTCAAAAATTCCTTAAAATGTTCTCTCCATCTGCTCACTTTCTCTCCCTTCTCCACTAGTATTCTACCATTAATATCTTTCATTCCCCAGATAACTTCTTTGGCACCCTGTCTAACTTTCTTTACCTCTTTCTAGAACATTTTCTTACATTCTCTCCACTTTACACTCAAGTTCCTTCCAAATTCTTCATCCACTCTCTTCTTACTCTCTATTACTAATCTTTTCACCTCTCTGTTCCTCTCTACATATACCTATCTCTTCTGTCTCTCAACTTCTTCCACGCCCCTATTTCTCATCCACTCACTTTATGCTTTCTTCTTTTGTGCCACAGCCTCTCTCACCTCTTCATTGCACCATGCTGTTCCCTGCACCCGTTTCCGTCTTCTCTTCACCCCCACACATCACCTGACATGCTGCACAGATTTCCTCTGTGAATATCTTGCACACACCTTCCACGTCTCCCATCTGCTCCAATCTATATTTACCTAATCGCTCATCCACTTCCCTCTTATAATCTGCCCTTTTCCATCCTCTTTTAACTTTTCCACACTCCTTGTATGTACTACTTCCTCCTGTCCTTCCCTTCTTCTATTTCTCCATTTTATTTGGAGTTTCATTCTGAGCACCACTAAGTGGTGGTCCGAAAGTCCACTTCGTCAACCTCTATATACTCTTGCATCCATTACACACCTTCTCATTCTTTCATCCACACACACACACACATACAGTAATCAGTCCTTGCCTTCCGTTCATTCAGTTCACGACTCACCCTTCTCATCACTTTCCACGTATACCTGTGGATCATTTTCCGCCTGAAGAGGGTATAGCCAAGGTAAAGAGAAGAGTATACTGAGAGGTAAGTACAGCACCCCCGAGCCGCGCAGATTCTGTGACGTCAAAGTTAATAAGAGAGAGAGAGAGAGAGAGAGAGAGAGAGAGAGAGAGAGAGAGAGAGAGAGAGAGGTGGGGGTGGTGGAAGAAAACGGGAGCTTGACAGAAAACCATCTGCATGTATGGTATGCTTTTGTATTATGAATGTTCACACAGGTCGCTACTCAACACACTCACACAGTAATGGAACTTAATTGTTAAACTCGGTAGTTGAAGAGTAGGCACTGCTCCTTTCTTGAATTTCCTTTGTCCAGGAGGCACTGGTAAACCAAGCAATTCATACTTAAGGTTGCGTTCAAAGGCAGTACTCTCAAAATGACGGCTGCATACAAAACCAGATGACCGATTTTTCTTTGTCACATAATTCAATCCATTTTTTTTCTAAGTTCTTCATCTTTCGGCAGTGCATGAAAATGTATTCACTTGTCACCTTTCACATGAATGGATTTGCATCCACGAACTATACAAATTGTTGGCATGTTCACAAAATTATCTGTATTGCCATAGCCACCCCTAAAAACAGAAAACGGAGTACCTATTCACAGGCAGGTGTGTGTGTGTGTGACTGGCGTGTGTTGAGCAGGATGAGCTGCAGTCTGTATTAACTATGACGTCATGCGCAGACCGAGACGCATTTTAGCTCCCCCTCACCCCCCCATGAAACTACCTTTCATTCTCTTTACCTTGGGTATAGCTATCAACAACCCCCTCCCGGCACAAATGCACACTGAAGCACTGCCATTCTCATCCATCTCTGGAGGCACATCCCACTCATGAACTACTCCATCCACCTTCATATTCCCTAATTTTCCATTCATATCTCCAGTCAAAAACACTCTCTCATTCCTTTCAAAACTTTTCCATGCATGCTTCCACATTTGTCCAGAACTCTTCTCTCACACTTCTTGCACGATCTTAAGTTGGTGCATACACGCATACAATCGCCCACATTTGTATTCCAACTTTCAATCTTACCCACACAATTTTTGAGCCAACTGATCCATATTCTCTTATATTCTCCCTCTATCTATTACGACAATACACACTCCTTCTTTTGCCCTTTCATTCTCACCTATTACCGGGTATATACCCCATCCATACTCCCATTCTCTCACACTCTCACCTCATCATTTAGTTTCAGTTAACCCACATACATCGACTTTTGCACCCTCAAGCACCTGGACAATCTCTCTTTCTTTCACCTCATCATTTGCACTCCTTACGTGCCATGTTGCTATCTGTACCAAGTCCTTACTTCGGTCCTTAGTCGTCACCTTTTGGTCCGTCCTGGTCCGAGGCCTCTTGTTAGTATTATTACTTACAGTAGTTGTTTTCTGGGGAGGGGCACTAACCCTCCGCCAACCCACGTGCTGTCACGTAAGGAACACGTGTTGGTTGGTTATAAGGTTACTACCCAGCGTCGTAAATGCTTTCCTTGTTTACAGCATACCTTCAGTGGTATGCTCAGGTAAACGGTCGTGCGATAATTTTTACACTCCTCTCCACAGCCTTTCTTCTTGTTTTACTATCCTTACCTTCAACTTGTAGAATTAGATATCATAGTGATAGTCTTCTCTGTAACGAGCAGCCTCGAAAGGAACATTAGGTCTGTTTCTGTTTGCTTTCCTTTATACTCCTTTGTACTCATCCCAACACACCTCATCTCAACCCAGCTCAATCCAACCCAACTCATCAAAAAACAAACCCAGCGAGACCTCATCTAATCCTTACCTATTCTAACCTAATCTAACAAATCAGGACAAACCAAACCAAACTTTATTTCATATAATCTGCAATCGTACTTTCTAACAAAATACAGTACCAAACCTAGCCTCATCTGCAATCTTATTTACCAGCAAACCAAAGATATCTAACCTAACCCATCCTAGTCTATAATCATCATTACTGACTAACTTATACTAACCTAACATAAGCGGACACAGCAATTTACTTTACTTATTACTCCTTACTGTCCTCTCCTGTGTTATGTAAATCCTTCTAATTTTACCATTTGTGCATTGCTAATGTGCAGAAGGATATTAACCTACCATACCCCAAAAATAAATCACTAACGAAGAGACGTTAGGGAGCTTCCATAAACTTCGAGAATACGGGCCTTAATCCCATTTCTCCGCCACAGGGCCCGGGTGAGGAGTGCGGGGGCATCTGGGATATGTACGGCAAGTGTGGCACGGGTCTGTGGTGCTTGCAACAAAATGACATCGATAATGGCTACTGCGTTAGCGACGAGTTGGTGCATTAATTGCATGTGATATTACCTGATGATGTAGTTACCTGTTGATTATAATATTATTACGTACTACTATTGCCTGCTGACCATTTACCTGTTAACAGTGTCACAGGCTCATTTATTACCTGCTGACCATTTACCTGCTGATGTCACTTGTCCATTTATTACCTGCTGAGGTTACCTACCGAAGTGATTACCTGTTGATTTGGTCACCTGTTGAAGAATGGTTACCTGTTGGCTGAGTCATCAGGCTAGGTTAGTAGTGTCCGGATTACTAAACCTTTCAGTTAGGTGATTTTTTTTTTTTTCTTACCAAGTCCAGATAGTTATATCAATCTTTACATAGCCTTTTCGAACTTGAGGTATTTATATATATAGTTGGTGGAGGTCTGTTCTTGACTAAATAATTTCATCTGATAGCGGCAAAAATAAACTACAAAAAAGACTTCGCGGATCTAAAGGATTAAGAGCAAGGGACCGCTCCAGGGTCTTAATAACACTGCATGATAGAATAAAAAATCCAGCTGCCTGTTTGAGATTCAGATCAAAGCGCCGTCGGAATATAATCATCCCTCCATTGGCGCCTTGAACCACTACACCACCAAGGGGGAGGACGTGGGGAGGGACAGTGGGGCTGGTGACTGGTGTTGGTGGGGAGGGTGTGGGGTGGGACAGTGGGGTGAGTGATTGGTGCTGGTGGGGAGGATGAGGAGAGGGACAATGGGGTGGGTGACTGGTGCTGGTGGGGGGAGTGTAGGTGGGGTGGGATAATGGGTGTATGACTAGTGCTGGTGGAGTGGGTGTAGGGTGGGAAGGGTAAAGATGTGATAAGATACCGAGAGAATGCAGGGGCGAATATGACAACTGAGGGAGGCAATCTCAGTTTTTGTCGACTTAAGTCATATTTGGACGACATAGTTCTTAAACCGACTTTGATTAATAATGAGGGTCTACTAGTCGAAGAAATTTTTTCCAAGAAGGCCAGTTTGCCTCTACAAACATGAGTAGGATGTTGGTCTGGACTTTACCTTGCAATTACGATCGCATCAATGAAATCTTGCTCCTTAGTTGCACGGACTATGTTGTATATGGGTGATGGGAAGGGTGTTATCAGAGACAGCGTATACCTAGCTAGATGTAGACACAAACGTCCATTACCATCACTGAAAGGATGTAGAGATATCGAGGTGTATAGAATCCACGCATCACATTTAAACAAGCGTGTAATGACTTTACCTTTATCATTAGTTTTATTCTTCATTTCTTGTTTTATTCTTTCAATGAGACCATTGTATTTATTCTGCATGGTCAAAAGCTCTGTTTTCCATTCAGCATGGTATCTTGTTGGATACTTGTAAATTCGTCCCTTGTACACAGTCACTATGTCATGATTGCTGTACACACCTAGTGGAGTCACTGCGCTCTCATTCATAACTCCCGTCATCAGCGTTTTGTGTATTCCAGCAATGTAACTATTAACTTCTGTCAGCCCAGAGTTTGTTGGGTCATACTTCTCCTCTTCCCGTCATTATTACAATGCTCAACCAGGCTAGAAGAAGGTACTTTGTCTCAAGGTCACACTTTAAAAATGATTTTTTTTAGCATACCAGTGTTCGGTTGCAATGAGTGTATATGAACAGATTTCTCATAATCTGCCATCGTCCTTGTTATTACATTTTTTTTTTTTTCATTTGCATTCTGAGTTCCAATACCTTCTTCGGTGTTGATGGACTGAATACACCGTTTTAGCATTTCATTTTCAGCATTTTTTATTTTCTCCTTATGCACAGTTATTTTCGAAGTTTCCCTTTTTTTTTTTTTTTTTTTTTTTTTTAAAGGACGATGTCTTTGATTATGTCCCCGATACTCGAAAGATCTCGCTTTTTTTCTCTCCGAGAGTTTTTCTCTCCATGTAAGGTTTCAGGAAGACTAAAACCAATCAGATTAGTACAAGCGAAATAGTTTCCACTGTCCATGCTAACAAGTACAGTATACGGTGTGGCTACAAATATCAGATAAAATGAATAGCTATGTGGGAAAGGGAGGTAGGGTTAGGGTGGGGAGACCACTCCGGAACAAGGTGGCGTGGGGGATGCTACCATTTCGACAGCTGTACCGGGAGACTGCCATTATCGAAAGCAGGAAAGATTTTCCACGGGGATTGTATAGAAAAAGAGGCCCGAACGAGCTGGAGCTTAGTACCACTCTAGATTTGGCGGTGCGTTGATGCCGCTGCTCTCGCTCTGCTGTGCACGTGTGATCCCTGCGTCTGGAACCATGAAGTTATTTGTGGTGCTGGTGCTTGTTGGCGTTATGGTAGTAAGGTAAGGAAAGAGTATTTCCCAGTGATCTATTTGGTTCTTCAGTCCGATTACGACTGCTACATTTTATATTTGTTGTCCCCTGAACATCTGATCAATTTTAGGGCAGCTTTTTCGAAGAGCAGGGGATAAAAACAGCCTTCGTTAACCGCGTCAGGGCTAGGCATATTCTCCCAACTTTGATAAATTCGCCTGACTGTAGCAAGAATAAATCTTCGAAAAGAAGCACTAGCGTTAGGGAAATGGAGGCATATACATCAAAAAATACATATTGTCACTGACATTGAATGAACCACTTTTTAGTATGATACAGTATATATATATATATTTTTTTCAGATCGTTAATTTTTCTAGCTAATTCACTATCCTGCGGTTGCTAGTACCCTATGGTTTGTCTTCATATTCCTTTTACTTATGTATTTTCTGTGTACTTCTACCATCCCTGACTTAAATCTCTCCACACTTTTCTTCTCTCTCTCCTTCTCTCCATCCTCCTCTTCCCCTCCCTCTCCCCTCCCCTTCACACACACACCCTTTCACCATCCCTCACACCCTCTCTCTTTCTCTCTCTCTCTCTCCCTCTCTCCCTCCCCTCCCCTCTCTCCATAGGCCAGTTCAACGCTGGGCCAATTCCCCTCCCTCTCTCCGTCGTTACTTGCCCTCACACTCTCCTTCCCCCACACACTCTCCCTCTCTCCATCCCTTAATTCTCTAACTCTCCATCCCTCACTTCCACTACCTCTCGTCATTTCTTCCTCAAACTCCCCCTCCCCCTTCTTCTCTCTCGCTAATCCCCATCCCCCACTCCCTTTCCTCTCATCCTCTCTCTCTCCATCACGTCCACGCCCTCCCCCACTCATTTCTCTCCCTTTCTAACTCTCTTACTTCACCTCACATTCCCTTTCCTATTTTTTTTTTAATAATGGTATTAGGAGAAACTTTAGTACATCTTTTCATATGTGGCATTGTACTTCACTGTAAATGCCATACCTAGATAGACAAGTATAGATAGACAGATAGATGTATTGCTACGAGTATTAGCCTAATTTATTTACCAGGGTGTTTAGAACTAGTTGAGTCCGAATGCTTCCCTTTGTTTGAACCGTTCAGGGAAATATCCTTTGTTAGACATAGTACTGAGTACGATGTGCAGAAAGTTAAGACCTTTTCTACTATTTGCAAATCTGCCTCATCTGTCTGTTTCATTGCATCAGCCTGAGCCTTCTCTTTCGCTCTTCTCTCTCTCTCTCTCTCTCTCTCTCTCTCTGTCTCCTCACTCCCTCTCCTCTCCCTCCCATCCCTCTCCCTTTTCTTATTATGTTCCTTAATTTCTACCCTCATTTCCAGCACCCTTCCCCATTACTCTTCCTTTCCTTTTCCGATCATCTATCATTCTGTACACTCCACCTCCTCTCTTCTGTCCCACCCTCCTTCTCCTAACCATTCATCCCTCATGCCTACCTCACCTTACCCTGCTCTTTCCTTCTCTCCACATCTCCCTTTCCTGCCCTGTTCCACTCTCCTTGCTCTGTCACTCTCCTCACTCAACCTTCTCTATGCCCCCCACCCCTCTCTCTCTCTCTCTTTCCCCTCTCCTTGCCATCCTATCCTCACCCTACCATTACACCTTTATTTCTGTATCTCTTTTCCGAACTCCTCTTCTCCCGTCCAAGTTTTACCTCCCCTTTTTCATCTTCATCTTTTCCCAAGCCTCCTTCTCCCATCCATCCCTTCCCCTCATTCCTGATTCTACTCCCCCTCTCCTCCCATCCTAAGCCTGCCTCCTCTTCCCAATCTCCTCACAACCGCGCATCCTCTGCACCTCTGCTGTCTCCACCTCTCACAATTTTCCCCTCTCTGTCTCATCCTTCGTCCTCTTCCTCCTTTCCTCCCATCATGCTTTCTTTTATCCATCCACTGTTCTACCTCCTCTTACCCTTATCTCCTCAAGCCTGCCTTCTTATCCTCTTCTCTGAGACTCGATCCCTGCCTTCTCTTTCCCTCTCTGTCTTTCTCTAGCCTTCACATCTTACCTCCCCTTGTCTCTCCCCACTCTCTCTCCCCTCCAATTTCATCTCTTCATTCTCACTTCCTCTTCCTCGCTAGCACCACTGCCGTCAGCTGTTATCCATGTGAGGGGGCAGACCGATGCACAGAGTCTCCCCAAGACTGTCCTTATGGCACGGTGAAGGATGTGTGTAACTGCTGCCCCGTCTGTGCCAAGGTAAGTAGCTGAGCAGGTAGGTAAGACGGTGCGCAGGTAAGTAGGTCGCAGGTTGATGTAGTCCATTCAGAATTACGATTACTCATGGTCACTTGTCCACCTTCATCATCAGAGTTTTAAGCAAGCTGAACGTGACAGCCGATCAGCATTAACCTGGCAGTCACTTTTCAGGCATCTTTTGAAAAGAAAATATATCTCAGGCAGCACCTACCTCAGTTCTCTGACATGCAGTACATTCATTATACCTTTATGGGATGATGTATTAATTTTCAGACCTCCTGATTATAAGCCTTCTTGAAATTCATTAAGCATAAAGTTCCATATTCTTCGAAATATTTGTGTGCTAACACTGTCTGTATCCTTACCCTTGTTAAACCTACCCTTTCCACACCAACTTCATCTGTAACACCTCGAATCCTATAAATATCCTCTTCACTCCAGTAACCTACAAGTATTTCCCTTTACTCCGGCTACTTTCAAAAGTTTTTAATCAGCTTAAGATTTTTGGAAAAAGAAGTGTGTGGTAATCATAGGGGCATTTGTCTTCTTAGTATAATAGGAAAAGTGTATGGTAGGATACTTATTGACAGAGTTAGAGAAAGAACAGAGAAATTAGTTGGAGAAGAACAGGGAGGCTTTAGGAAGGGAAGAAGTTGTGTAGATCAGATATTCAGTCTTAGATCTTTAGTGGAAAAGTTTCTAGAGAAGGGAAAGAAGTTGAATGCGGCTTTCATGGATTTGGAGAAAGCGTATGACAGGGTGGATAGACAAGGATTGTGGAAAGTGTTAAGAATATATGGAGTAGATGGGAAGTTGTTGAATGCTGCAGGCTGCAGTGCGTGTGGATGGTGAACTATGTGAATTTTTCTCTTTGAAAGTTGGGTTGAAACAGGGATGTGTCATGTCTCCATGGTTGTTCAATCTGTACATGGATGGGGTAATAAAAGAGGTACAAGGTAGGGTAGTGGATGTTGAAGTGGCCCTGGTGAGAGAGGATAGTGTTTGGAAACTCCCTGTACTGCTGTTTGCAGATGATACTGTGTTGTTGAGTGAAGACGAAGGGGAGCTGCAAGGCTTGGTGGATGAGTTTGGGAGAGTGTGTAAGAAACGGAATCTAAAGGTGAATGTAGGGAAGAGTAAAGTGATTGTCTTTGAGAGAGGTGAAGGCAGTGAATGTACAGCGAGGTTGGATGGTGAGGAATTGGAAAATGTACGTTTAAGTACTTGGGTAGTGTGATGAGTAAGGATGGAGGTTTGAAGGGTGAAGTGCTTGAAAGGGTACAGCAGGGAAGAAAGGTTGCTGGTTCTTTGAAAGCAGTGATAAGAAACAGGGAAGTGAGTATGGAAGTGAAAAAGTTACTACATGACAGTATTGTGATACCAACTCTAACGTATGGAAGTGAAGCTTGGACATTGTTGGAAGGACACAAGTCAAGAGTGACAGCAGTGGAAATGAGTTATTTAAGAGGAGCCTGTGGAGTCACATGGAGAGACAGGCTGATGAATGAGTATATAAAGGAGCGTTGTGGTGTGGATGTGGATGTGGTAGGAAGCGTTATGAGGAACACACTGAGGTGGTTTGGCCATGTGGAGAGGATGGAGGGTGAAAGACTGACGAAGAGAGTGTATGTGAGTGAGGTGGAGGGGGGAAGGGGGAGGGGGAGGCCGAGGACGAGATGGAGGGATGGGGTGGAGAGGTATATGAGAGAGGGGGGTGTGAGTTGGGAGCAGGGCAGTGAAATGGCGGGGGACAGGGCGACTTGGAGGCGATTTGTTTGTGGCCACCGCAAACGGGATTAAAGCGTCTGGCAATAGATAGATAGAAGATTTTTGGAACCGGAGGAGTAAGATACACGTATCAAAAACCTTTCCTGTCCGAGAGATCTTTTCTAAGCTCAGTGCATTGGTCTGACAGTAGCAAGAATACAATTTCATATAAGTGTCTGCACTGGAAGAGGTAATACTTTGCCACACATAATTCATGGCTTGAACAACAAACTGATTCCACGTTGATTTTCACACTCATCCTACATTTTTTATCCCAACCCAGCCAAATCAAACAAACGTAACCCTAATGTCATGTAACTTAAAGATAACCTAAACTATCTAAACTTAATCCAGCCCCGGGTAACCTAACCTACACACTTCATTACTGCCTAACCACACGCAACCCACCTCAACCCACCCCACCACCTAACATCATCTCTACCCCACAGGGCCCGGGTGAGGAGTGTGGGGGTCCCTATAATATTTATGGTACGTGCGGCACTGGTCTGACCTGCAAAGAAAAGAAAAACGGTAAAAAGGGACGCTGCAAAAAAGGAAAGCAGTGCAACTAGTCTGTTGTTGCCTGTTGACTGATAAATCTGTGGATGTTACCTGCTGTTGACCTTACCTACTGACTGGATGCATATTTTATCACCTAATGATGTTACTTCATAATGTTGTTACTTACTGATTGGTGATACTTGCTGATTTGGTTAATAGTTATTATTACCTGCAAGTATAGCAATACAACTTCATTGTCACCTGTTGAGCAATTGGCTGCTGATGTGGTTATTTTTAATGTAGTTAACTGCTGATAAATGTTACTTGTTGATAAGATTAAAAGATGTCACCTGCAAATATAGTAATGCTATTTCATTATTACCTGTTGAAAAATTACCTGCTGATGTGGTTACCAGTTCATTAAGGCCAGTAGTTAGGTTCCCAGAACCCTTCAATTTAGGTGACCACCCAGTGCACGTGATGACATTACAGGTATGGATTATTTTTTTACGTGCCCTATTCCTTGCAAATCGTAGCACTCCCTTTCTGAGGCTCAGCACTCTATCTTTCCTATCATAACCTTCTCTCTAATCGTCAGTATGGATTCCATCAGGGACGCTCCACTGGCGATCTTCTCACCTACCTTTCAGACTCCTGGTCATCCTCCTTTCGGAACTTTGGCAAAAGTTTTGCCATCGCACTTGACATCTCAAAGTCTTTCTATTGAGTCTGGTATAAATCTTTAATTTCCAAACTGCCGTCTTACGGTTTCTATCCGTCTATCTGTGCCTTCATCTATAGCTTCCTTTCCGGTCGTTCTATAGCCGCTGTTGTAGACGGCCATCGTTCTTCTCCAAGATCTATCAACAGTGGTGTTCCTCAGGGCTTTGTCCTATCACCAGCTCTCTTCCTTTTATTCATCAATGACCCTCTAAGCTGTACATCTAACTCTATCCACTCGCACGCTGATGACTCCACCCTTCACCTTTCCATTCGGTTTCCGAAACGTCCATCTCAGCAGTTACAGTACTTCAACAAACAAGGGATGAGGCTATGGCACATCTAATGTCTGACTTGGCTCGTATCTCTGACTGGAGTAAAAGAAATCTTGTTGTGTTTAATGCATCAAAGACTCAGTTCTTACACCTATCAACCCGAAAAAATCTTCCACAGGAGCACCCACTAATGTAATATTCAGCTTAATCCTGCATCATCCTTGAACATGCTTGGGATTTCATTCACTCAGGACTTATCTTGGAAATATCATATTGCATCTCTTGTAAAATCTGCTTCCAAGAGATTAGGTGTGCTAAGCCGACTCCGTTCCCTCTTTACCCCTGCACAGTTGTTGACTTTATACACGGGTTTTATCCAGCCCTGTTTAGAGTACAACTCTCATGTGTGGGGAGGCTACCCACATACAGCCCTTCTCAATAGGGTGGAGTCAAAGGCTTTTCATCTCATTAACTCTCCTCTTACTGGCTCCCTTCAACCTCTGTCTCTTCGCCACACTGTTGCATCTTTATCTCTTTTCTATAGCTACTTCAATTGTCACTGCGCCTCTGAACTGTCTGCTTGCATCCCTCCACCTCTACGACGGAAGTGTAGCACCTGTCTAGCAACAATCTCCCATCCCTTTTCTGTCCAACTCCCTAATGCAAGAGTTAACCGTTACTCCCAATCCTTCATTTATGCAACAGGTCAGCTCTGGAACTGTCTCCCTCTGTCTGTATTTCCTACTTCCTACTTTCAAACGCAGTGTCCAGGCATCTCGAATGAATGGATCTTGAATTTCGCCCTCTCTCGTACTTTGGTTTCTCTTGGAGGACCAGTTTGCGGGCTCGTGGCCTTCGGCTCCTTCTTCCTAGCATTGAAGAAAAAAAAATCTATATCCCACACAAATTTATAAATTATCGTTTTGTTGCCATTACCCACCGTCCATATTGAACAGATGCTAAAACTGTTTCATTCACGACTGGAGTGAGTGCGTGGGGAGGAAGGAGGGAGGGGGGGTATGACAGTGGACTCTGTGAAAGGTCAGTTAAGTCTTCCTTACCGGAATTCAGTCTTTCCTGCTCCAGCCTGAGATCGAACTCGTCCCCTTTCAAACAGCAGATCACTTCTCTAACCATCAGACCATCATGTCCATATGGGGATTAGAATCATAATTTCAAGCGATAATCATTATTTCAAGCAATATCTTAAACACCATCCCATCGACTGTTTCTGTATTCTCCATCACTCATCACATCACTTATTTCAGCTCCTGAATTTTTATGCCACAAAAGACCTCTTTCTATGTATCTTAAATTTGTAACTTATATGCTGTATTTATTTATTTTTTTATGTTTTTTTTTTTGGGGGGGCGGGTATATGTTGCTATTAATTCATACCTTATCCTTTGGTGGGAAAAAGCGATGATGATGATGATGATGATGACATTCGTCAAGTATTCTTAATACTGGATGTGTGGGTAGTTTACTTGTATAGTTTAACATGCAATGTACGGTTGGAAACAAAGTTCCACTAATATTTCACCTTTGTACGCTTGAATTTTCTGTGCTGGTTAATATTCCTACGTAGAAATAGGTATTCTTCTCTGTTCGTAGATAATTCTCTTTGATATAATACATCAAGAAGGAAAATGTTGGGCACTACCAAAGTTTTGAAGTAGTCGTAGTGGAGTACTGGGCGACCTTCTGACCCTGACTGCGCAGTGCTGTGTGTTTTGAAGTACAGGACGAATCCCTTTGAAATGCTAAACTGTTTGTCCTTTTTCGCCAGCCACATAATGTTTTCCCTTTTGTCCCTAATAAACCTAATCATTTTGAGGACCATTTTTTATACTTGCTTTTACAGGTAACAATATTCAGCTAAGGACAGCCCCCGAGTATAAAAAATAATAGCATTTAAGAGAATACTATTTCTGTTACTCATTTAAAAAAAAAATAAGCTATCACATAAAAGAGGAATCAATTAGTAAATACTCACAAGATTGAAGTGGACCGTGACGAATAACCAGGAAACTGTCACGTATAATCAGGTAAACAAGTAGTTCGTGAGGTATCTGGATGGCACGCAAACAAGGGTGGTAAACGGGCCACAGAAACAGGAGAGGGAGTAGATTGTAGCACCAGTCGAGCAGGGCAGTACTCCCAAGATGGATGGAAAGCTGATGACAGGGAGAACTGGAGCTCCCGTTTCACCAGCCCTTAGGTCTTGCTCCTGACCATCCCCCTTTTCTAAACTTTTTCATTGCTTCAGTAACACAGAGAGTAGGCCAGCATACTCTCCAGTACAAGTTCCTCTGTCAACAAAAAACTATATGCATATTAAACACTTCACTTCCTATTCAATATTTAACAAAACAAAACAAAATTGCATTTACTAACCAAGCCTCGGACTCCCGGGGGGGGGGGAGAGGGGGGGAAGATCAAAGCCACCATCCTCCCATCTCCCGCTGACAACCAAGCAAGATGCCTGGAACCACTGTCGGACTCACTTCTTCTTTTCTACAACATTCGCGATCTTTCCTCGAACTTTTTCTCTGTTGAGCACCACCTCTCCCCCTCTAAACCTCACCTTCTCTTCCTAACTGTGCCTCAGCTGTCTGAAGCAACTGATAGTAAACCCTTCTCTGTATCCTCCCACTTTCACTATAATTATTTCATAGCCAAAGGTGGCTGTTATGTGTATATTCACAACAACATATCTTGATCTGTGTTCCTGAACTTGAATCTTGTGAATTCTCTACTCTCTAGCGTCGGTTTTCATGTCATTCTCAGACTAAATATATATGTGCTGTTTACTTATCCCATAATTCTACTGACTATGAAAAATTCTTCCACTATCTTACTTCTACAATGGAACACATCCTATCCATTCCTCCTTTCTCGGAAACTTCCGCTCTAGGAGATTTCAATGTTCACCACCACCTTTGGCTCTCCTCTCCTTTCACTGATCCACCTGGTGAACAAGACTGCATCTTTTCTATCCTTAATGATTTTGAGCAGCTTGTACAGAATCCTACCCATATCCTTAACCGCCTTGGAGAGAGTTCCAACATACTTGACCTACTCCATACAACTAGTTCTTCTTCTTACACTGTTAATCTTTCCTCTCCTCTGGGCTCCTCCAATCAAAGCCTTATCACCTTAACCTGTCCTATTGCTCCAGTAAGGCCTGTGGACCCTCGAAAGAATGTTGGTTGTGGCAATTTGGAGCTGCTGATTCGTATGCCCTTGAATGTTCGTTGCTTCCATGCCCAAAAGCCATCTGAATGTGCCTTGCACATTACTGAGGTTACTCCCTCGGGAATGGAAGCATACATTCCATTCTCGTATCCTTTTACTAATGCAAAAAATCTTGGTTTAATCACACTTGTTCTAATGCTGTCCACAACAAGGAGAAGGCCTGCAAAAGGTACCAGACCAACGCAATCCTGAATCTCATCTCTTGTATGTTTCTGCACGGAATCATTCTGTCAGTTTTTCGCTCTCCCAAAAATAATTGCATTCATATTAATGCTATGAACTCTCCACCTTGAATTCCTTGAATTCTTCCCACTCCTCTGGCACCTTGCCAAAAGTCTTTCTAACAATATTACCTCAATATCCTTCCCTTCTCTATTCCATTCTGATGGCACTGTAGCTAATTTGTTGTACTGATAAACAACTCTTCACTCAGACTTTCTCCTCTGGTTCCACCGTAGATGATTCCGGTGCTGATCCTCCATCACTTCCCCACTCTGACTTCTTCATGGATGACATTAAAACTTCTTTAGTTGACGTATTTTTTGCCATCACTAGCCTCAGTATTAACAAGGCATATGGGCCTGATGGGGTCCCTGTTGTTGTCCTTAAGAACTGTACTTACACCCTGCCCAGGTAAACTCTTTTGCCTTTGTCTATCAACTTGCATCTGTCCTTCTTGCCAGAAGTTTCCTTTAAGTCAGCCTGTATCAAAGAAGGGTAACCATTCCCATCCCCCTAACTATTGTCCAATTGCTTTAACGTCCTGTGCTTCAAAAATTTTCAAGTCTATTTTTAATTCTAAAAGAATAAATAAATTAAGCATCTTTCCTTTCACAACCTTCTTTCAGACAGTTAGTATGGGTTCCGTCAGGGACGTTCCACTGGCGATCATCTCACCTACCTTTCAGACTTCTGGTCATCCTCATTTCAGAACTTTGGCAAAAGCTTTGCCATTGCACTTGACATCTTGAAGGCTTTCGATCAAGTATGACATAACTCTTTAATTTCCAAACTGCCCTCTTACGGTTTCCATCCTTCTATATGTGCCCACATCTCTAGCTTCCTTTCTGGTCATTCTATAGCTGCTGTTGTAGACAGCCACCACTCTTCTCTTAAAGCTGTCAATAGTGATGTTCCTCAGGGCTCTGTCCTGTCACCAAGTCTCTTCCTTATATTCATCAATGACCTTCTAAGCTGTACATCTAACCCTACCCACTTATATGACTCCACCCATCACCTTTGCATTCTCTTCCTGCAGCGTCCATCTAAGCAGTTACTTCAACAAACAAGGGATGAAACTATGGCATACCTAATGTCTGACTTACCTCATATCTCTGATTTGGGTAAAAATAATCTTGTTTTTAATGCAACAAAAACTTAGTTCTTGCATCAATCAACCTGACAAAATCTTCCACAGATGTACCCTCTAATTTTTAACAATATCGAGCTCAATCCTGCATCATCTTTAAATATAATTGGAGTTTCATTCTCTCGGGATTTGTCATAGAAAGTTCATATTACCTCTCTTGTTAAATCTGCTTCCAAGAGATTAGATACGCTAAGCTGACCCATGCCTTCCTTGATCTTGTGAATATGTAACATAAAGTCTGTCTTCAGTAGTTTAAATTAATAACAATAATTAAGTAGTAAGCAATATCTGGCAGTTTTCAGCTGTACCCAAGCACCGGCCCACCGCCCAGCGGCCCATACGTCAGTCATGATCACACAGTAAGGGTGGGTGCATCTCTACGTTCTTCAGTATCACCCCCTCCCCCCTTTATTTCCCACCAACTTAGCCTTTAGTTCTCTGCACTGTTGCTCTTGCTTTTGACCACCACCCTTTCCATCTTGTTTAATGAGACTGCCATATAGATTCTATCCACTCATCCATCCATCGTCCAATTGTATGTCACCCCATGAGGAGCACAAGAACCCGGGACTAGGCTTAGAATCTATTACATGTTGAATTTTCATCATCAGCAGAAATGACTACTCTTTTTGCTTGGTCTAAAACTGCCATATCTCCATCTCCAATACCGAGTTGTATAAATATATAAATACTAAATTATGATACTACTCAGAAAGAAGTGCCTTGTGGAGCCGTAACACTGTCCTGCCTCCATTGGACTCCATGAGATGAGCTGCAACATGATGAAAATCTGGGCCAGACTAAAGTAAAAGAGGATGGTCTTTCTCCAATAATTTCACATTTTCACTAAATTCAGTGGATAGCCTTCTTTGTTGCCTTTTATTAGTCCACTGTTCACAGCACTCACAGTTTTGCACTTATGGCTTTGTTTTCCCACCTGAATTTCATCCCGCGTAGATTTAACCCACCCGATTCCGGCAGATTTTTAACCAATGACCTCCCCCAGTCCCTGGCAGATTTTTTATTTTTTATTTATTATTATTTTTTTTTTTTGCTAAAATCTCCACTTTTCATGAGAAACATCGAAAATTCATAGAGAAATCGCTCACCTGAGCTTTATAATGCTGGTACAGGTAACAATACCTGCACCTGGCTTTGTTTTCTATGGGGCCTGGCTCCAGAGAAAACGTGTTCTGTAGGAGGGTAACTATTCCAAACCACTCATAACAGGTATTTATTTACTTATTTGGTACTAATTTATATGAAGTACAAAAGTATAATGGTTTTCACACAGTACTATAGGTGATATAAGCGTTGTTTCACTCACCAAGCACATCAACATACCGCACCTTTTTTAGCAACATTACCTGATCATCATTTCTGACTGTTTCTTCCTCTAACACCACGTAAATTTTGTCCTTGACATTGTAATCGATTGAGGCATCACTCTGGCCTTGAATTTCGTACTGTGGTGTGACATGTCTTTACTGACCAGGTCACTGGTAACAGGTGAGTTGCCAAGACAATGGTGTGCAGGAGGGGGGGAGGTCACGCGGAGTAAGGCATTGTCCCCGCCTGGCATTGGGTAGAGGAATGTGTCCCGTAAATACGTACCAAAACTCACATGCAAAATTTTAAAAATGTGCAAATGATGGACCTTGCAACTGCGGTGCGTTTATATACATCAACGGGAGTCACTGTGACAAATCATTTGGACATATATATACGTCAATGGGACACGGTGGGTTAAATGTGGAGAAGAATATTGTTGTGTCCCCATCCCACACTGCCACAGACTCCAGCAGCAGTAGTTCGGTACCATATAGCAAGGATGTTGCTCAGTGATTTCTTTTACATATGGTCACCCTTTCAGTGTACAGAACATAAGATGAGCTCAGGCATTGTAAATAAACAATGGATTCTTGTGTTTGCTGTCTTTATTTTCTGAGGAATTACACTTAATGTTTGCCAACTTCACTGTTTTCACAAATATCAGAGCTATACAATATGCACTGACATTGAGCTACATTCATACTGAGCTGATATGAAACTGACTTCCCCCCCCCCTCCCTTTTTGTTGCCTATCAACCATTGGGGTCAAAGCCCTTGGCCATAAAGTCAAAATATATATATATATATATATATATATATATATATATATATATATATATATATATATATACCGTAGAGTACAAACATAAATTCATACATACATACATACACACATCCTTGCATATATATAAACACACCTTCATACACATGCAAATATATATATATATATATATATATATATATATATATATATATATATATATATATATATATATATATATATATATATATAGTGGTAGGTGGGGGCATTCACCATCCACTCACTCAATGTAGTGCTGCTATCGGGTGTCTGCCCTGTCCTCTCCTCCATCTTTCTTTCCTTCCATCTTCTTCTATCCTTCTTTCCTTCATTCTTTCCTCATCTTTCTGCCCATGAGTGACTTTACACTCCCTCTTCTGTCTTTCATTCCTTCATTCTTTCCTCTATCTTCTGCCTATTGGTGATTCTACACTGAGTGACAAGCCAAATGGTTTCCTGTACACCAGGAAACTTTTTACTAAGTGGGGTGGTAACCATATAACCAAATTTTGGCACCTGGTGGTTTAGTACGTAATTATTGTGCTCAAGTCGGATTGAGCCAGTGAAGGTTTATATCCAAGGGATGGTTGGGGTTTATTGCTCACGTAATGCCACTCAGGGATGAGTGAGGTTGGTCACTCTCATCTTAAATGTCAGGACCAACTGCCTAGCCCCGGGCTCCTACACTCCTCATGGGGAAACTTAGGATTGGATGATGGATATATATATATATATATATATATATATATATATATATATATCACCATCAGTCATTTGAGTGTCCATTCCAGGACTGGCCTATCCCGACTGAAGTGGGGACAATACAGCCAAAGTATCTCTACGAAGTGGTTTAGGCTGTCTAGTAGAGATTGTATGTAAGGTGAGAAGTGCTTGTAAGTGTGATTGTTGTGCTGGAGTGGCTCTGGATGTGTGTGTTGTCGGTGAATCAAGTGTAATAGGCCCGTGCAAGCAGATTGAGTGCAAGCATACTTTATAGTACACAACACTGGTTCAACCACCACACCCCTAATGTCCGCCAAAGTACTACATGGCCGGAAGAATGCTTCCAAAGTTTTTTACCCTGGCGGGGCACGAACCCTCGTTCTCCTGTGTACGAAAACGCACACCGTACCACTGTACCACAGAAGCTCCATACATATATATATATATATATATATATATATATATATATATATATATATATATATATATATATATAGCGAGGAACAAGGAACCAAAGGCCATGAGCCTGCAATAACAGTTCCCTCCAAGAGAAAAACAAAATAAAAGTGAGAGCCAAATTCAAGATCCGATCATTTCGAGATGCCTGGGCACACTGCTTTTGAAGGACTGGAGATCATAGGCAGCAGGAAATACAGACAGAGGGAGACAGTTCCAGAGTGGACCTGTTGCATAAATGAAGGACTGGAAGTAATGGTTAACTCTTGCATTAGAGAGTTGGACAGAAAAAGGATGAGAGTTTGCTGCCAGACGGGTGCTACACGCCCGTCGTAGAGGTGGAGGAATGCATGCAGACAGTTCAGAGGAGCAGTGACCATTAAAGTAGCGATAGAAAAGAGATAAAGATGCAACAGTGCAGCGAAGAGACAGAGGTTGAAGGGAGTCAGTAACAAGAGGAAAGTTAATGAGACGAAAAGCCTTTGACTCCACCCTATTGAGAAGAGCTGTATGTGGGGAGCCTCCGCACACATGAGAGTTGTACTCCACACAGGGGCGGATAAAAACCCCTGTATAGAGTCAACAATTGTGCAGGGGTAACGAAAGAACAGAGTCGGCTTAGCACACCTAATCTCTTGGAAACAGATTTTACAAGAGATGCAATATGATCTTTCCAAGATAAGTCCCGAGTAAATGAAACCCCAAGCATGTTCAAGGATGATGCAGCATTAAGCTGAGTATTATTAAACATAAATGGGTATACCTGTGGAAGATTTTGTCAGGATGATAGGTGTAAGAACTGAGTCTTAGATGCATTAAAAACAACCAGATTATTTTTACCCCAGTCAGAGATACGAGCCAAATCAGACATTAGGTGTGCCATACCCTCATCCCTTGTTTATTGAAGTAACTGCTGAGATGGTGTTGCAGGAACCGAATGGAAAGGTGAAGGGTGTAGTCATCAGCGTATGAGTAGATAGGGTTAGATGTACAGCTTAGAAGGTCACTGATGAATAAAAGAAAGAGAGTTGGTGATAGGACACAGCCCTGAGGAACACCACTGTTGATAGATCTAGGACAAGAACGATGGCCGTCTACATCAGCGGCTATAGAACGACCAGAAAGGAAGTTAGCGATGAAGGCACAGATAGAAGGATAGAAACTGTAAGAGGGAGTTTGGAAATTAAAGGTTTATGCTAGACTCCATCGAAAGCCTTTGAGATGTCAAGTGCAATGGCAAAGCTTTCGCCAAAGTCCTGAAAGGAGGATGACCAGGAATCTGAAAGGTAGGTGAGAAGATCGCCAGTGGAGCGTCCCTGACGGAACCCGTACTGACGATCAGAAAGAAGTTTGTGATAGGAAAGATGCCTTAAAATTTTTCTATTGAGAATTGACTCGAAAACTTTTGAAATACAAGATGTTAAAGCAATTGGACGATAGTTAGAGGGTTGGGAATGGTCACCCTTCTTTGGGACTGGCTGCATGAGAGCAAACTTCCAGCAATAAGGAAAGGTACATGTTGACAGACAAAGGTGAAGAGTTTGCCTAGGCACGGTGTAAGCACAGTTCTTGAGAACAACAGGAGGGACTCCATCAGGCTCATATGCCTTGTTAGTACTGAGGCCAGTGATGGCAGAAAATACATCAACTGAAGAAATTTTAATGTCAGCCATGAGGAAGTCAGAGGAGGGAAGTGATGGAGGAACAGCACCGGAATCGTCTAAGGTGGTAATTGGACGAGAAAGTCTGTGCAAAGAGATCTGCTTTATCAGTAGAAGAAAAAGCTACAGAACCATCAGAGTTGAAAAGAGGAGGGAAGGATGATAAGGGATATTTGTTAGAAAGGTTTTTGGTAAGGTGCCAGAAGGAGTGGGAAGAATTCGAGTTGGAGAGCTGAGACCATTTAGTACAGATGAAATTATTTTTAGCAGAGCGAAGAACAGACTTAGCACGATTCCAGGCTGAAATGTGAAGATGATGTGATTCAGGGGTGGGTTGTCTCCAGTACCTTTTGTAGGCCCTCTCCTTGTTGCGGACAGCATTAAAACAAGTGTGATTAAACCAAGGCTTTCTTGCTTTAGACAAAGGATACGGGAAAGGAATGTATGCTTCCATGCCCGAGAGAATAACATCTGTAATGCACAAGGCACACTCAGATGGTTCCCGGCCATGGAAGCAATAATCATTCCAGGGAAAATCAAAGAAGTACTGCCTGAGGGCCTCCCAATCAGCAGGTCCAACGTGCCACAGACGACATTTCTTTGGAGCGTCCACAGGCCGTACCGGAGTGATAGGACATGTTGAGGTGATAAGGTTGTGATCGGAGGAGCCCAACGGTGAGAAAAAATTGACAATGAAAGCAGAAGGATTAATTGTAAGGAAGAGGTCAAGTATGTTGGAGCTCTCACCAAGGCGTCTGGGATATGGGTAGGATGCTGTACAAGCTGCTCTAGGTCATTAAGGATAGAAAAGATGTAGGCTTGTTCACCAGGTGGATCAGTGAAAGGAGAGGAGAGCCAAAGGTGGTGGTGAACATTGAAATTTCCTAAAATGGAGATTTCAGAGAAAGGAGAAATGGATAGAATGTGTTCCATCGTAGACGTTAGATAGTCGAAGAATTTTTGGTAGTCAGTAGAATCAGGAGATAAGTAAACTGCACAGATATATTTAGTCAGAGAATGACAGGAAAGCCGAAGCCAGAGTGTAGAGAATTCAGAAGAATCGAGTTCAGGAACACGAAAGCAAGAGAAGTCGTTGCGTATATATTCACAACATCCACCTTTGGCTTTGAAATGAGAATAGAGAAAGTTGGAGGATACAGAAAAGGGTTTGCTGTCAGTTGCCTCAGACAGCTGAGTCTCAGTTAGAAAGAGAAGGTGAGGTTTAGAAGAGGAGAGGTGGTGCTCAACAGAGCGAAAGTTAGAGGAAAGGCCGCGAATGTTGCAGAAATGAAGAAAAAGTGTCAGACATTGGTTCCTGGCAGCTCAAGTCGTCACCGGGAGAGGGGCGGAAGGTGGAGTCATTTACGTCCCCCCCCCCCTGGAGACTCCGAGGCTGAGTGTTGAGAAACCATGATTTTATCTGAAATTTTGGAAATGGAAGAGTAGTGTGTACTGTGCATGTAGTTTGGTGAAGATAGAGAAATTTGTATTGGAGAGCATGCTGGCCTGCTCTCTGTGTGTATATGTACAGTATATATAAAACTTCTCACAGATACTTGGCTCCTGACTTGACACACAGCAAGAGGGCGGTGTTTACAATGGTCGATTACGTGGCCATTGGGTAGCCTGTGAGTAATTCGGAGCGAGTGATGTCACCATTAGATGCCAAATCAACGTCAACAGATAAAAGAGGCGGGGTTGACAAACGCCGAATATGCTTCCAGTTATTGGTTACAGTTTTTCAATCACACGAACTGCCCAAAAGACAATAACATATTCTTACAATTCACTGAAATCATATATCAGTGTATAGTGGAAGAAACCTTCCATGCTAAGATTCTTGTTTTTCGTCTGCTACAGGTGTTAATGGTGGCGGTGCTATTTAGTCATCATATTCCTTGCGACTGCCATTACTGAAAGTAGGAAAAAGCTAAAATATCCAAACTCCAGAGTGTGTTTAAAAAGGGGCCCGAAACACCTGGAGCTCAGTACCACTCCAGACAGTTTTTTTTTTTTTTTTTTTTATGTGCTCGACTCTGGGCATAGGCCTCACAGCCTGCTCTCAAGGCCCAGTAGACTTCCTACATATCATACACCACTACATGTCACCATTTCGGCGCTAAGACTCACCGTCCATATTGAATACATGCTAGGGCTGTCTCATACAGGACTGGCGTATTGGTATTAGCGGGGGTACTTTGACGACATGTCGGCGGGTCTTCTTGTAGATCGGCAAAGTCTCCTTTAAATGTAGTTCAAATCCTTAAACTGTTCCCTGCCCCAGCGGGGATTTGAACCTGGGTCCGGTAGGACCGCAGGCTACCTCTCTACAACTGTGATTTGTACCTGTGATATCTTCTCATCGTCCCCAGCCATGAAGCTGTTTCTTACATTAGCTCTTGTGGGCGTTATGGTAGCAAGGTAAGCAAAACTGTATCATTTTATCTAGTATCAGAGCGGTGTGTTTCCTGTATTATTCAGTTTATTATTTCCGTGTGCTTCCATTCACTGCCCTTTATCTTGTATATACCAGTATATCATTTATGGATTTTAAGTTCCACCTCACTTCTCCCTGTTTCCTTCCCCTTCTCGCACAGCCAGTCCTCTCTCTCTCTCTCTCTCTCTCTCTCTCTGTCTTTCACGTCCTACCCTCCCATCTTCAATCCACACTTACCCCTTTCATTCCTTCCTTCTCTCCCCTGCTTCTCTGTCCCTATCCCTACTTCACCTCTCCCTTTTTATCCTCTCTTCTTCCTCACCTTCCTTCCTTCATGTTTCCTTCCTCCTTCCCTACCTATTCTTCCGCTCTCTCCCCTTATAGCAGCTTCCTCCTCCCCCTCTCCCCCACTTCTCTCCACTTCTCCCCATCTTAAACTCCCCGCTGTCTCCCCTCCTCTCTCATTGTAACCTCCTGTTCCTTGCCAGCACCACTGCCCTCAGCTGCCTCCCGTGTAGTTGCACAGGCGTTCCACAAGGCTGTCAGTATGGCACGGTGATGGATATGTGTGACTGCTGCCTTGAGTGTGGGAAGGTAAGTACAGCAGGCTGGTGGGTAGATCGGTTAGCAGATAAGTAGTTGGGTATGTAGACTGGTAAATGGGCGAGTAGGTAAGTAGGTAAACATTTAAATACGTAAGTTAGTAGGATTGAGAAGTAAATTCTAGATTATAATTACGTCTGATTACGCCAGCTTTTTCCATCCGGACTTTGATCAGTATAAGTAAGCTGAACCTGAAAGTCAATCAGCACTCTTCAATCAGCCTCTCTTCAGACATTTTTTTGTACAAACATCTCCCACCTGCTAGGAACACTAACCTGATTTGTCTACCAAGGTAAACCATTCATTTCACTTTGATGTTATTATGAAATATCAGTTTCTTGTAACCAGCCAGTCCACCTTATGTTGAGTTTTCTTCAACTTACATTAATGTATCGTAAGTGTTCTTATTCTAAAAATATATTTGGATGCTAACACCATTAACTTAAAATATCCGGCCTGGTCTGCAAATCTTGTACTCTTTCTAAATCCACCCTTTTCATCATTTATTCCATCGTCTGTATTGTTTCTAGCTCTTTCAAACTCCTTTACTCTGATCACGTATTTTCATTCTGCCTGCAACCAATTCCATTAAGCTTAGAAGAGATTTTTCGATCCGCAGGGTTAGAGACAGGCTTCAACAACCTATTCAGTACGAGACATTATTTTTAACTTCAATAAAATCGTCTGGTACTAGTAAAGCTAATATTAAAGGTAAGTCTTTATATTATTCTTGGATATGCTCAGTAAAATGGTCGTACGATAATTTTTACACTCTTGTCCACAGCCTTTCTTATCTCATCCCAACACACCTCGGCTCACCCCAACCCAGTCCAACCCAACTCATCCAAAACAAACCCAGCCAAACCACATCTAACTCTAACCTAACTTAACCTAATCTAAGCAAAGCAGGGCTAATCAAACCAAACCTTATCTCATATAATCTGCAATCTTAGTTTCTAACAAACTTAATACAGTACCGTATACGTAACCTAACCTAACCAAACCTAGCCTCATTTGCAATCTTAGTTACCAGCAAACTTAAGATCCCTAGCCTAACCCAACCCAATCTACAATCATCATTACTGGTTAACTTAAACTAACCTAACATAAACGGACTCAACCTAATCTTTCCCAGCCTAATCCACACCAACCCCACTTAAACTTACCAAACTTGGGCCCGTATTCTCGTTGGTTGAGCTCCCTAACACCTTTTCATAAGCAATTTATTTTGCTTATTACTCCTTACTGTCCTTATCTGCGTTATATAAATCCTTCTAATATTACCATATGTGCATATAATATATATAATGAGCAGAAGAATATGAACCCACCGTACCCAAAAAATAAATCGCTAAGGAAGAGGCGTTAGGGGGCTTCCATAAACGTCGATAATACGGGCCTTAATCCCACTCCGCCACAGGGCCCAGGTGAGGAGTGTGGAGGAATCTGGAATGTGTACGGCAAGTGTGGCACGGGTCTGTGGTGCAAGCAGCAGGAAGGCGAGAGACATGACTACTGCGTTAGCGACTAGGTGGTGTATTAATTACCTGTGATGTTACCTGATGATGTACCTACCTGTTGATTATATTACCCTCTACTATTGCCTGTTAATAGTGTCACCGGCTCATTTTATTACCGTACTTGCTGACCATGCACCTGCTGATGTTATCACCTGCTGACGTTGCCTGCCAACGTGATTACCTGTTTATTATCATTGTTGAAGAATGGTTGGTCGTCATCAGTCTAGGTTATTATTGACCAGAATATTCGACCCTTCAGTTAGGTAATTATCTGATGATTTAGTCATCTTTATTTATTTTTTTTTATGCGAGTAAGAAGGAACCAAAGGCTAGTAGCCCTCAAACAATTCCTTCCAAGGAAAAACAAAAACAATACAAAAGTCAGCCAAATTCAAGATCTGTTCATTTCGAGATGCCTGGACTCACTGCGTTTGAAAGACTGGAGATCATAGGAAGTAGGAAATACAGACAGAGATAGACAGATCCAGGGGTGACCCGTTGCATAAATGAAGGACGGGGAGTAACGGTTAACTCTTGCATTAGAGAGTTGGACAGAAAAGGGATGAGAGTTTGTTGCTAGATGGGTGTTACGCGCCCGTCGTAGAGGTGGAAGGATGCAAGCAGACAGTTCAGAGGAGCAGTGACCGGGGAAGTAGCGATAGAAAAGAGATAAAGAAGCAAGTGTTGATTAATGGTTACATGTTGGCTAAGTCATCTGGCTAGGTTAGTATTGTCCAGATTACTAAAGCCTTCAGTTAGATTTTTTTTTCTTACTTTATCCAGATATTTATATTACCCTTTACATAGTCTTTTCGAACCTGAGGTATTTATATATATTTAATGAAGGTCTGATCTTGACTAATTAATTTTTTCTGATAGTGGCAAAAACAAGCTAAGAAAAAAGACGTCATGGATATAAAGGATTAAGTATGAGTGACCATTCCAGGGCCTTTATGACACTGCATGATAGAAAAAAAATCCAGCTGCCTGTCTGGGATTCAGATCAAAGCTCCGTCGGAATATAATCATCTCTCCGTTGGCACCTTGAACCACTACGCCACCAAGGCTCGTATTTTCGTCTAACACCTGTTCCTTAATGATTTATGATCCAAACAATCCATTAGTGTCCTCTTTTTTTTCTTTTATCTCTTTAATGTCGACATAGATTGCATGAGTACCTCAGAATATACAGTAACGGCGTATAATCAGAAATCATCAGGTAAGGAAGAGGTGTTACTAAGCTTCCTAACCTCACGAGAACACCGCCCCAAGTGTTAGAATAATCCACATCAGTTGTCACATCACGCATTACAACTCATGTATTTCTTTACCATTTACATTTTATTCTATGACAAATGAAACTTATGTAGACTGTTTTCAATAAATTGTTTTCAGTTGGTGCTGTTGTTTCTCATACCATTCTTAGATGGATGAATATGTTATTGTTACCTAACTACCGTATGTGTGCTACTAGATGTGTACATACAATGTTTATCTGTATGACTGTATTGACAATGTACTATGTTTTTGCTCACATAGAGTTAACTTGTCCCGGCACTATTCATATAAAATAAATATGGGATCCGAGTAGATTATTAGTAACTCACCTATACCAGGCAAGCTTCTACAAGGTTCAGTTTGTTCTTAATGTAAGGACAGGATACTGATCTGACGCTGGAGGGGGACGCCTTCCCGAGATGGCACCAGTGCACAAGGACGAAGGACCTGCCCGGATGCACAAACGCCTCTCACCTCCTCCCACCCAACTACACCTCTTGATGGAAGGATGGTGGGCTGCAGAGTTAGTTTCCTGCAGTCTACTGGGTTCACGGGGTTGCAACTACTAACGGATACCCGAAATACAGACCTAAAATGCCAGACAAAATCCGTCCACTTTTTGTGGAAACAATTATGAAGCTCTTACATATCATTCTGAAAAACTTGATTGGTCGGGACTGTTCGGTCAGATTGCATAGGGAACAACTACTACTGCTACTTGATCGGTTCCTGTGGTGTTGGCAGATTCAGTTTTTCTAGTCTTTCTTCTTAGCTTAAATCTCTTAAGCTTGGTACCCATCTTGTAGCGGCCCTTTGAACTTTTACAATCTTATCTACAGGAAAGTGTTTCTTGAGATGAGGATTCCAGACTACTGATGCATGCTCCAGCGTTGGTCTGATGAATGATGTTATTATCTTTCTCAGCATGTTTTCATTTATGTATGTGAATACTATTTTCATATTTGCAACCAGTGTATACATGTTCTGTACCTTCTCACTGATGTGGTCAGCCGGAGATAGTCTGTTACACTTAGGTCCGTCTCTCTTTCTGATATGTGTAGGGTTTTACTTTCTTAATTATAATCGCAATCTGGTCTTTTCCCACTTTAACAAACTTGATTACATGACACTTATCCACACTGAATTCCATTTGCCATGTATTACTCCATTCATGAAGTTTATTTAATTCTTCTTGTAGCTCTTTGCAAGAGTCTGTGTTAGTAATTCTCCTTTGTATTTTTGCATCATCAGCAAACATACCGGTATTTAGATAGCTTTCATTTCCACTGTTATTGTCTATTATATACTGTACAAAAAGCATAACTGGTGCCAGCACTGAGCCCTGTGGAAGTACGCTAGTCACTTCCCTCCATGATGAGTAATTTCCCCTTATACTGTTCTCATTTCCTTTCTTCTGAGAAAATCTTGTGTGTGTGTGTGTGTGTGTGTGTGTGTGTGTGTGTGTGTGTGTGTGTAGGATGGTCGTACGTGTGTATGTAATAATAAGAAGAATTTTTGGTTTATTCATTCATTGCAGCCAGTGGCTGGAAATACACAGGTCCTTAATCTAGTATACTAACCTAAAGGGGTCAATAGGCTGACCCTGGATGCTCCTGAAGAGCGCCGACACACTATCTAGCCTCAGTGTGGCTGGAGTGAGGCGTAGGAACAAGGGGACAGACTGCCTAATCTTTACGCCACTGAGTTTCGAACCCATGTGGGCCTTCCACCACAGCGGTTCTTGATCTACACTTCACAGGTGAGAGCTCATCTCACTCACGCAATTAGTGCGGTCTGAGCGGGGCTCGAACTTAGGTCACTTGAATTGGAGTCGAGTGCTCTGTCACCCACGCCACTGTGTGTGTGTGTGTGTGTGTGTGTGTGTGTGTGTGTGTGTGATTGTCGCACCTGTGTGTATGCGTTTGGGGGGGGGATGGTCGTACCTGTGTGTATGTGTGTGTGTGTATGTACTGTACGTGTGTGTGTGTATGTGTGTTTGTAGGATAGTTGCAAGTGTATTGTGTGTGGGGAGGAATGGTCCTACCTGTGTGTGTGTGTGTGTGTGTGTGTGTGTGTGTGTGTGTGGAAGCAGGAACATTTCCATCCTGGGATGGATGGCTGACACCTAGATTCAGAAATAAACCGTAAGAGGAACGTTTAGAAGCCCTGAATCTCCTTATCGTAACTAAATGGAGGTTATGAGGAGATTTAATGCAAGTATTCAAAAAATTCAAAGGACATGAAAACATGGCTGTCGATAAATACTTCGCAGTTGATCATTCGAATTATACTAGAGGCAATGAGCATATTATAACTGGCAAACGATTCCAGTCGCATATAGCTAAGCATTTCTTCTTTAACAGAGTAGTAACAAGTGCTCTTGGGCCCTTTGGGCCCTCTCGCACTTGCTCCTGTGGAGGGCTTTCGCGCTGCGCGCTCGCTTTCTCTTGCTTCACACTCGTTTCATCGTGCTTCTCACTTGTTTCCTCGCGCTTCGCGCGCGCATTACGATAATTTCAAGTAATCCGAGTCACGTTTATGTGCTGTTCTAGTCTAATGTTGTCACCATCGGCCGTCAAGGTGACATCGAAGGGCCCATGATGGTCCGTTTATGTGCTGTTCTAGTCTAACGTTGTCACTTGGATTTTTTGCAGCTAACCAAATGATCGTGTTATTTGCAGCTTCGGGAATGGAACCCAAGTTGTCCACATGCAAGTCCGAGATTAACCACTGGATCACGGCAACCAACTGTGCCGAGGCCAGCGTTTTTTGGTCAAAATTTGATCACTCATTAGATATAGTGTAAATTTTTCAATCGTGATGAGACCAAGTTTTTTCACATCAGCGATTTTTTTTGCGATTTTTTTTGCCAGTTTTGGTGCAATTTGAATGTGTATTTTTGGCTGCCCAAAATACACACATGCACAGACGCACGGCTACTGCTATAGTATATTAGAATATATGGAATAAATTGCCCTCCACTGTAGTCAATTGTAATACAGTACTAACCTTTAAAGGTCGCCTGGATAAGTATTTGTCGTCTAACCCCCAGCTTAATATGTTTACCCCTACACAAAACATTTCAGTATGTATAATTTTTCATTTTTCATTTTTTTTAGAGCCTGGATTAATTTATTAAATGCAAATATAGTGTATTCACAGACTAGGATATGCACAGATAGTCATGAGTTAACGGTCACTACTCATATTTTCGACCTGTGATGGGCTGTGGATCACTGAGGGCCCCTGTTATTTAAGTAACCACAATCGGGATTTTTTTTTTATGGACCAGGGGTCACTGCTTCAGGAGGTGACTTGTGTGCTTGTCCCATATGGGAAAGTGCCTTGTCTGAGTGGAATGAACGGAGCTGGGGCCTGATTGACTGCTGCTTACCTTAATAGCACCAGGCAAGGCTGCCGCACCACCGCAGAACATCCACACTGTGCACTGTGCAATTTCCACGTTGTGTCTCCAGACATCCCTTTAACTCAACGTACTCGTACATAAGTGTAGTGTCATGCGTTAGTTATTTATTTATTCGATTATTCATTTTACTTTACTACTTTCTCATTCAGGTTATTCATACTGGTAGCTTATAGATAATGTATTATAGAATGTAGCTTTTCCTTTTCATTCTTTCCATTGATATTTTCATGTCAATTTTTCCATGCTGCATGGTGGTTTTCCTCACTTTTTCTTGCCAGAATTAACTGGAGGGTTTGGAGGCTGGGGGAGCCTTCTTGCTTTACTATCCTTATCCTTCAGCATGTAGAATTAGATTTCGTAGTCATAGTCTACAGTGCTCTGTAACAAACAGCCTCAAAAGGACCATAAGGTCTGTTGCTGTTTGCTTTCCATTGTAGTCCTTTGTACTCCCTTCCACTCTTTCCCTTGCCCTATCACTCTCCCTCAACCTCCTCACTCCACCTGTACCTCTCTCTTTCTCACTTTCTCTTTCCTTCCTCCATTCCACCCCTTCACGCCCTCTCATATCCCCCATCCCTCTCTCTCCCCCCACTTCCTCTCCCTGTTCCCCTCTCCCTCTCCCCCTAACAGGCTAGAATCCCACTGCATGCTAGTAATTTTCTTTAATCCTTTTAGGGTAACACCTGGGGAGGTAATTGTGTGAGTGTGTGTGTGTGTGTGTGTGTGTGTGTGTGTGTGTGTGTGTGTGTGTGTGTGTGTGTGTGTTTTGATGGCCATCACCCTGAAGGGGCATTAGGCCAGCAAGAATCGATAATCATGAAAGCCAGAATAATTATATGAAATATTTCCATCTATTTCATACCAATAATAAGTTATTAATCATGATTATGAAACATAATAAGTAATCAAGAATACATCAGTATACATGGATAGTACCAGGACAAATACATCCACCTATACGTCACATGCAAACTCATTACTATACTACTACAATATAACCTAATACAAATGAAATTTATGTAAAAAATGCGTAAAAAGGACAATTGCGACGTTATTGGTCCTGAAGAAAAAAAGAATACACAGTTTTATGAATGGAACTTCCCCGTGCAACTCACAAATATATAAAAGTGTGTTGATGTATGTACAAAAACCCTAACCCTATAATCAAAAAAAGAAAAAAGTAATATATATATATATATATATATATATATATATATATATATATATATGTGTGTGTGTGTGTGTGTGTGTGTGTGTGTAGAAATAGAGATATATACAATAAATAGATAAACCATTACCAAATTCATAAAATAAATCACAACCCTCTGAGTAGTCTGGTCTCTTTCAGGAAAGTCATCAGTTCATAAGTCACACCAACGTCCCCATCACCCAGGACAGAATCAAGTGTGAAAGGAGCGCTTTTGCCCTACAGTAGGCAGCCAGAGAAGTACGTTTCTCCTCATACCTACTGCAGTACAAAAGGATGTGACTGATGGATAACACTGCGTCACAGGTGGTGCATCGCGGTGGAAATTGTCTGTTAATGTATGGTAACATACAGCTACCTCAAACTGACTTAGGACCTACTCCCACAAGGTATTAAAAAGCACAGAAATCATAGTATATCACAATATTTGTTCATAAAATGCCATTCATTAATATGAAATCATGTTTCCCTTGTTTTCCAGGACCAGTTGGATGCGTTTTGACACGGAATTACTTAGATATCTAAAGTAATCTAAGGACATTTCTTTGCACCAAACATTTGTCATTTCAGTCTTGAGGTTGTCCAGACTGGGTGTCTTCTTCCCAGTCATTATTTTCTTCATCTTTGCCCAGCAGTTTTCTATCGGATTTAGATCCGCACTGTTGCCAGGCCAGTCGAGGACCTCAATCCGATTATCCTGAAGCAATTTTGTCACCTTTCTTGACTTGTGACATGGAGCTGAATCGTGCAGGAAAAAGTTGCATCCATGAATAGCAAAAAAGTTTGACAAATGATCTTTCAGAACTTGAATGTACCGGCCACCATTCATCATCGAGTTCTCAGGAAGAAAGTAGAGGCCTCCCCTTCCCATTTTACCTGAGAAACACCCCCATACCATTACTGATTGCGGATGCTTAACCCGCGCCGTCCCGAGGACTTACTTCCACGTCCTCACGTTTTGTCACAGCTAATCCCGAGGACGTACTTCAACGTCCTGCAATTGCAAGGTTCATAATTTCCACAATTTTCAATTTTCGCGAGTCATTTTTGGTACGTATACATGGGACACCTTCCTCAACAAGATGCCAGGCAGAGACAATGCCTTACCCAGCATGACCTCCTCCCCCGCATGCCCTTTTCTCAGCAATTCACCTTTTATCAGTGACCTGGCCAGTATAGCCATGTCATGCCACGGTACGAAATTCAGGGCCAGAGTGATTCCCCAATCAATGACAATGTGGAGGACAAACTTTACATAGCATTAGAGGAAGAAACAGTTAGAAATGATGATCAGGTAATGTGGCAAAAAAAGGTCAGGTATTAGTGAGTGAAACAATGCTTATAATGCCTATATTACTGCTTGAAAACCAATATACTCTTGTACTACATATAAATTCGTAACAGTAAATAAATAAATACCGTTTATGAGTGGTGTGAAATAGTTATCCTCCCATAGAACTCGTTTTCTTTGGTGCCAGCCTGATAGAAAACCCAGTAAGGTAAGGAGGCTCTCCTACCTGTAATGAGTATTTTAAACCTCAGGTGAGCGATTTCTCTATGAATTTTCGATGTTTCTCACCAAAAGCGGAAGTTTTAGCAAAAAAAAAAAAAGGGTCGAAAAATGGTCGGGATTGGGGGGTACCAGTGGTCAAAAAGTGGTCTGTACAGGGTGGGTTAACAGTCGGCACCGTGTAAGGAGGGTCTATTGACTATGGGAGTCAGGGCGACAGACTTTGCCAGAACGCACCTGGAACACTTGAAATGTGCTTTCATTGGAAAACAACTTTTCTCCACTCATTCAATGTCCAGTGTGCATACTTCTTGGCAAACTGAATGCGCTGCTTCTTCATGCGTCAGTGAGAAGTGGTTTCTAGGCTGTGGTGTGGCTTGACAAGCCCAGCTCCTTCTGCAAGCAGTGTTGGATAGTTCTAACTGAGACGTCTTGTAACAGCTGGGGATGCATTTCTTCAACTCTGCTGCTATCAGTCGAGGATTCTTGATTACTTCCCTCTTCAGAAGCGTATCTGTACCTCTGGAAGTCGTCCTCTTCTTTCCACCGCCATGCTTGTACATCAGGTGGCCCGCCGCGCGTTGCAGCAAGAATCTTCATGATGGTCGACTTTGCACATCCAGTACGTTCACAAATCATGTTGATAGGGACATTATCCTGTCTCTATGCAATGATACGGACCCTCTCATCCTTTGAGCAGTACTTTCCAGTCATGCCAACTCAACTCTAGGAAAATAACAGGGCATACAGTAATGCATACGAAAAAAGAGGGAGGTGTAAGCTCGGAGCGACGGGAACATATACTCCCACTCTCACTTCTGGGCAAGCACTGACGAACTGAGTGTTTCATCACCTCCCGCCATCACCAGAGGAGTTGCCAGTTACTTCTTAAGCAAAAAATTCACTTGGTAGAGGTGGAAACACAAAGCAAAGACAGACAACTCTCCCACAGCAATTCTGTGTGTAGGTCCTAAGTCAATTTGTGGTGTCTGTATGTTATTAGGGTGGAATTCATGCGGAGGCGAGCTAAAGCGACCTCCTCCAGCCTGTTTCCTTGAGAGGAAGTGGACCAGTCACATATGGTCATTTTGACTGATGGAATTGCCAGGTCGGTCCACTGACTTTGCCACAGATGATTAATTGATTTCTTTCCGAAAGAGAGACTAGACTGAAGCTCACAAGGAAAGTCTCAAGTCTCCTCGAGTTCTACAGCCAATTTAGCTAGTATGTCAGCCTGCTCATTGCCGTAAATACCGCAATGACCAGGCACCCAGATCAGAGAGAAGGATTTAGCATATGTTGGCAGCTTATTGATAATGCGGCCAGGACTTCATGTGAATCAGTCCTACACAAATGAATTGCCTGAAGGGCAAACTTAGATCCAAAAAATGACAAAACTGTCGTGATTTGAATGCAAAGCAAAGTCAATAGCTTGATCTATGGCAAATAACTCGGTAGTGAATACAGAAGTATAGGGGGGCATGCGAAAACAGGCGTGGCACTCCGTAGACCACACACTCACACCTACATATTCATCCAACTTTGAGCCATTGGTGTACAAGTGGAAAGATGCTAGGTGTTTAATGTGGATCATTCAGAACAACTGTCGCACCTCCACCTCCGGCGCCTTGTACTTAGCAACAGGAAGCCAGTCTGTGTTGAAGCTGCTAGTAAGTGACTACCAGGTAGCTATTTTTGATGTTAAAACCTGATCCCCATTAGAACGATCGTACCCTAATGCCTCACAGAGGAAGTGATGCCTCACAGCCACTGGCTTGAGGGCTGCGTACAACAGGTATTCCCACTGTAGGAGGATTGGTCACGTTGGGAGGACAAGTGAGCGTTTACGGTGTGTGGTGATACCGTAAGAAAATAGCAGGTGGTGTCGTCGTAGACGGAGGGAAGGCACATTAGCCTCCACTTCCAGCCGCTCCACGTAAGTACATCGAAGGGCTCTAAGACATACTCTATATGCAAGCACACGTTCTGAAGCACATCAAGTCTATGGAGTACAGCATCCGATGCTGACCCATACACTTGTGAGCCATAGTCAAGCTTAGAACAGATAAGGGACTTATACACCATCAATAAAGACGTTCTGTCTGGTCCCCACGATTTACCGGAAAGAAACTTAAGGACGTTAACTTTTTTACTACAAGAAGCAAGCAAATGATTAATATGTGTTCTCCAACTGAGCCTACTGTCAAAATGTAGACCCAGGAATCTTACTGAATTTTGAAAACGTATTGGCTGGTTATCTAAAATTAAATGCAAAGGAGGTACATTAAGTTTACGAGTAAAAACAACACTGACACACTTAGGGACAGAAAATTTAAATCCCCACTCCAGGGCTCAACACTGAACAGATTCAAGTGCCAGTTGAATCTGCTGTATCAAGGATTGTGCATTGCGGGAAGTGTGCCACATTGCACAATCATCAGCATAGAGTGCGTATCTAAGCATCCTGGGGACGGAAGCAGACGACAGAATGTCATTAATGGCAACGCTGAATAAAGTAGGGCAAAGCACACTTCCTTGTGGTACCCTGTTCTCCTAGACAAATGTGTCCGATGTTACATTACAGGGTAACTTGTCAGAAAAAGGAAGTTCTGAAGGAAAATTGGCAAATTACCTCTTAAACCATAAGCGTAGAGTTTATGCCAGGTCATAACATAAACCTTATGAATATCTGGAAAAATTACTATCATGAATTCGCGATTGGCAAACGCCTCGGCTATGCAATGCTCCAGGTGCACTAAATGCTCCGGAGTGGACCTGTATTTACGCAATCCACTCTATTGATCATTTTACACACCCTTCGACTCTAAAACAAAAAGAAACCTTTTATTAACCATGCATTCAAGGACCTTACATAGACAGTCAGTCAGCGCAATAGATCGAAGTGAACTGGGACTCGTAAGGCGACTGTCCTGGCGAGGTATCGGTATGACGTGTGCATAGTGCCATGAGTTTGGGAACATGCAAGACGCCCAAATCTCATTGTACACCGCTAACAGCTTACTCAGGTTGGCCTGGGTAAGATGCTGAATCATACCGTACTTCATGGTGGATGGACTGGGATTGGAGCTTTTGCAGGATTTTAGGGCAAGGAGAAGTTCATCTAATGTAAATTCGGTGCTGTAGCCGGTATCTCCGTCTTCTGTGGCAAAGTCTAAGTTCTGCAGCTCAGCCGTATGCCTATGGTGGAGAAAGCAAGGCTCGTACTTGGGTGAGCTGCTTACCTGGGCAAAATGGTCGGCAATAGTATTGGCAATGTCCACGGAATCGTCACTGACATTCCCGGCCACCCCAAATGTGGTGATTAGTGACCGAGTGTACTTGTTCTTAAGTACATTTATGGTGGACCAGATCTGACTTAGGGAGGTGGTGCAATTCACCATGGACACAAAACTAGGCCAGTTATTCCGTTTTGGTGCTTTAATTGTCCTCCTTCCCTCAGCCTTAGCCGCTTTTCAGGCAATAAAGTTTGATTCTATTGGCTGTTTCTCAAAAATTCTGTATCTCCCATTGTGCTTAGTGAGCTCTTGTCGGCAATCTGGTGTCCTCCACAAAACTCTATGCTTGTTTGGAATTGTAGATGTCTTGGGAATGGCAGCCTCAGCTGCGTGTATAGTGGAAGTCTGTAGGTGTGGAACTTTCTCATCAATGTTGTCTCCCGATATATCTAGATTGGTGACCCGTGAATAGTACGCCTAATCTGCTTTCTTAAAGTTAAATTTAGGTGGTGGGGGAGGCCGAGAATCACCGCGTGAATAAGAAAGACAGATAGGAAAATGATCGCTATCCATCGAGTCATCATACAGGTCGCAGATGTTAGTGTGTATATTGGGAGATGAGAAGGACAGATCTATACATGACATGTTACCAGTGCGGTCGTCTACACGAGTCGCTCTACCGTTGTTTAGAAGACAGAGGTTTGACTGTAATATGAGGTCAGCTATTTGCTTCCCCCCTGCCATCACTCCTTAAGCTTCCCCTCTGACAGTGATGGGCGTTAAAATCACCTAAAATTAATTTATAACCCGGAAGCTGATTGACAAATGAGGTGAAAGCATCACCATCAAAGGGGCCACGGGGAGGACAGTAAATGGAACAAATAGACAGATATGTGTTGCCAAATTTCACTCTGCATGTGGTAGCTTCCAGAGCAGAATTCAGCACCACTTCCAATTGTGAAAGTGATTTGTCTGTGTATATGGCAGTGCCATGACTCTCATATCATCTATAAGAATGGTAGTGTTTGAACTAAGGAGGATCAGGATGACCCTCCAGTCGTGTCTCCTGTAAACAGACAACATCAGGTTCATGTAAAGCTAGCAAAATACTTAGATTTTGTAGTTTATTCCCAATAGACCTACAGTTCCATTGGACAATAATAAACCTGATGGTTTAAGATTTTTGGGAGGGGCCTGTCTGCTTAGCTTTCTGTGATCGCCTGCCATCTGGCAAGCGACAACTGGGGGACCAATCCCGGTTCTTGTTAACTGAAATCTCCATTGATTCGTCATTTATGAGGATCCCAGACCCCTTTGAGGAAGAGCTGTGTTGTGTCTCCCTCGCTGGAGCAGGAGTAGGATAAACATGAGGACGTGACTGCTTCAGGGTGGTAAAATTAAGTTCTTTAGACTTGTCTGGCTTCTGTTTAGGTTTTACCAACTGAGAAGTAGCGACAGCCTGAGAGTAAGAAGATGTAGGGGTATCAGTGAGAGAGTTGGAACAGGAAACAGGCAGATTTGAAAATGCAGTGTGATTTACATTAATAACAGGCTCAGGGTCAGTTTGTGTCTCGACAGAGCACATCACAGGACGGGGCATTACCGCCAAAGGATAGGAGGTAGTCAGTGTGGGAGTTGCATGCAACACCCGCACCTTTCTCCTAGCTTCGTAGTAGGAAATACCCTCAGTCTACCTCGGTTTTCAAAAGGCTTTTGACGAAGTTCCACAGAAAAGACTCCTTCAGAAGCTAAAGGCACATGGTCTCAGCGGCAGTGTTCTCGAGTGGGTAGAAGATTTGTTTACTGGACAAAAGCAAATGGTTGTAATAAATGGAAAAGAGTCAGACTGCATAAACGTTACAAGTGAAGTGCCGCAGGGTTCAGTGTTGGTCCTATTCTTTTCTTAGATATGTAAATAATATTGATGAAGGATTGTGTTGTAAGATTTCAAAATTTGCTGATGATACTAAAATAGGTAACAGAGCAGACACAGCACTGCAAAGGCAGGCAATTCAGAGAGATCTTGATCAACTGTTTAACTGGGCCCAAGTCTGGCAAAACGGATTTCAGTAATGATAAATGCAAAGTGCTAAACATTGGCAGTGAAAATGTAAGAGCTAGTTATAGCATGAATAATGTTCAACTTGATAAGGTAAACCATGAAAAAGACTTAGGAGTTATAATAACAAACGATTCGAAACCAAGCAAACAATGTACTGAAGCTGTGAAAATAAAAACAATAAATTGATTGGATTCATAGGCAGAGCATTTGAATATAAATCCGATAATACTGTCCTCACTTTGTATAATTCCTTAGTACGCCCGCACTTGGAGTATTGCGTTCAGTTTTGGTCGCCATATTATAAAAAGGATATGGAAAAGCTTGAAAGAGTGCAGCCAAGGATGACAAAGATGATACCTAGATTGAGAAATAAACCGTACGAGGAACGTTTAGAAGTCCTGAATTTATTTACCCTAACAAAACGGAGGTTACAAGTAGATCTAATTCAAGTATTCATGATACTCAAAGGACATGATAACATGGCTGTTGATAAATACTTCACAGCTGATCACTCGAATTACACTAGAGGCAATGGACATAAAATAATTGGTAAACGATTCCAGTCGCATGAAGCTAAGCATTTCTTCTCCAATAGAGTTGTAAATTTATGGAATAAATTGCCCTCCAATGTAGTAAATTGTAATACAGTACATACCTTTAAAGGTCGCCTGGATATGTATTTGGCATCTAACCCCCAGCTTAATATTTTTACTCTTCAATAAAACACTTGAGTATGTAAAATTTTTCTATTTTATTCTATTTTAGTTTTTTAGAGCCTGGATCAATTTATTAAATGCAAATATAGTATATGCACAGACTAGGATAGGCACAGATAGCCCTGAGTTAATGGTCACTACTCATACTTTCGACCTGTGATGGGCTGTGGATTACTGAGGGTCCCTGTTAGTTACGTGGCCACCATCGGGATTTTTTTAATGTACCAGGGGTCACTGCTTCAGGAGGTGACTTGTTTGCTTGTCCTGCATGGGAAAGTTCCTAGTCGCAGTGGAATGAATGGAGCTGGGGCCTGATTGACTGCTGCTTACCTTAATAGCGCCAGGCAAGGCTGCCGCACCACCTCTGGTTATTCACACTGTGCACTGTACAATTTCCATACTGTGTCCGCAGACGCCCCGTTAACTCAACGTACCCGTACATGGTGATATGCATTAGTTATTTATTTATTTGACTATTTATTTTACTTTACTACTTTCTCTTTCAGGTTATTCATACTGGTAGCTTAAAGATAATGTATTATAGAATGTAGGTTTTCCTTTTCAGTCTTTCCTATGAAATTTCCATGTCAGTTTTTCCATGCTGCATGGTGGTTTTTCTCATTTTTTCTTGCCAGTTTTAACTGAAGGGTTTGGAGGTGGGGGGAGCCTTCTTGCTTTACTTATCCTTCAGCATGTAGATTTAGATCTCATAATCATAGTCTACTCTGCAAAAAAGAGCCTCGAAAGGACCATAAGGTCTGTTGCTGTTTAGTTTCCTTTGTACTCCTTTGTACTGTGCAGACCTCCTCCTCCTCCTTCCACTTGGGACAGTCCCTCGAGGAGGTGGAGTGAACACCCTTACAGTGAAAACAACACTGTCCTGGATGTACAGTCGTCCGCTATGTGACCGGAATCTGCACATTAACCACACACAAAGACGGTAGCCCGACACTGTGTCCATAAATCTGACATTTAGCACATCGAAGTGCGTTAGGGATGTAAGGTCTGACTTTAACAATTTCATAACCGACTTTAATCAAATCAGGGAGAATGATCTTGCCAAAAGTCAAAACAAAGGTAGCCGTCTTCGTCCTCACGCCCTCCGCAAATCTAGTTATAAAATGGGCATCAATGACATCTTACTGAACAAGTGTACATATGATATCCTCCTCCTCCATACACATGAGATCCCTGCAGGTGATAACACCCTTACAGGAATTCAAGGAGTGCGGAATGGACGTCTGAACATCGTAAGAGTAAAACTTGCGCAGCTTGAGCAAGTCTCTAACCTGAGAAGAATTTAGAGTTTTTACAAGGAGGTCCCCATCAGCAAGTTTTGTAACATGTTCAACCTAACCAGCACAGCCATCAATCACCTTCCTGACAATGAAAGGATTGAGACTCGCCAGGGACATTGAATCTATGGCATGGATTCGTACATAGCTAGCGTTATGTAAGCTGATGTCAAGCGGGCCACGTGTTTGGGGTCTGTTAGTCCGGGCGTCAAGCCAGCCAGGAGACAGGACGTGTGTGCTGGGCAATCCTCAGGTCCTGTCCTCCCCCCTTGCTGTTTTTTTTTTTTTTTAAACCAGCCCATACCCAACTGACCGGGCTAATCTATGGCCCGGCCTGCACTATAGGTCCAGGGAAACTTTAAACGAATGAACGAACGAACGAATCGGGCGTCAGTCCGTGTCGGCGTCGCGGAATCGTCAATGCCACCTCCCCCCCTAAGGGAGGGAGGGGCAGAGGGGGGCTCGACATAGCAACCACCTCCCCCTCGCGGGGGAAGTGGGAAGAAAGAGAAAGAAAACGGGCAAGGGAGTGAAAACCACGGCGAAAAAGCTAAGGCTAAGATTGCCCTCTCAACCCACCCCTGGGAGGCCCGACCGTGTGCTCACGCCCCAGAGCGATCAGTGTGGGGGACCCTCCGTGGGCAACAAGCAAAGACAATCTCAATATAATGATACAGGCACCTGCTGTATCTACCCAGCAGGCAAGGGAGGAGACTGAGAAACTAGCTAACGTACACTTCACCAGAAGGGTGAAAGGAAAAAAAAATAATGCTGGTGAAGCAGCCCTATAAAGCTAGAGATGACAGCACACGAGTGTACGTCCGCACTCTTCACGACCATGCATCAGTCTGTGTGGTAATCTTAATGATACAGTAGCCTTATATCCCCCCTTTCCCCACTCTTCCACTCCCCCTCGCTTCCCCATTACACCCACTCTCTCCTGCCGATTCCCTCTCTCCCTTCCCTCTCCCCACACTACCCCCTTTCTCTCCCCCACTCTAAATCCTTTGGCTCTTTCCTTCCGCCATTCCACCCTCGTGTCTCTCACCCCTCCAATTAAGCTCCCTCCTCTGTTCCTGTCTCACGTTCTTATATTCATCTCCCTCTAGACCCTCTCGCTCTTTCTTTCCCTATCTTACCTTCCTCTATCCCGCCTCTTCTCTCTCACCCATCCCTCCCTCTCCCTATATGACCTCCTTCCCTTTTCATTCTATCTACCTCCCCCCCCCATCTTCTCTTTTTCCACTTTCCTTCCCTCTCTTCCATAATTTCTCCTTTGATCTCCATTTTTCTCCTTTCTCTCTCTCTCTCTCTCTCTCTCTCTCTCTGAAAATCAGTGTGGTGAATCCGTAGCAACTGACAATTGATGACTTATTTGGTCAAAGATCAGTGTCATCAGTGTCCATTGCTGAGGATTTACCACACTGCTTTTCACAGTCCATGGAGAAAAATACAAGCAAGGAGACAGGACTTTTGATGTCGATTGTACACTGGCCACATATAAACCTGGGACAGCATCATTATGTAGCAGAGGTGTGGCAGTAGGTACACGTGACAGCCTTGACGTATGCACGTGTTTGTTGGTGGAACGTGTGTAAATGAACGGAAGTGTTAATTATCAGCTGAAATGACCATGTAGGTGTGATGCATGAACACTAGAAATTGTAGCTACAACTCTGCTTCACACACACACACACACACACACACACACACACACACACACACACACGCTTTCCCAGGTTTACATGTGGCCAAGTGCACGTAGATAAGTAACTTGGTAGATTAAGAACATTATTTTAATGGCACAGGAAACTGGGAGCTACCCCTTAGTTGCCTGTATATATTTCGTATAAACATCTTCATAAGCCCTTCTTTACTAAATTAATTAAGCTGACAATGCCAGAACAAGAAATGCATAAGTAATGGAATAGCAAACTGTAGTAAACATGATATATTGCAAGGAAGGACGTGAATAAGCTCCTAAGCCATATAGAATACTCCTCAAAGTCTCATACCCTTCCCGCATATCACTTTCTCCTCCTCATTCCACCTCCTTAACCCTCTCCCCACAGTCCCTCCCCATCTCTCTTCCTCTATCTTTCGTTCCCTCCTCCTATCTATCCCCTCTCTTTCCATCTTACGTCTCCATTCTCACCATCAGTTCTTCCCCACCTTCCTTAACTATCACCCCCTCTCTTCCGACACCTGTACCAATCACCCACTTTCCTCCCCCCCCCCCCACTCTTATCTTGTCTTTCTCTTGCTCTCTGACTGCCTCTCACCCACCTCACCTTCTCTCTATCTTCCTTCCTTTCCTCTCATCCTTGCCCAGCTTCCTATCTTACCCTCCTATTCTCACCATCTTTTCCTTTCCACTCTCCTATAGTCTCACCCCCTTTCTCCCCACACCACGACAAATGCACTCCCTCTTCCTCCCCACTCCTAACCCATCTTGCTTTCTCTCTCTGCCTTCCTCTCATGTATACCTGCATCTATTACAATTAGTCACGCCCCAGTCACACTTCTCACCCCTTCCTCACACACCGCACACCTCACACCCACGTCGCCACATACACTCCCCTCACTCCCCACCCTTACATTTTCTCTTTTCCTTCCTTTCACCTATGGCGTTTCCCATTATATTTACCTTCCCATCTCCACACACCTCCGCAAATCCCTATCACCCAGCCCCCCACCCTGTACAGACCTTAGCCTCCTTTTTCACCTGATTCTGATCTATTTTACTCTTCTCTAACTTCACACCATTTAATTAAACCTAATTTAACCACGGTTAACCTTACCTGACCCAATCCAGTTCAACCTAACCCAACCTAACCAGACGAAACCCAGGCAAACCAAATTAATCCCAATCTAACCTCACGTAGCCTAATCCAACCTAACCCCGTGTTGCCAAACCCAACCACACCTAGCCCATCTATACTTGATTCAACCTGACCTAGCCTAACCTAACACAGCCCAGTCCAACCCACCCTGACCTACCTTCACCCAGCCCAGGCCAACCCAACTGACCTAACCATATCAACCCAACTCAACCTAACTGGCCCAACCGAACCAAACTAAACCAAACCCAACCAAAACAAGAAGATGCATTCACAAAATGTAACACCGGCGCCGTTCAACAAATCTAAATACCCGTCCCTATGATCAGTGATTACCTGTGGTTTTTGGATTATGGTAATGAAACAGTGTTGGAAAATATCCTTGTCAGTATAATGAACTGAAACAAGTTCGCCGTTTCAGATCTACAGTTTCTAATATAATTCGTCGGGATACTTGGAAGCCGATGTGGAGCGTTGTCAGACATGAGAGGTGACCAGTGATCGTGTGGCTCAACTTATAACATTTCCCTGTCAACTTGACTTTTGATGGATTGTTCTGAAAATCGAATCACTTCATTCTTAGCTGATCCTTAATCCACCCACAAAGTTTGGTTAAAACTGATTCAAAGCCTTTACGTTCACCTTACCTTGCGACCATGAGTTTTGAAAGACTTCTGAAGTTGCTTAACAACTCTTCGATGATGCCTTACGGAGATATCATTTAAAGACCTTAGCTTGTGTCAGTCATTTTGGGAACACCTATAATTATTAAATTTAAATTCCCTAAAGCCCACGTAATAGAATGTTGTCAACTACACAGGAAGATCAATCATGTGTTGTCATTCATTATATGCTTGAGAAATTATACATCCAACTATATGTTCAAATATATTCAAATTATATATTCAAATCTTTTCAGTCAAAACTCTTTCGTCAACAGCGTGACCCGTGTGACAGCATAAGACTGCTATGAGGAGGGGAAAAAAGGGGGAGGGGGCTTGTCAGAAAAGAAGTGAGTGCAAAGGAGTGGAATGTTGATGGGTCGTGAGGCTGGGGCAATAAAGTACAACCTGTGAGAATGGCTTTTTAAAATTATTGGTCTAAATTCAGTGACCGACTAAAAATTTCCTCTAAGATTGAAGGGGATGGGTAAAAAGAGGATAAAGAAAGGGGCGTGGGAGACAATGAAATGAGTGATATTAGCTGGAACTGTAGTAGGGGTGGGGAGGACCGATGAAAATATATCCTGTGAGAATGAATGTTGTTTCAAAGTTTATTTCCACATGAACAGGAACAGGATCATCTCGTGTTGCTCGTAATGCCTAACGTCTTATAATGCAGGCAAAATTGTGACCCTTTTTACTCTTTTTTGCTACCAATCCAAACATAACCCAACCTACTCTAGCCCAATCTAACCCAGCACTATCATACCCAGCCACACCTAACCGAACACAACCTAACCCAACCCAACTTAACCTAATATAACAAGGCATAACACGACCTTCCCTCTCCCCACAGCGCCCGGGTAAGGGGTGTGGGGGCATTTGGGACCGCTTAGGCAGGTGTGGAGAGGTCTGAGGTGCAAGTAGGAAAAGCTCTACGAAAAGAGAGACAGCATCAGTGTGAGACTGTATGATTAAGTAACTTTTTTGTTGATGTGGTCACCTGTTTCATTCACCATTCGGGACACTTATCGACATGGAAGGGTGAAATGTAATCGTCACTAACCTCTTCACTGCTGTATGGTGTGCAGTGGGAGGTGTGGCAGTGTCAGGTATGATGAGTTATGACAGTGTGCTGCGTGACAGTGCAAAGTATGGCAGTGTAAGTGTGAGGTTTGGCAGTGTGAAATGTGACAATTTATGGTGAGGCAGTATGAGATGTGACCGTGGTGTGGTGGTGTGAGGTGTTGTGGTGTGAGGTGTTGTGGTGTGAACTGTGGTGGTGGTGTGGTGGTGTAAGGTGTGGTGGTGTGAGGTGCGGTGCTGTGAGATGTAGTATATTACACTTTACGTAAGCTTTCCCAACACATGATTTGCTTTTCATTAACACAACACACTAATTTGTATAATTAGTATATCCCTTTTCAAAAATCATATCATTATCATAAATACTTCATACATCATATCTTGTAATACACAGATATACCTCTCACAATCACTAGATACATCCATATATTTTATTCATACATATCACTACTATACACAGAACAACTTTCACATTATATTATTCACACATTACTGTATGTCTTAAAGTGCCATACTGCATCTTCGGTGGCGTCTACACTAAGGCAACATTGTGGGTAACGTAGTGGACAGTGTGGCCAGTGGCTGGTGTGTCCTGTTGCTGTGTGTAACATTGTGAATAACGTGGTAAACAGTGTGGTCAGCGGTTGGTGTGTCCTGTTGCTGTGTGTAACATTGTGAATAACGAGGTAGACAGTGTGGCCAGTGGCTGGTGTGTCCTGTTGCTGTGTGCAACATTGTGAATAACGTGGTAGACATTGTGGTCAGCGGCTGGTGTGTCCTGTTGCTGTGTGTAACATTGTGAATAACGTGGTAGACAATGTGGTCAGTGGCTGGTGTGTCCTGTTGCTGTGTGTAACATCGTTATCGCAGAATGTTTCAAATAACAATGTGACGACGGGTATGTTATTTTGCTATTTTCGTCTGATATGGATGTGTTCTTACACCAAACTATCGTAGACTTACAGCTGACAGCAAATTCACACCCCTTTTCTGTCCAACCATCTAATGCAAGAGTTATCCGATGTTCCTAGTCCTCCATGCATGAAACAGGTCAACTCTGGAACTGACTTCATTTTTCTGTATTTCCTTCTGCCTATGATCTCCAGTCTTCAAGGCGCAGTGTATCCAGGCATCTCGAAATGAACGGATCTTGAATTTCCTCTCTCTCTCTCTTTCTCTCTCTCTCTCTAGAGCAGCGTTTCTCAACCTTTTTATCCTTATGGAACCCATGAAATTATTTTCATCTCTCAGGGAACCATTACATAAAAAGTACTATATATAATTATTAATATCTTTCTTTCTCTTGTATGAACATAAAGTTCATAAAAAGAACATATTTCTTCTGATAACTGGTTTAAGCTAATGTCAGGACTCCATATTATAAATACAAATCATAACAGATAGCATGATGGATAGATAGATAGATAGATAGATAGATAGATAGAGCACCAGACAAGGTGTGGGAAAAGGAAATTAGCTTGCAACTCTTTAAGTGAAGGAATGCTGGTCGTGCACTGGAAGCAGTACATACACACAGACATACAGTGTTCTAGAAGCTTCCACGACAGTATAGCACATGTGACACGACCCCTGCTTAATGAGAATGTAGGAATCAGAGCTCAGAAAGAGGCTGGCCAAAGAACCGGCAGGTAGTGGAGAGATCAAATAAGAAGAGGGGTCCAACTAGACTTAGTTAGTATATTAAGTCCCTGTGTAATACGTACGCTGCTCAACTTAGACCTTCCTTTGAAGATAATAAATCAAGATCAACTCCCTGTATTCATCTTTAACTCCTCCTGCTCTTCGATTACCAAAATAACTTTAACCAAAACTCAAGACTTAAATATTAGAAGACTAAATTGTTACATATATATAAATGGTGGCTACGAAGTTTCTACAATAAATGTTGGCAGTAACGATCGACTCTACGCCTACGAACCATCTACAATAGCAGGTGAAACTGTAACCAAGATCAGCTCCAGTTCTACAGCTGATTCTACATTATCAACAAACTACAATTCTACAATCAAGTAACCACAAGCGAGTATACAATAAGAAGAACGAGTCTACGAGTTTAAGAGTCTATGAGTCTACGAGTCTACGAGCATACAGTAGCAACGACGAGTTATGAGTGAGGATCACCAACTCTACAATTAACTACAAATAACAAGTCTACAAGACAACTCTATAATCTTCTTCACGCAACTTCATGTATCAGCAAGAAGAATAAAAACAAAACAAGTAAACGAAAAGCAAGACCAAAGCAACAAGCACTAGATCCCCAATGCTCTCTCCTACCCTCCCCCCCCCACCTCCACTGAGACGAGGTCAAGACGACACGGCAAACGCCAGAGCCACATTTATAATGCATCTCACTCACCTTTCCTCACTCAGGTTACTCATCGCTACTCAGTTATGCACCACAGTTACCAGCGTGGGAAGCCGACGTCACCATGTGTACTCGTATCTGCTGAGACGACGTCTCCATGCGTGTTCGCTGAGACGACGCCACGCCAGTCAACGTGTGACTGACACTTGCCACTTCTCACCCACTACTCGTTACTTATTATTCACATAGCTCCTACTCATACTCATTTATTTCCACAGTATTGAGTGGGAATTCGACGTTCTATGGTGAGGTTCGCCTGTAACTACAGTACAGCTGTTAACCACTACATTCATCAGGCCATGGAATTTCCTGAGTAATATCGTCAATCAACACAGCCCTAGAATTACTGAGAGATCTTCATTCAACTCTGCATTTATCTTCCGAGATTGACAGCTCCTTTTGACTCGCCTCCCCGAGTGACTCATCAGTATCAAGTGGGTGTAATTATACTTACCCATTTCTTCTCAGTGCTTAAATTAGGTACAATCAACTCCTTTACATATTTTTATATATATACTTATACACTCACTATCTATCATTCATTACAACTCATTTACTCGTCTATTTAGTTAGGATATAAACAAAAGACGTATTTCATAACACCATACCTTAGCTGCTTAGCAACATGATTTTTTTTTAGCTAAGTGATATGACAGGAATATTTTCACCTCCACCCGTGTTACTACCAGATGCTACACAGTTAGCGACCACTGCGGATACACAATTAGGAGAGCACCAGGGCAACACACCCACCCTACAAAATTGACCGCAGACTAAAGATAAAGAAACAAATACTTCAATTCTAGATGATAATGATGATGATTGGCAAACCTTCTCTGATGTAGCGAGTGAGAACTTTGTCTCTGACTTGCATACCTATGAAAATATACTTAACAGACTTCACTGTTCGAGGAAAATCTATTCCACTATTCTCTCACACAACGATAAACAAGTCCAAGTTAAATTAAGAGAGCAACAAGTGAATATGCATAACACAACCAATACCACAGATCAAACATCCCCACATATTTACGTTTACCATGAGGATAAAACTGCCCCAAAATTCTCTGGCACGGAAAAATATCGCATTGATGTCATTTCATTGGTCAATCAGTACGCACAGATCTTCTTAAAAAGACACATTCCAAATGAACAAGAGAAAATTGCTATTTTTTTCTCTTGGATTAATCAGGAAAGGTGTCCAGCAGGAGACTTGCTAAAGTCAGATAAGCTCCTCAGAGCTAAGACATATGATGCATTTAAAACTGAATTTTTGAAGAAAATTTCCTGGAGGTATAAACTTTTTGCCAGGTATAATCCCAGATTTACATAAGATTGTAGATCTTGTAAGAGAGCACACTACAAACCATGTGCTCAGTGAAATAACTGCCGATGTCTCCACGATCAAAAGAACATTATTAGCTACATTAGAAAACTAAAACTGGATAACAGGAGATGGAAAGATGTCCCCAGACCTCGTCATGGACAGCATTGGTTATGTAGCTGCCTTGTGTAAATTACCTGATAGGACCCTTAAGATAGCCAAGACGATCGCGTACACCCCAGGCATGTGCTTACTAGACTTAATGAACGGGGTAGAGATGCAGTGTAGCAAATCAGGGGTGATCGAAACACAATCACGTTCTAGTACAGTGGTTCCCAAACTTTTTCTGGTCGTTACCCACTTTTCATACATGATTCTTGTCCATGGCCCCCCTTCCCCAACCATAACCCATGACTACAGTGACTTTCTACACTACAGTCCTACACTCATCATGTCTATATAAAAATCACTCTAGCAAATCCCGTAATTTTATTTATTCCATTTGTTATTTTCTCTTTTGTTAAGTATTAATAAAGAAATGTGTATTTTGTCTTAGCTGAATCTTATATAATTATTGAAATGGTACTAAAGGAATAATAAAATGCACATTAAAAAAATCCATACTTAGAGTAATTAAAAACTGCATTATTGCGAAAAGCTGATTCAGCAATTAAAAAAAATTCACTGGATTGAAAAAGTGTATTAATCCCACTCAATTTGATCTGAACTTTGAATCTTACAAATCTGATAACTTTATAATTCTGAAATGATATGCTGTCATAGTGAGTCATAATTATCTGCCACAACCATTGCCTTCAATTGCGACACACCCACCTCCTCCCAGACCATTTGCTTCTGAACATTCATACCAGGTTCATTTTTCCTTCATTTGAATCCCCATTACACTCAGTGTGAAGGGTGTTGTTGCAGATTATCAACAAGCTTCTTGATTCTTGGTTTTGTTTCACTTAAAGCACACCGTAGGTCATGCTTCACTTCAAGTCTGTTGTGATGTTTCGTTTTAATGTGGAGTAGTTGAGAGAATGCAGCCTCACATGAATAAGTTGATGAAAATGGTAGGAGGTGGCGAAGAGCCAAGTCACATAAGTTTGGGTATGAAGCTGCCATTGATGACCAAAATACTGTGAGAGATACAGTTTCAAACTTCATCCTGGCTCCTAAATCCTCCTGAAGTGTCAACAGCTCAGTTTGGGCATCATCATTGTCATCAGGTATGCATGTCACTGGAGCAGTAAAGGGGAACCTTACTAGCCGGGAAGTTAGGCTTTGGATATCTGCGAAGTACCTTTTAAATCCCTCTCCACTGACGACCTACTCGCTAAACTCCTTCGGTTCAGGTTATGGCCCCCTACATTCTGATATATGGCCCCCAAGGGGGCCATGGCCCCCAGTTTAGGAACCACTGTTCTAGTAGAATGAGAGTACCTGAGACAGTATCAGCTGTGAAAACGCTACAACTACCCCAAACAGAGAACATAATCGATCGCGACCCGAAAGCAGGCAGAGCAAACAACCAAACGCGTCAAGGCAACGATCACAAACACCAGGCTACAGGCAGTTTCATAAGTTTTCGCACAGTCAAAGCAGATCTCGCACCACAGACACCACTAAATATGGGAAATCATCTTGCAGATCACAGTCAGGAGATTGATCCATTCTATGTCATTATTGTGCAAAACCAGGACACACAAAGAATGAATGCTTTATCAAAACAAAAGAGGACAGACAAAAGACACAAGGATTTGGTCCCTACTGTAGGCATTACTGGTGCCAAGGGCATTGGACCAGTAACCGCAAAACAGTAGAAAAATTTGTGTCTGTTTTCAAATCGGGGGAAGACCAAGTCACAACAAAAAACAAACAGACGTAAAGATAATCAAGTTTAAAATTCACATGGGAGGCATGTTGGGAAATGACTGTATTTTGATACCAGCTGTATGTGAGGATCAAAGCGTTTCCTTATTTTTAGACACAGGCTCTCCAGTGAACTTAATAACACAAGAAGAAATAAATAGAATTTTTATAAATAAGAAGAAAGTAACTTTCCTGGAAGAATCTGATTTAGACTTATATACAGTAGATGCCAAAGAAATCACAGTAAAAGGTATGATACGGTTAAACATAAGTTTCACAGAGACTACAAGACCAATCTCTGCATTTTTGTATATCGTTGAAAACTTAGCAATTAAAGCTCATATATTACTGGGCTTAAGATGCATGAGAACAGAGAAAATAACTTTACTCCCACAAATTAATGGAATAGACTTTGATAATGAATTCATAGAGGAAATACCATCAGAGCCCTCACCGATTAGTAAAAGAGAACCAAAAAGAAATGGTAATATTAAAAGTGTAAAGAAACATACACAAACAGATGAGTGTATAGAACCACTCACACCACCCACCCCAGCCTCCAGGACCATAAACACAGGTAACGGTACTGATTTATTAGTTTTTCCCGCCCATCTCACCAATGATTTAGTTATACCACCTAACTCCTATATGAAAGTTACCATAGAAAGCAAATTACGGAATAGTACTGTTCTTGTCTTAGAAGAATTATGTAAAGTAAAAGGATTGTCAGTAGAAAACGCATTATGTCAGATGAACGACGAAGGGCAAACTCAGATATTCATAATTAATCACATGAATGGAGGAGTACAGTTAAAAAAGGGGACTTGTATAGTTATTATTGAAAAATGTCCCACCCCTGTGATGGAAATAGTTGTAGCTGGAGTGACAAGTGAGATAAAATCTACGGATAGAGAATGCATAAAAGAGAATTTAATTCACTCAGGTGAATTTGATGAAGAAAATGATACGTTAACCCTGTTGGAAAAACATAGGGACACCATAACATTACCCGGAGAACAATTAGGGTGTACTAACCTGATCAATCACAAGATTAACGTGCACCCAGATACACCACCAATTTCCGTACCGGCCTATCGAATCCCACAATCTCAGCGTACACTCGCAAATCAGTATGTCGATATGTTAAAACTTGGAATTATTGAGCCATCAGTCTCCCCGTGGAATGCCCCATTATTCTTCGTGCCCAAACGAAATGGAGAAATGCGTGCGGTAGTAGATTACTGTAAACTAAACAATCACACAATCCCAGACAGATTTCCCATGCCATTGCTAAGCGACATCCTACAGAATATTGGACCAGAGAATAATGTATTTTCCACGATCGATCTGCTAAGTGGTTACTATCAAATTCCTGTAAATCAGGAGTCACGTAAATACATTGCCTTTTCCACAAATAGAGGACACTATCAGTATAGAAGGATGCCAGTGGGACTGAGGACAGCCCCGGGCACATTCCAGCGTCTTATGAATTATGTATTGTCCGGAATTTTAGGACAAGGAATATTTGTTTATCTTGACGATATTATCATCGCAACGAAAGATATCACAGAACAGCTCCAGAAATTAGACCTACTCTTACAAAAGCTTGTTGATGCTGGTATAAAAATTAAGCTTTCTAAATGCAAATTTTGCTTTTAGGAAATAAAATTCTTAGGCCACACATTCAGTGCTAATGGTATTCACACCACTGATGACAAAATACAGGCAGTGAGAGACTTCCCTGAACCCACTACGAATGACGAAGTTAGACAATTTAGGTCTAGCTGGGTACTATAGGTCATTCGTACAACAATTCTCTCATATAGCCTTCCCCTATTCCAACTACTCAAAAAAGATGCTATATTCCAATGGGGAGAAGAACAAAAACAAGCATTTAACAAATAAAAAAATAAACTAACAAATGCTCCTTGTTTGGCATATCCGGATTTCACAGTCATTTATTATCTGTACACATGCATCAGTTAAAGGATTAGGGGCCGTATTGATGCAAGAAGATAAAAGAGGACAGAATCAACCAATTGCATTTGCCAGCAGACAAAGAAAAGGTACAGAGAAAAATTATTGCACTACAGACTTAGAGGCACTTGCAGTGATTTTTGCATTTCAGAAGTTTCGAGATTTGGTATATGGTTACGAAATCATTTATTCACCGACCGTAAACCGCTGGTGGATACGTTTAAAGAAAAACTCCTCTCTGGGAGGAGAGCAAGATGGAAATGTACAGTCGAAAACTACAATGTACATATTCATTATATACAAGGCAAAATGAATCAGAGGAGTAGACTGTAGCACCAGTCGAGCAGGGCAGTACTCCCGAGGTGGATGGAAAGCTGATGACAGGGAGTGCTGGAGCTCCCGTTTCATCAGCCCTCAGGACTAGTTCCTGACCATCCCCCTTTACTGAACTTTTTTAGTGTCTCAGTTACACAGAGAGTAGGCCAGCATGCTCTCCAGTACAAATTTCTCTAACTATCTACACCAAACTACATGCACAGTACACACTACACTTCCTATTCAAAATTCAACAAAAATGGCGTCTCTTCATCAAGCCTCGGAGTCCCCAGGGGGGGGGGACATAAATGACCCCACCATCCGCCCCTCTCCCGGTGACGACTCGAGGTGCCTGGAACCACTGTCTGACTCTCTTCTTCATTTCTGCAACATTCACGGCCTTTCCTCTAACTTTCGCTCTGTTGAGCACCACCTCTCCTCCTCTAAACCTCACCTTCTTTTTCTAACGGAGACTCAGCTGTCTGAGGCAACTGACAGCAAACCCTTTTCTGTATCCTCCTACTTTCTCTATACTCATTTCAAAGCCAAAGGTGGCTGTTGTGTATATATACGCAACGACTTATCTTGCTCTCGTGTTCCTGAACTCGATTCTTCTGAATTCTCTACACTCTGGCTTCGGCTTTCCTGTCATTCTCTGACTAAATATATCTGTGCTGTTTACTTATCCCCTAATTCTACTGACTATCAAAAATTCTTCGACTATCTTACTTCTACGATGGAACACATTCTATCCATTTCTCTTTTCTCTGAAATCTCCATTCTAGGAGATTTCAATGTTCACCACCACCTTTGGCTCTCCTCTCCTTTCACGGATCCACCTGGTGAACAAGCCTACATTTTTTCTATCCTTAATGACCTAGAGCAGCTTGTACAGTACCCTACCCGTATCCCTGACCGCCTTGGAGAGAGCTCCAACATACTTGACCTCTTCCTCACAACTAATCCTTCTGCTTACTCTGTTAACCTTTTCTCTCCGTTGGGCTCCTCCGATCACAACCTTATTACCTTAACCAGTCCTATCACTCCGGTACGGCCTGTGGACCCTCCAGGGAAACGTCGTCTGTGGCATTTTGGAGCCGCAGACTGGGAGGCTCTCAGGCAGTACTTCTTTGATTTTCCTTGGAATGATTATTGCTTCCATGGCCGGAGCCATCTGAGTGTGCCTTGGCATTACGGAGGTTATTTTCTCGGGCATGGAAGCATACATTCCTTTCTCATATCCTTTGACTAATGCAAGAAAGCCTTGGTTTAATCACGCTTGTTCTAATGCTGTCCACAACAAGGAGAGGGCCTACAATAGGTACTGGAGACAACCCACCCCTGAATCACATCATCTTTACGTTTCTGCCCGGAATCGTGCTAAGTCTGTTCTTCGCTCTACTAAAAATAATTTCATCCATACTAAATGCTCTCAACTCTCCAACTCGAATTCTTCCCGCTCCTTCTGGCACTTTGCCAAAAATCTTTCTAACAACTTTACCTCATCATCCTTCCCTCCTCTTTTCTACTCTGATGGTTCTGTAGCTATTTCTTCTACTGATAAAGCAGATCTCTTCACACAGGCTTTCTCCTCCAATTCCACCTTAGACGATTCCGGTGTTGTTCCTCCATCACTTCCCCCCTCTGACTTCCTCATGGCTGACATTAAAATTTCTTCAGCTGATGTATTTTCTGCTATCACTGGCCTCAGTACTAACAAGGCATATGGGCCTGATGGGGTCCCTCCTGTTGTTCTCAAGAACTGTGCTTCTGTGCTTACACCCTGCCTAGGCAAACTCTTTCGCCTTTGTCTGTCAACTTGTACCTTTCCTTCTTGCTGGAAGTTTGCTCTCATTCAGCCAGTCCCAAAGAAGGGTGACCACTCCCAACCCTCCAACTATCGTCCAATTGCTTTAATGTCCTGTATTTCAAAAGTTTTCGAGTCAATTCTCAATAGAAAAATTTTAAGGCATCTTTCCTATCACAACCTACTTTCTGATCGTCAGTATGGGTTCCGTCAGGGACGCTCCACTGGCGATCTTCTCACCTACCTTTCAGACTCCTGGTCATCCTCCTTTCGGGACTTTGGCGAAAGCTTTGCCATTGCACTTGACATCTCAACGGCTTTCGATCGAGTCTGGCATAACTCTTTAATTTCCAAACTGCCCTCCTACGGTTTCTATCCTTCTATCTGTGTCTTCATCGCTAGCTTCCTTTCTGGTCGTTCTATAGCCGCTGTTGTAGACAGCCATCGTTCTTCTCCTAGATCTATCAACAGTGGTGTTCCTCAGGGCTCTGTCCTATCACCAACTCTCTTCCTTTTATTCATCAATGATCTTCTAAGCTGTCCATCTAACCCTATCCACTCATACGCTGATCACTCCACCCTTCACCTTTCCATTCGGTTCCCGCAATGCCCATCTCATCAGTTACTTCAACAAACAAGGGATGAGGCTATGGCACACCTAATGTCTGACTTAGCTCGTATCTCTGAATGGGGTAAAAATAATATGGTTGTTTTTAATGCATCTAAGACTTAGTTCTTACACCTATCAACCCGACAAAATCTTCCACAGGTATACCCACTAATGTTTAATAATATTCAGCTTAATCCTGCATCATCCTTGAACATGCTTGGGGTTTCATTTACTCGGGACTTATCTTGAAAAGATCATATTACATCTCTTGTAAAATCTGCTTCCAAGAGATTGGGTGTGCTAAGCCGGCTCCGCTCTTTCTTTACCCCTGCACAATTGTTGACTCTATACAGGGGTTTTATCCGCCCCTGTGTGGAGTACAACTCTTATGTGTGGGGAGGCTCCCCAGATACAGCTCTTCTCAATAGGGTGGAGTCAAAGGCTTTTCGTCTCATTAACTCTCCTCCTCTTACTGACTCCCTTCAACCTCTGTCTCTTCACGGCACTGTTGCATCTTTATCTCTTTTCTATCGCTACTTTAATGGTCACTGCTCCTCTGAACTGTCTGCTTGCATTCCTCCACCTCTAAGACGGGCGCGTAGCACCCGTCTGGCAGCAACCTCTCATCCCTTCTCTGTCCAACTCTCTAATGCAAGAGTTAACCGTTACTCCCAGTCTTTCATTTATGCAACAGGTCAGCTCTGGAACTGTCTCCTTCTGTCTGTATTTCCTGCTGCCTATGATCTCCAGTCTTTCAAACGCAGTGTGTCCAGGCATCTCAAAATGATCTGATCTTGAATTTGGCTCTCTCTTTTATTTTGTTTTTCTGTTGGAGGGAACTGTTACTGCGGGCTCATGGCCTTTGGTTCCTTCTTCCTCGCATAAAAAAAAAAAAAAAAAGTAGCCGACGCATTATCTAGGAACCCGAAAACAATTCAGGTCGCGGGATTAGATCTCAAAGCAGGCATCCCAAACCACGATGATATCGCAAAAGCACAAAGACTTGATCCAACGTGATCTAAAGTTATATACAAGTTAGAAAGTGGAGATGACATACAATTACCCAAACAACATGTACCACTAGAACAATTCACAATCATCAATAATACCTTATACAGGATCAACCCAGGACAACCAAAACGCCGAAGAAATAATAAAAAATTGGTAGTACCTAATGACAGGATACCCCAAGTATTACGAACGATACACGACAGCCCACATGCAGGACATCCTGGAAAGGATAGGACATTCAAACAAGCCCAGTTGTTATATTACTGGCCATCATTACGAAAAGATATAAACAATCATATAGACAGATGCGAATCATGTGCAAAACACAAAGGATACCCAATTTCACCTGCACCAATGTGTAATTACCCTGTACCACATCAACCATGGGACGTTGTCGCTGTTGATTTACTCAAGATGCCATTATCATACAATAATAACCAATACCTATTCGTAGCAACGGATCATTTTTCCCGTTACGTAATTTTAGCTCCAATTAAAGATAAAACAGCAGAAACAGTGGCAAAGGCAATAACAGATAATGTAATATGTCGCTTTACTACCCCAAAGGTACTAATAATTGATAATGGAGGAGAATTTATTTCTGATATCTTACAAGAAATATGTAAACAATAAAATATGAAAAAGGTTATCGTTTTAACCTATCACCCAGCATCTAATGGGTTAGTAGAGAGACAAAACAAAAAAGGTATTAGATGTGCTACGACACATTCTCAGTGAAAATTATGCAAGCTGGGATGATTGGATTCCCAGAGTAGAAGCCTCAATTAATGGATCTATAAATAAATCCATAGGTGACACACCACATTTCATTATATATGGGACATAAAAAAACTACCATATGAGCTCCTAGAAGGTGACAGTATGCCCATATACAATTACGATGATTACTCTAAACTCCGTTTACGTGAATTCCCGGACAAACATAAAAGAGTCAAAAAACAATTAACGATGTCCAAGGAAGAAATGTCGGAGGCATTAAATAAAAAGGCAAGAGACTCGCCTATCAGCTTAGGAGACATTGTTTATGGTATCATTCATACGAGAGGTAATAAATTATTCCCAAAATTTGAGGGCCCATTCAGAGTAATTAACATAAAAGCAAACAAAGTTTTAATTAGGTCACTATCAAGTGGCGAAGAGAAACAAGTTCATATTGACCATTTAAAACGAGGTTCAAGGGAACTATCCAATAATTATTCAGCCTCGGATACCACCGAACAACTGAACGTAACTCATGAAACCAATCAAGAAAACAACAATAATTACAAAAATAAATTAAGGTCATATACCAAACAATCAAACATAGGTGCAACTGTTCCAATAAAATCTACGGTACATCATTTACATGATTTAAATATCGATTTAAACTCCTTCTACAAATGAAATAACAAGCAAGTTATTGTTCTCCGTTAGGCAACCGTAACTCATATCATCATTATCATCGACCACAGCATGACCATATTAGAAAATTAATAGATTTTTTTTTTTTTTTTTTTTGTCGGTAGGTAACGATGAAGGGACTTATGCTATGGATTCTCCTCTACATAGCAAGAGGATATGCTCACTTAGACCCGCAACACATAGTGCGACAAGGATGCCTCATAGCTCCAATGGCCACGACGTCAATCGTAAAAGATGTCATGAGTACTGAAATCAATCTGGATTACTTATACTAATTACCTTCTTATATAGAAAACATCGCGAGACCCATGGGGACCCTGAACTTCATGATAGGAGGCTATGTTTCACAAGCACATAACACAAAGGAAGTGGATAAAATAGTGAAGTTAGCGAAATGGAAGATAGAACAGGCTAAGTCAACTATGCTCATCATGATCCAATATCTCCCATCTCATGGAACGGAGGTATTGAGCGCCAAGAACAACATCACACGTACCCGCCAAAAGCGCAGTTTGTTCGACCTGGGTGGTGCAGTTCTTGGGAACATCTTTGGATTGGCTACAGAGGAAGACCTTAAAGAAATAAACAACAAATTTAATAAAATAGCTCAGGTACTAACATACCAAGATAAATTTATCGCAGGACATAACTCAGCAATGAAGACAATCGTGAAAAATCTGAAAAAAAACAAAAAAAAACGGAAAACATAGCTCTCGAAAGTGTAGATAAAATAAATGACATGGAAGGTAACATAACACTTTTCCAACACTTCACCATCATCACGGAACATATTCACACAATTCTACTCCAATTAGACAACACTAGAGTTCGTTACAGGGCACTTATGCAAGGAATTTCGAATGCCGGTAATGGCAAGATCACAATTAACTTATTTCCAGTTCATGAGCTACGTCAGATAATTAGTCAAGGCATACATAAACATAAATTGAAGCCTTTGTTCCGAAGTAGAGATTTCATGCAATATTATCCACATATAGAAGCAACACTAACACCAACATCAGTAGTAGTTCATGTACCATTCATAACTGACGACCTGTTCACACTATACGAAATACACCCCTTCCCTTCTAAGAATAACACTTTGGTCATCATCAGCATCAACACAGACACCTAACTCATCATGGTCTTCAAGAGACGGAACACTGTCACTTTCGCAAGTGAATCAACGATTGAACGAAAGTGCCGCACATCCTTACATGCTGTTCACCTTTGTCCTGCGTACATCTTCACGTTTCAGCCTACTGGAACAGTTCCTTGTGAAATGGCTATCATAAGCAATCACAACATTCATAATCACTGCAACTTCACTTTTGTTCCAGATAAGCTTGTACACCATCAACTCATCGGACACTCAGTTTTATTATTTCACTCATAACACATCAGTTTACATAGTCTGTCCAGATATACCACCATCTCATACTTCAGCATCAGGATTATACATAGCACCAGACTACTCTGCGGTATTTACACCATCTATGTCCACTTCCACCATCAATCACTACGACATCCTCAGTCATACACACAAACATTTCCACCCACTACCTAATATGGACTTAAACATGAGTACAGGTATTAAGATGATTTCATGTAAGTTTGAAACTATGCAACTGATCAATGAAACAATGAAGCCCTGGGAAGATTTGAGTTTGAGTATGTTCAACCCATATTATGTGTATAGCCCAGCACCTACTGTCTTTATAATCTTCTGTATTGTATTTGCAGTAGTGCTGCTCTCAATGCACAGAAAGCATGCAAGAATTGCAAATCTGGAGTCAGTATTTGGTGGGGGTAGAGTAAGCATTCAAGTTAACCCCTCTGAATGAAGTGTACATATTTTATATATAGTATTAATTTTATATATATATAAAAAAGAAGACGAATGACACATGATATGGAAGTATGCCAGTATCATTATCTCTATATGAAATATTAATAGCTCTTACCATTGTCTTAACTTTGAACTATTTTTTTTTTTTTTTTTTGCATATACGCATTTTACTGTTATACATACACATCTTACAAAATGTCATACAATAACCAATTTAACCATATTACATTTACTCAAATATGTATACAACTTGTTTAAAATGTAATATTACTGGATCATTGCAATATTAACATGAAAATTATATCTATAAAGTATCATAATCAATGTTATGTATTAACAGATTAGCATATGTCAATAATGATTGCTGTCAGAGGACCGCCAGTTGGCGTGACGGAGCGATCTCAGGACTCCATATTATAAATACAAATCATAATAGATAGCATGATGGATAGATAGATAGATAGATAGATAGAGCACCAGACAAGGTGTGGGAAAAGGAAATTAGCTTGCAACTCTTTAAGTGAAGGAATGCTGGTCGTGCACTGGAAGCAGTACATACACACAGACATACAGTGTTCTAGAAGCTTCCACGACAGTATAGCACACGTGACACGACCCCTGCTAAATGAGAATGTAGGAATCAGAGCTCAGAAAGAGGCTGGCCAAAGAACCGGCAGGTAGTGGAGAGATCAAATAAGAAGAGGGGTCCAACTAGACTTAGTTAGTATATTAAGTCCCTGTGTAATACATATGCTGCTCAACTTAGACTTTCCTTTGAAGACAATAAATCAAGATCAACTCCCTGTATTCATCTTTAACTCCTCCTGCTCTTCGATTACCAAAATAACTTTAACCAATTCCAAGACTTAAATTTTAGAAGACCAAAGAGTTACATATATATAAATGGTGGATACGAAGTTTCTACAGTACAAAAAATAACTTACGTTTATCTGGTTTATTAACAATGAAAAAATAAAAATAAATAAAGATAAAAAAAATAACTGAAATCAAACTGCTTGTTCAAGAGACCTCATATGGAGGTTTTCATTCACACACAAAAATAAACATAAATAACCAAAATCATATATAACATATAAACAACAAAAACAGATGATAACTACTAGTACTACTACAGTAACTCGATAAATAAAAGTTAAACATATAAAATTGAAGCAAATTAAGGCAAATAGAAGATTTAACTTGTAAGACAGAGAGAGAGAGAGAGAGAGAGAGAGAGAGAGAGAGAGAGAGAGAGAGAGAGAGAACACACACACAAACATCCCATAAACAAACAAAATCATAAAGATACTTAAACTGTTAAAATTCATATAAAATCCCTAAATGATGGGTAACATTTACTAAATAACGTGGGTGACTGAGGGACTGTACCAGCACGCCAGGAAGTATATTCGGGACTGATGGAAACCGTGCATGTGTCCTGTACTAGAGTAAGTTACTTGATGATGCACGTGTATAGTAAAATTACAAATATGAAATTAAACACAAAAATGACTCAGAAATGAATGTACATATGATTAGCCTATTTATTACTATCTCTCTGGGAACCCTTAGCGACCTCTCACAGAACCCTAGGGTTCCGGGGAACCCCGGTCGAGAAACGCTGTTCGAGAGAAAGAGAGAGAGAGAGAAGGAGAGAAACAGATTTTCTTTTATGCAAGAAAGAAAGAACCAAAGGTCAGGGGCCCGAAACTGTTCCTTCCAAAAAGAAAAAAAAAAAAAAACAATACAAAAGAGAGTCAAATTCAAGATCCGTTCATTTCGAGATGCCTGGACACAGTGCGTTTGGAAGACTGGAGATCATAGGAAGTAGAAAGTACAGACAGAGAGAGACAGATCCAGAGCTGATTTGTTGCATAAATGAAGGACTATGAGTAATGGTTAACTCTTGCATTAGACAGTTGGACAGAAAAGGGATGAGAAGTTGTTGCTACACGAGTGCAACGCGCCCGTCGTAGAGGTGGAGGGATGCAAGCAGACAGTTCAGAGGAGCAGCGACCATTGAAGTAGCTATAGAAAAGAGATAAAGATGCAACAATGCAGCGAAGAGACAGAGGTTGAAGGGAGCCAGTAAGAAAAGAAGAGTTGATCTGACTCCACCCTATTGAGAACAGCTGAATGTGGGGAGCCTCCCCTTGCATGATAGTTGTACTCAACACAGGGGCGAATAAAACCCGTATATACTGTCAACAACCGTGCAGGGGTAAAGAAAGTACGGAGTCGGCTTAGCACACCTAATCTCTTGGAAGCAGATTTTACAAGAGATGCAATATGATCTTTTCAAGATAAGTCCCGAGTGAATGAAACCCCAGGCATGTTCAAGTTTGATGCAGGGCTGACCTGCATATTATTAAACATTAGTGGGTACTCCTGTGGAAGATTTTGTCGGGTTGATAGGTGTAAAAACAGAGTTTTTGATGCATTAATAACAACAAGATTATTTTTACCTTAGTCAGAGATACGAGCCATGTAAGACATAAGGTTTGCCATAGCTCATCTCTTGTTTGTTGAAGTAAATGCTGAGATGGACGTTGTGGGAACCGAATGGAGAGGTGAAGGGTGGAATTATCTGTGTACGAGTGGATAGGGTTAGAGGTACAGCTTAGAAGGTCACTGATGAATAAAAGGAAGAAAGTCGGTGATAGGACAGAGCCCTGAGGAACACCACTGTTGATAGATCTAGCAGAACAATGGCCGTCTACGACAGCGGCTATAGAACGAACAGAAAGGAAACCATAGATGAAGGCACAAATAAAAGGATAGAAACCGTAAGAGGGCAGTTTGGAAATTAAAGATTTATGCCAGACTCGATCGAAAGCCTTTGAGATGTCAAGTGCGATGGCAAAGTTTTCTCCAAAATCCCGAAAGGAGGATGGCCAGGAGTCTGAAAGCTAGGTGAGAAGACTGCCAGAGGAGCGTCCCTGACGGAACCCATACTGACGATCAGAAAGTAGGTTGTGATAGGAAAGATGCTTTATAATATTTCTGTTAAGAATTGACTCGAAAACTTTTGAGACACAGGATGTTAAAGGAGTTGGACGATAGTTAGAGGGTTGGGAATGGTCACCCTTCTTTGGGACTGGCTGAATGAGAGCAACCTTCCAGCAAGAAGAAAAGGTACAAGTTGACAGACAACGGTGAAAGAGTTTACCCACGCAGGGTGTAAGCACAGATGCACAGCTTTTGAGGACAACAGGAGGGACTCCATTAGGTCCATATGCCTTGTTAGTATTAAGGCCAGTGATAGCAGAAAATACATCAGCTGAAGAAATTATGTCAGCCATGAGGAAATCAAAGGCGGGAGGTGATGGAGGAACAGCATTAGAATCGTCTAAGGTAGAATTGGAGGAGAAAGTCTGAGTGAAGAGATCTGCTTTATCAGTACAAGAAATAACTACAGATCCATCAGAATAGAAAAGAGGAGGGAAGGATGATGAGGTAAGTTGTTAGAAAGGTTTTTGGCAAGGTGCTAGAAGGAGCGGGAAGAATTCGAGTTGGATAGTTGAGAGCATTTAGTACGGATGAAAATATTTTTACCGGAGCGAAGAACAGACTTAGCACGATTCTTGGCAGAAACATAAAAAAGATGTGATTCAGGGGTGGGTTGGCTCTGGTACCTTTTATGGGCCCCTCTCCTTGTTGCTGACAGCATTAGAACAAGCGTGATTAAACCAAGACTTTCTTACATTAGTCAAAAGATATGAGAAGGGAATGTATGCTTCCATGCTCGACAGGATAACCTCCATAATGCGCAATGGACACTCAGATGGCTCCGGCCATGGAAGCCATAATCATTCCATGGAAAATCAAAGAAGTACTGCCTGAGGGCCTGCCAATCCGCAGCTCCGAAGTGCCACGGTTGACGTTTCCTTGGAGGGTCCACAGGCCGTACCAGTGCTATAGGACAGGTCAAGGTAATTAGGTTGTGATCAGAGGAGCCTGAAGGAGAGGAAAGATTAACAGTGGAAGCAGAAGGATTAGTTGTAAGAAAGAGGTCAAGTACGTTGGAGCTTTCTTCAAAGCAGTCAGGGATACGGATAGGGTGCTGTACAAGCTGCTCTAGGTCATTAAGGATAGAAATGATGTAGGCTTGTTCAACAGGTGAATCAGTGAAAGGAGAGGAGAGCCAAAGGTGGTGGTGAACATTGAAATCTCCTAGAATGGAGATTTCAGTGAAAGGAGAAATGGATAGAATGTATTCCATCGTAGAAGATAGTCAAAGAATTTTTCATAGTCAGTAGAATTAGGAGATAAGTAAACAGTGCAGAGATATGTAGTCAGAGAATGACAAGAAAGCCGAAGCCAGAGAGTAGAGAATTCAGAAGAATCAAGTTCAGGAACATGAGAGCAACATAAGTCGTTGCATATATAAACACAACAATTACCTTTGGCTTTGAAATGAGTATAGAGAAAGTAGGAGGAAGAAGAAAAGGGTTTGCTGTCAGTTGCCTCAGACAGCTGAGTCTCACACAGGAAGAGAAGGTGAGGTTTAGAAGAGGAGAGGTGATGTTCGACAGAGCGAAAGTTAGAGGAAAGGCCGCAAATGTTGCAGAAATGAAGAAGAAGTGAAAAGGTGTGGTGTGTACTGTGCATGTAGTTTGGTGTTGATAGTTAGAGAAACTTGTATTGGAGAGCATGCTGGCCTACTCTCTGTGTTATTGAGACACTGAAAAGTTCAGAAAAGGGGGATGGTCAGGAACCAGTCCCGAGGGCTGATGAAACGGGAGCTCCAGCTCTCCCTGTCATCAGCTTTCCATCCACCTTGGGAGTACTGCCCTGCTCGACTGGTGCTACAGTCTACTGGTTATGTTTTTGCTGGGTATGGTTAGGAAGGTTGTGTTTGGTTGGGATGGATTGTACTGGTTATGTTGGTGTTGGGTTAGGTTAGGAAAGGTTGTGTTTGGTTGGGATGGGTTGCACTGGCTATGCTTGTGTTGGGTTAAGTTAGGAATGGTTGTGTTTGGGTAGGATGGATTGTACTGGTTATGTTTGGGGCTGGGTTAGGTTAGGAAAGGTTATACTTCGTCCGGTAGCAAAGAAAAGTGTAATGGCTACATTTGACGCAAAGACTTTGACACATCCTTAAAATTCTATAATGATTTCCGAAGCAAGTGATGATGAGAAAAAACAACTATTCTTTCGGTGTGGTTGCTGAACACACTCATTGAAAAGAAATTGCTAAGTAAATAAACAAATACTTGTTTATTTATCTTTCATAATATTATATCACATTTGGGTAGTTACATAAAATAGTGAATAATGACATATTTTTTACCTAATCTAGTCATAGTCAAAACTGGGAGATCCTGCAATTAGAGATTCGTGCTAATTTTTTATATTGGTTTATTTTTTCTATGTGAGGTAGATTTCATATTTTATTTCTGGTTTCTTATATCTGCTAACATTAACTTTCATTCCTTTCAGATACTTCACCCCTTGGAATGCGGGAAATAGATAACATTCGAAAATCCCTGATCAGCGTCAAGTAGCAAATTTCACCTACCGTCACTGGGTGATATGAACAGAAAGTCATTTTTTGGTGCAAAGTGGATGGATGTATGGACTGTTTGTAAGAGAGAATTACAGTCTAGTATTACCTAACATACTCACAGTCGAAACTGTAATGACAGGAATTTAGAGAACTGTCCAAGTTTCTCATATTGATTTATTTCTTCTATGTGAAGTAGATTTCATGATTTTTTTTCCTTACATCTAATAACATTACTTTTCTTTCCTTTCAGATACTTTATCCCTCGGAAGTTATGAAATAGATAACATTCGAAAATCTAAGATGAGCAAATTTCACCCACATTCACCGTCTGATATCGACAGAGAGTCATTTTTTGGTGAAAAGTGGATGGATCTCTAGACTATTTGTAGTAGAGAAATACAATCTAATCTTACCTAGTCTAGTCATAGTCGAAACTATGATGACAGATAGTTAACTATCTGTGATAATATTTTATATTGATTTTTTTTTTTTTTTTTTTTTTTTCAATGTGGTGTAGATTTCATGATTTCTGTCTCCCTACATCAACTATCATTACCTTACTTTCCTTTCAGATACTTCATCCGTTGGAAGTCGAGACATAGATAAGATTCGAAACTTTCTGATGAGCATCTTAAAGAAAATTTCACCTACCTTCATTATCTGATATTTACAGAGAGTCATTTTTTGGTAGAAAGTGGATGGATTGATGCACTATTTGTAGTAGGGAAATACAATCAAGTTTTACCTAGTCTAGTCACAGTCGAAACTATGGTGACAGGAAGTTATACGTTTGTGCTAGTTTTTAAAATTGATTTTTTTTTTCTATATGAGGTAGATTTCATAATTTATTTCTGTTTTCTTACATCCACTAACATTACCTTTCTTTTCTATCAGATACTTCACGCCTTGGAAGTCGGGAAATAGATAACATTCGAAAATCTCAGATGAGCATCAAAAAGCAAATTTCACCTACCTTCACTGGCTGATATGGACAGACATTTTTTTTTTTTTTGTGGAAAGTGGTTCAATGCATGAAATATTTGTAGTAGGGAAATCCAATCTAGTTTTACGTAGTCTAGTCATGGTCGAAACGGTGATGACAGGAAGTTAAAGATTTGAGCTAATTATTTAAACCGATTTTTTTTTTAATGTGAGGTAGATTTCATGATTTATTTTTGTTTTCTTACATCTTCTAACATTACCTTTCTTTCCTGTCGGATGCTTCACCCCTGGGAAGTCGGGAAATAGATAAGATTCGAAAATCTCAGATTAGCATCAAATAGATATTTTCATCCACCTTCACTGGCTGATATCGACAGAGTCGTCTTTTCGTGGAAAGTGGATGGATGGATGGACTATTTATAGCAGGGAAATACAATCTATTTATACCTTGTCTAGTCATAGTCGAAACACTGTTGACAGGAAGTAAAAAATTTGTGCTAATTTTTTATATGGTTTCATTTGTTTTATATGATGTAGGTTTCACGACTTATTTTTGTTTTCTTACATGTACTAACATAACCTTTCTTTCCTTTCAGATACCTGATCCCTTGGTTGTCGGGAAATAGATAACATTCGATAATCTCAGATGATCATCAAAAAGCAACTTTCACCTACATTCACTGGCTGATATAGACAGAGAGTCATTTTTTGGTGAAAGAGGATGGATGTATGGACTATTTGTAGTAGGAAAATAAACCTAATTTTACCTAGTCTAGTCAGTCGAAACCGGGAGGACCGGAAGTTAAAGATTTGTGATAATTATTTATATTGGATTATTTTTTCTATTTGAGTTAGACTTCATGAATTATATCTGCTTTCTTACATCTAAACATTACCTTTCTTCCCTTTCAGATAATTCGTCCCTTAGAAGTCGGGAAATAGATAACATTCGAAAATCTCAGATGAGCATAAAACATCAACTTTCACCTACCTTCACTGGCTGATATGGAAAGAGAGTAATTTTTTGATGGAAAATGGATGAATGTACGGACTTTTTGTTGTAGGGAAATACCATCTAGTTTTACCTATACTATACTTGTTTAAAACTACTAAGGCCTACAAACCACGGCCACTTTTGTGGCCGAAAACAGCTGATTGGTCCATGCAAAATGTTCATGCAGCTGCCCATTTATTTGTATTAAATGAGTTGATAGTTCACAGAAAGACCAGTTTTCCTCTACAGTAATGTTAATTATTAGGAGTACAACAATGCAAATTATTTCAAGGTATTAGCACATTTGTGAGAATATAAAAGTCGAAACTGTGATTACAGGAAGTTAGAGACTTGAGCTAATTTTTTACATTGATTTATTATTTTCTATATGAGGTAAATTTCATAATTTATTTCTGTTTTCTTACATCTACTAACATTACCTTTTTTTTTCTTTTAGATTCTTCGTCCCCTCGAAGTCGGGAAACAGATATAATTCGAAAACCTCAGATGAGCATCAAAAAGCAAATTTCACCTACCTTCACTGGCTGATGTGATCAGAGAGTAATTTTTTGAGTTAAATTGGATGGATGTATGGACTATTTGTAATAGGAAATTACAATCAAATTTTCCGTAGTTTAGTCATAGTCGAAACTGTGATGACAGGAATTGAGTGTTTCATGCTAATTTTTTATATTGATTTTTTTTTTCTATGTGAGGAAGATTTCATTTGTTTTTGTTTTCTTACATCTACTAACATTACCTTTCTTTCCTTTTAGAGGCTTCATCCCTTGGAAGTCGGGAAATAGATATTATCCGAAAATATCAGATGAGAATCAAAAAGCAACTTTCACCTACCTTCACTGGCTGATATGGACAAAGTCATCTTTTGGTAAAAAGTGGATGGATGTATGGACTATTTGTAGTAGGAAAATACAACCTAATTTTACCAAGTGTAGTCATAGTCCAGGGGTCGGCAACCTTTTCAGTGCGGGGGCCAGAGAAAGCTTCTAGGAGTAGCCTGCGGGCCGGAGTGCCAAAGAAAACCCAAAAGTGACAGTGTACAAAAATTTTATAGAAAAGCAGGCAAACCAGTGACTAGATTACAAGAAATTTATTGAAAAACATGCAAATCATTGACTGCCGAAAACAGTTTGTGACAATATACAAAAAATAAAAAAATAAAAACAGAAAAGCAGGCAAACCAGTGACTACAATAAATTTATTGAAATACATCCAAATCAGTGACCGCAGAAAACAGTTTGTGACAATATACAAAACTTTTGTAGAAAAGCAAGCAAACCAGTGACTAGATTACTAGAAATTTATTGAAAAACATGCAAATCAGTGACTGCAGAAAACAGTTTTATCAAGAGACATGCGAATTATGGGATGGTTGGTGCTGTTTGCCATGGAGAAGTGATTCAATGTCTGGATCGATTGATGAGGTAGACAAGAGCAGAATGTCATTGAGGTGGCGGTCACTTAGCTGGGAGCGAATGCGAGACTTTGTATATTTCATTTTTGAAAAGAGTTGCTCACAACAGTAAGTGCTGCCAAACATAGCAACGATGCGTTTTACATGCTCAGTGTAATTTGAAAATTTGTTAGAAGGGAGGACGAGGTCACGGAAGAAGGACAGTGGAGAAGTGGTACGGTATTTTGCTTTCAGTTCGTCATTACACTGAAGCTCCACCATTTTCTCCCTGGCGATTTTCCGTGGTGCTTCTGTGGTAAAGATCTATCATGCAAATCTGCCCCGCGCTACCCGCCGCGATCACTTCGCGAGGCACCGACTTACTCATTTAGTTGGCTAGGCTGTTGCGGGCCGGATTGTTATATAAATATCAAGCAGGGTGATGGGCCATGAGTTCGGACTCTGCGGGCCGGATCTGGCCCGCGGGCAGGAGGTTGCCGACCCCCATCATAGTCGATTTGTGCTAATTATTTATATCGATTTATTTTTTTCTGTCTTATATAGATTTCATAATTTATTTCTGTTTTCTTACATCTACTAACATTACCTTTCTTTCCTTTCAGATACTTCATTCCTTAGAAGTCGGGAAATAGATAACATTCGAAAATCTCAGATGAGCATCTAAAAGCAACATTCACCTATCTTTACTGAATGATGTAGACGGTCATTTTGAGGGGTTAAAGTGGATGGATGGATGTAATATTTGTAGCTGGGAAATACAACCTAATTTTACCTAGTTTACCCATAGTCGAAACTGTAATGACTGGAAATGAGAGATTTGTGCTATTATTTTATATTGAAAAAGATTTTCTATCTGAGGTGGAATTCATAATTTTTTTCTGTTTTCTTACATCTACTAATATTACGTGTTTTTTTTTTTTTCCTTTCAGATACTTCATCCCTTGGAAGTCGGGAAATAGATAACATTCGAAAATCTCAGATGAGCATCAAAAATCAACGTTCACCTAGCTTCATTGGGTGATATAGACAAATTAGTTTTTTTTTTTTTTTTTTTTTTTTTTTTGGTGAAAGTGGATGGATGTATCGACTTTTTGTTGTATTGAAGTACAGTCTAGTTTTACCTAGACTATACCTATTTAACACTACTAAGGTCTACAAGCCACGGCCACTTTTTGTGGCTGAAAACATCTGATTGGTCCTTGCAAAATGTTCGGGCAGCTGCCCATTTCTTTGTTAATGAGTTGACTGTTCATAAACAGACCAGATTTTCTCTATAGAAAAGTTAATTATTAAGAGTATAACAATGCTAATTATATCAAGGCATTAACACATTAGTGAGGATATAATAAATATAAAATAGGTGACACAAATCGTCGAAGTCGAGGAGACTTGCTCGATTTCAAACGAAGCCTGTTCACTATTTCTTTAATTGTGGCAAACGTAACGTAGGCACAGATAAATGACACCAAACATAAAGTACGGTATTCTGACAATATATATCCCAATCACTGTATAACTCATAAAATCTCTTATAATCAGAGTTCACGGGGCGGTAAAAGGAACAGACACAGTGATGACGTTTTTCAAATGTAGATTTTTCTGCTGCTCATATTATAGACATCTTTGTAAGCAATGTATTGCGAAATTAGACAGGCACCTTAATCTCCCTACTCACCACCCTGCTGCTCTCCCAAGTCCCTCTCTCGTTCTCCATAATGAGCAGGGGTGTATTACTGCAGCCCTGTACTCGTACTTTGCTCACTGTCGGTACTTCCACACCCTTTCATTTAGGTAACTATTATTTATGTGGCCATCATAATTGTAAGCTACCATGCTTTTTAAAATACAGCATAGCTGTTCAAAAACAGGCCTCTGTCATGAGTGTGAGGTCGCCGTGGAAGGAAATATTACGTTTGTGTCCTCTGATTATTTATGAACATTGGCAGTTATTGATGTGTATAATGATAGGCTATTAAATAAGCATGTAATTTTTGCCATCACATACCTTTAAAAATGAATTACAAACTGGGACAAGCAAAGCACACGTAACTTTATTATTGGTGATTTCCACAGGGCGGACTTGTTTTGACATTATTTTGACAGCTGTGAGATGACATCAGCTGAGTGGTGGTACGTTTAATTTCCTGTCGAGTGACTGACTGTTGCCCTGAGCATCTTACCTCCCCATGGACGACTTATATTAATATTGACTTTTGTCAGTTATATACTGATTTGGGATATGACTACTGTAGACTATACACACTGTACTTCCTGAGTATTGTACTCTATGTTTGGTTCATTTGTTTGTAGTATATTTATGTTTGATACAAAACAAGGAAATAGTGAATAGGCTTCATTCGAAAACGAATTGTATCCTTGACTTCGACAGTTTATGATATATATTTAATTTTCTAGCATCCTCTGTGAAATGCTAATTCCTTCATATTATTTTTATGTTTATCTTCTTGATTGTTAACATTACTGAAGAGAAGTACAGGCCTGATTACGACCTGAGAACACATTTAGTATCATTATATGGGTAGCCACTTGAACATTTTATATGAACAAATCACCAGCTTCCATAGCAGGTAGGCGTGGCTTGTAGGACTTATTGCGTAAAATCGGTACAGTCATAGACTCATAGTCCAAACTATGATGAAAGGGAATCGGAGATTTGTGTTAATTTTTCATATTGATTTGTTATGTTATGTGAGGTATATTTCATGATTTCTTTTTGAATCTACTAACATGACCTTTCTTTCCTTTCAGATACTTCATCCCTTGGAAGTCGGGAAATAGATAACATTCGATAATCTCAGATAAGCATAATAAAGCAAATTTCACCTACCATCACTGGCTGATATGGACAGAGAGTCATGTTTTGGTGGAAAGTGGATGGATGTGTGGACTGTTTGTAGTAGGAAACTACAATCTAAGTTTTCCTAGTCTAGTCATACTCGAAACGGTTAGGGATTTGAGGTAATTTTTTATATTGATTTGTTTTTTCTATGTGAGGTACATTTCATAATTTATTTCTATTTTCGTATATCTACTGACATTACCTTTTATTTTTCTTTCAGATACTTCATCCCCTCGAAGTCGGGAAACAGATAAAATGTGGAAACCTTAGATCATCAAAAAGCAAATTTCACCTACCTTCATTGCCTGATTTTGATAGAGTAATTTTGGGGGTTAAAGTAGATGAATGTATGGACTATTTGTAATAGGTAGGAAAATACAATCAAGTTTTACCTAGTCTAGTCATAGTAGAAACTGTGATAACAGGAATATAGAGAGATCTGTACTAATTTTTATATTGATATATTTTGCATTTGAGGTAGATTTCATTACTTATTTCTGTTTTCTTACAAATACTAACATTACCTTTCTTTCCTTTCATTCCTTGGGAGTGGGGAAATAGATAACATTCGATTACCTCAGATGAGAATCAAAAAGCAAATTTCACCTACCTGCACTGGCTGATATGGACAGAGAGTCATCTTTTGGTAGAAAGGGGATGGATGTATGGACTACCTGTAGTAAGCAAATACAGTCTAGTTTTACCTAGTCTAGTCAGAGTAGAAACTGTGATAAAAGGAAGATATAGAGTTGAGTTAATATTTTATATTGATTTATTTTTTCTATGTGAGGTAGATTTCATGATTTATTTTTGTTTTCTTACATCTACTAACATTACCTTTCTTTCCTTTCAGGTACTTGTTTCCATGGAAGTCGGGAGAGATGATATTCGAAAATCTCAGATGATCATCAAAAAGCTAGTTTCACCTACCTTCACTGGCTGATTTGGACAGAGAGTCATTTTTAATGAAAAGTGGATGGAACTATGGACTATTTGTAGTAGGAAAATACAACCTAATTTTACCTAGTCTAGTCACTGTCGAAACTGGGAGGCCCGGAAGTTAGAGATTTGTGCTATTTTTTTATATTGATTTAGTTTTGCTATGTCACGTAGATTTCATAATTTATTTCTGTTTTCTTACATCTGCTAACACTACCTTTCTTTCCTTTCAGACACTTCATCCCTTAGAAGTCGGGAAATAGATAACATTCGAAAATCTCATGAGAATCAAAAAGGAAATTTCAGCTATCTTCACTGGCTGATACGGACAGAGTCATTTTTGGTGGAAAGTGGATGGATGTATGGACTATTTGTAGTAGGGAAATACAACCTAATTTTTATCTAGTCTGCAGTAGTCATAGTTGAAACTGTGATGACAGGCAGTTAGAGATTTATGTTAATGTTTATCTTTTTTTTTTAATGTGAGGAAGATTTTATGATTATATTCGTTTTCTTACATCTACAAGCAATGCATTTCTTTCCTTTCAGATACTTTATCCCTAGGAAATCATGAAATAGATAACATTCGAAAATCTCTGGTCAGCATCAAATAGCAACATTCATGTACCTTCACTCGCTGATATGAACAGAAAGTCATTTTGGGGTGGAAAGTGGATGGGTGTATGGACTATTTGTAAGAGAGAATTACAATCTAGTTTTACCTAATATACCTACAATCGAAACTGTAATGACAAGAATTTAGAGAATTTTCCTAGTTTTTCATGGTGATTTATTTTTTCTATGTGAGGTAGATTTCGTGATTTATTTCTCTTTCTTACATCTAGTAACATTACCTTTCTTTCCTTTCAGATACTTCATCCCTTGGAAGCCATGAAATAGATACCATTCGAGAAACTCAGATGTTCAACTTTCACCTACATTCATTGTCTGATTTGGACAGAGAGTCAGTTATTGGTGGAAAGTGGATGGATCTATGGACTATTTGTAGTAGGGATATACAATCTAATCTTAACAAGTCTAGTCATTCTCGAAACTGTGATGACAGGAAGTTTGAGATCTGTGATAACATTTTATATTGATATATCTTTTTATGTGAGGTAGATTTCATGATTTATTTCTGTTTCCTTACATCAACTGACATTATCTTTCTTTCCTTTCAGATTCATTTTATGATGGAAAGTGGCTGGATGTATGGACTATCTGTAGTTGGGAAATACAACCTAGTTTTACATAATATACTCACAGTCAGAACTGTGGTGACAGCATGTTGGGGGATTCGTGGTAAATTTCATATCCACCTTTTTTAATATATACTGGTATAAATCACTGTAAACACTCGTATGAGGCATAGTAAACACTCGCGCTGCATACATCACATTATTTTTTTTACGCAGGTAAGATATTAACCTAAAACTTCCGGATAAGACCACAAATTATTCTATAATATTGGGAGGTTTGTAATTAATTTCTACACTATTCTCCGTTAACTCAAGTATCTGCGTTCCAATTATATTTTTTTATTGTCGTTTGTTACAACTGTAATAATATTCAGCTGTTTATGTCCAACTTTTTTTTTTTTTTTATATAAATACAGATGTTGGTGGATAATCATACTCCAATATCAGTTTGGAATATTTTTTTTCCTTTTTGGAGGTATTATTTTTTTCTTTATAACAAGCAACTCGTGCGGTAGCACGGGTGTGCTCTTGTTTAAGAGTGTGACTCACCCACCTACATGCACACGCACACAGGCTATCAGGTTTTTCCTTCTCTGTGTTAATAAATTATTATAGCCCGCTCATATGCTAACGTAGATGTGCCATCGTATGAGTGACTCACCCACACGCATGCACAAGCACACAGGTTATCACATATGTGTCAATATTGGTGCAGTTTTTCTTTCACAGCGGTAATAAATTATTACAGCCTGAGAGTGTGAACCACTCACCCGTGAATGCATTTGCCGCCTTTAAGAGGTAGGCTAACAAACATTTTCTCTGTAAGAAATTACACATTAGTGTAGTTTTTAGTGGTGTGAATTTAATCGATCCTATTCAAAAAATATCTATTTATTCAGAGTATAACGTCGTTTCTCTATCTATTTCTATTTATCTATCTGTCTAAGAATATGATCCTTTTACTATTTTTATTTTTATATTTCTCCTCTCTAACTGTTTCTTCTCGATAATTCCTCTCCACTCCCATCTTCCATTCCCATTCCTTCCCTTCCCTTTTTCTCCTGCACTTATAAAAATCTTCTACTCAACCAAACAGGTAGAAAAAAAATGATATTTAATTATTTTTCAGTATAAAAATGTAGCAAAAATTGCAATTGCGTATTTTGTTAACAATGCAAAAATATTATCTATATAGCAAAATGAGCAATAGCAATGCTAACTTCGCAAAATGAGCAGGAAACTTGTCTAATTTGAACAAATAGGTAATTTACCTAATTCAGCACAATCTATATATATATATATATATATATATATATATATATATATATATATATATATATATATATATATATATATATATTAGGGTGTTTAGCATAAATAGGAGAGAAAAAACTAAACTGGATATTATGGTGGGCAAAGTATGCAATCGATTCCACTTTACAAACAAAGCATTCAGGCAATAAATTTATGTTTTTTCATCAGTGCAAAGTCATGCCTGACTACCCCTGCATTCTGTAAATCTAACTGATCTGAGTACGTGAAGGGTATGGTGAAGAAAGTTAAAAATAAACAATGTAGTACAAAAAGAAACAATATTTTTGAGCTATACAACAAGAATAATCAGTTTATTACATGTGGAATTTTTCGTTCCAGTCGTAGAGGGCTCTGTGGTGCTACACAGCCTGGAAGATCAGCTGTCGTTCTTCCTCATTCTTTGTCAGACCACTGTCGTAGTCCATTCCCAGTTTGACTGCCCGCTCAGCAGCGTCACTGACCACTTTGGGGTGGGCCATGACATCAGGAAAGGGGCAGAGGTCATTGATGCTTGTCAGAGTATCCAGCTTCAAACACTGGAAGAGGTTTCTCGACTTATGGGTGACAAATTTAGAGATTCTCAGATTTGATGCCTTATCAATCCTCTTCATGTTCGAACGGTGCAGACCCTTCTTCCTCGGCATTGCTATGGTCATAATTTTTTAGCATTTCCAGCTTTTCCTCAGCAGAGACTTTGTCAGAATACATGGCTAGTGGAGCCGGGTCCTCACTGAGGTACCAGAGGTGGCTTTTGACTTTGTCCAGTGCCTTTTTTGCTACAAAGGAATCCACTTCTTTGAATTCTTCAATCTTCTTCAAGAGACTGAAGTCATTGATTGGAACTCGACAGCATTTGGGGCTTCAAACCAGTGTATCATATAGATGGTGATGAGGAAGACACAGATGCGCGTCATGGCCTCCTTTTGATGCCATGTGAAGGGGAAGGAGGCTGCATCCTTCAGCTGATTTCTGAAAAGGAAGATCTTGAGGCAGCAAAGGCCTTTGGCCATGCAACGTGCTCTGTGACAGTGGTGAAAGGTCATCCGTGCTGGCTTCTTGCAAAGGAAATCCAAAGACAGCTGGAGGTGCTCAAGGTAGTCATCGCGGGGTTGTGCACGATCCATGTGGCTGAGTATGAAGCGTTCAATGTCCTCGGCTCTGTTGGCAGTCCACGACTGACACTTTTCATCTAGGTCATCATCGTAAGAACTCTTTGAATCGACTGAAGAGAGGAATTTCAGGACCAGAAGACGAGAAAAAGAGGTCAAAGATCCCTGCCACTATGAGTTCACACGTGTGGTGCCTGCACGGCAAGAACAACAACGGGACTTGGAGACCTCTTTCAATGACAAAGCAAGCTCTGGGGTGAACCCCAGTGTTAGACGCTGTAGTAACAAAACAGAGCCCTACAATCCAGGGCTTCACCTCCGGCCATTCATCTAGAGTCCTTAGCACTGCAGCTCCCATTGTTTCTCCTGTTCCAGCAGGGATCTTTGGGATCGCCAGGATCTTCTCCGCACCAGTGTAACAACAATCGCCTGGCGATCACTGCGACTGCTACTGTCAATGTTGGGCAAGAGCTTTCCATCAAAATGGAGAATCAAGGGTGTTTGTGGCTGGAATTCTTTTTTCATCTTTTCAGCGATCTCAGTCCTTGATTCCTTCCAAGCAAAGTGGAGAGATCTGACAGACAACGTGAGTTCCTTCACGTCAGTCCCTGCTGCGTTTAAGGCAGGAGTTACCACTTGCATTGCAACTCGCTTTGAAATGCCTGTCCGATTACATGCGGCAAGAAATACAGGGTCATCAATAACCCGCCTTTGTCTTCGAACCAGACGTGGAACTTTTGGAGTGGTTGAAGTAGACAGCCCTGGAATTTCTTCATTGTCACCTTCATCCTCAGAATTACTTGATGTGGACGTTTCCACCTCTCCTATTCCTCCCATCTCCAGCATATTCTTTATTTCCTCCTCGGACTTCAGACATCTCTTGTCTTCTTCTTTCGTTCTTTTGTCCTTGGCCTTCATTCTGGTCTTGTATACTTTGTCTTCAGTGCCAATGTACATTTTCCTACTGGTACACTGGTCGATCAAGAGCTCCTCGTCCTACATCTTCAACACTGCCAGTACATCACCTTTGGCCAAGTCATTTGAACCTTTCTAGTGGACATCCCTGTAGCGGGCTTCTTTTTGTTTTTGAGTCTTCCCGCCTCGAGCTGTATTCCGTACCACGTTACGGTATTTCTTTTACTCATTTTTCAACTTTTGTACAGCGTGCCATTTTTCAACCACGGGAATGGATGCATTGACCAATACTGCCATTGCTTCTTCAACAACCAGTGACAATGATGCTGCCAGGTCCTTTTTCCCCACCTTCAGAAAGTAGAAAAGTCGTTGTATGACGTTTCCAATCGTTGGCAGCTGGCTCAAATTCAACAAACTGTCATTTCGATCAACACCGAGCAGGAATACAACGGTTTTGGACGTTGTACTAGCCATCTGAAAAGAAACAACATGGAGTTGTGGGGGAAAGTATGACTAACCTCAGTCACCAAGAAACCAAAACATACAGGGCTCAGGAGGCATGGGTTCGAGAAGGCCAAAGAAAAATTGTAAAGTATGATGCAGTCCCCACCAGTAGTGGAAATGAATAAGCACTTTGCCCTTCAAGTTCCTGAAGGTTAGATTTTCTTGAACACCCTATATCCATCTGTCTATCTATCTACCTGTCTATCTATTTATCTATTAATCTCCCTATATATAGATAGATAGATAGATAGATAGATAGAGATACAGATATACAGATATAGATATAGATAGATAGATAGATAGATAGTTAGATAAAATGAATGGAAGAAGGAACCAAAGGCCAGGAGCCCGCAAACTGTTCCTTCTAACAAAAAAAAAAAAAGAAACAGTAACAATGCAAAATAGAGCCAAATTCAAGATCCGTTCATTTCTAGATGCCTGGACACACTGCGTATGAAAGACTGGAGATCATTGCAAGTAGGAAATAGAGACACAGGGAGACAGTTCCAGAGTTGACCTGTTGCATAAATGAAGGACTAGAGTAACGGTTGACTCTTGCATTAGAAAGTTGAACAGAAAAGGGATGAGAGTTTGTTGCTAGACGGATGATACACGCCCCTCGTAGAGGTGAAGGGATCCATGCAATTTAGAAGACCAGTGACTACACACACACACACACACACACACACACACACACATATATATATATATATATATATATATATATATATATATATATATATATATATATATATATATATATATATATATACATATATATATATATATATATATATATATATATATATATATATATATAACTTCTCCGATACTTGGCTTCTGACTTGACAGACAGCAAGAGGTCTGTGTTTACAATTGTCTGTCACGTGGCCTTTGAGTAGCCAGTGAGTAACTCAGAGCGCGTGATGTCACCATTAGATGGCAAATTAATGCCAACAGATAAAAGAGGCGGGGATGACAGACGCCGAATATGCTTCCAGTTGTTGGTTACGTCTTTCAATCACACGAACTGCCAAAAATAAAATAACATATTCTTACAGTTCATTGAAATCATGTATCGATGTATAGTGGAAGAAACCTTCTGTGTTAACTGATATTTGTTTATCGATTGCTACAGATTTTAACGGGAGCGGTGCTATTAGTCATCATATGCCTTGCGACTGCCATTACTGAAAGTAGGAAGAAGCTAAAACATCCAGACTCCAGAGTGTATATAAACAGGGGCCCGAAACACCTGGAGCTCAGTACCACTCCAGACAGTTTAAGGTGAAGGAGCTGTTTCTCCCGCTGTGATTTGTACCTGTGATATCTTCTCGCCGTTCCCAGTCATGAAGCTGTTTATTACGTTAGTATTTGTGGGCGTTATGGTAACAAGGTAAGCAAAGCTGTATTATTTCATATAGTATTAAAGCAATGTGTTTCCTGTATTATTCAGTATATTATTACCGTGTGCTTTCATTCACTGTCTTTATCTTGTATATACCAGTATATCATTAATGGATTTTCAGTTCCACCTCACTTCTCCCTCCTTCCTTCCCCTTCTCGGACAGCCAGTCCCCTCTCTCTCTCTCTCTCTCTCTCTCTCTCTCTCTCTCTCTCTCTCTCTCTCTCTCTCTCTCTCACATCCTACCCTCCCATCTTCAATCCACACTTACCCCTTTCTTTCCCTCCTTCTTTTCCCTGCTTCTCTGTCCCTATCCCTACTTCATCTCTCGCTTTTCACCCTCTCTTCTTCCCCACCTTCCTTATCTCATGTTTCCCTCCTCCTTCCCTACCTACTCTTACGATCCCTCCCCCTATACCAGCTTCCTCCTCCCCCTCTCCCCCACTTCTCTCCACTTCTCATCTTATTCTCCCCGCTGTCTCCCCTCCTCTCTAATTGTAACCTCCTGTTCCTTGCCAGCATCACTGCCCTCAGCTGCCTCCCGTGTAGTTGCACAGGCGTTCCACAAGGCTGTCAGTATGGCACGGTGATGGATATATGTGACTGCTGCCTTGAGTGTGGGAAGGTAAGTACAGCAGGCTGGTGGGTAGATCGGTTAGCAGATAAGTAGTTGGGTATGTAGACTGGTAAATGGGCGAGTAGGTCAGTAGGTAAACATTTAAATAGGTAAGTAGGAACCTTTGTGAAGTAAATTCTAGATTAGAATTACATCTAATTACGCCAGCTTTTTCCACCTGGACTTTGGTCAGTATAAGTAAGCTGAACCTGAAAATCAGTCAGCACGCTCCAGTCAGCCTCTCTTCAGACATCTTTTGTACGGACAGCATCTCTCACCTGCTAGCACAGCTTACTTGAATTGTCTACAAACCCATTCATTTCACTTTGACGTTATTATGAAATATCAGTTTCTCGTAACCAGCCAATCAACTTTATGCTGAGTTTTCTGCAGCTTACATTAATGAATCGTAAGTTTTCTTATTCTAAAAATATACTTGTATGCTAACACCGTTTACTTAAAATATCCGATCTGGTCTGTAAATCTTGCACTCTTTCTAAACCCACCTTTGTCCCCATTTATCCCATCGTCTGTATTGTTTCCAGCTCCTTCAAACTCCTTTCACTCTGATCACGTATTGTCATTCTGCTTGCTACAAATTCTATTCAGCTTAGAGGAGACTTTTCGATCCGGAAGGTTAGAGACAGCTTCAGCAACCTGTTCAGTACGAGACATTATTTTTAACTTCAGTAATATCACCTGGTGCTAGTAAAGTTAAGATTAAAGGCAAATCTTTATATTATTCTTGTAAACAACTTCAGTGTTATGCTCAGTAAAATGGTAGTGCAATAATTTTTACAACTTTTTTTTTACAACTTTTATGTCATCCCAACACACCTCGACTCAACCCAACCCAGTCCAACCCAACTCATCCAAAACAAACCCTGTCAAACCACATCTAACCCTAAACTAGATTAAGCCTATCTCACCTAACCTAATCCAACTTAACCTAATCTAACCGAAGCAGACCTAACTAAACCAAACCTAATTTAAAATAATCTGATCTTAGTTACCAGCAAACGTTACATACCTAACATAACCCAACCCAATTTATTCCTAGCTAACTTAAACTAACCTAACATAAACGGACTCAACCTAATCTATCCCAGCCTAACCCAGACCAACCCAACTTAACCTAACCATACTTGGCTTGTATTCTCATCGGTTAAGTGAGCTCCCTAACACCTTTTCATAAGCAATTTATTTTACTTATTACTCCTTACTGTCCTCTCCTGCGTTATATAAATTCTTCATTATTACCCTATGTGCCTTTAAAATGTGCAGAAGGATATTAACCTACCATACCCAAAAAATAAATCACTAAGGAAGGGGCGTTAGGGAGCTTCCATAAACTTCGAGAATACGAGCCTTAATCCCACTTCTCTGCCACAGGGCCCGGGTGAGAAGTGTGGGGGCATCTGGAATATATATGGCAAGTGTGGCACGGGTCTGTGGTGCCAGCAGCAGGAACGCCAAGAAGGTGGATACTGCGTTTGGGAGTAGTTAGTGCATTAATTACCTGTAATGTTACCTGGTAATGTAGTTACCTGGTAATTATATTGCCTGCTGACAAGTTACCTGTTAGTAGTGTACAGGCTCATTTATTACCTGCTGACCATTTACCTGCTGATGTCATCTGTCCATTTATTACCTGTTGATGTTACCTGCCGACGTGATTACCTGTTGATTTAGTCATCTGTTGACGAATGGTTACCTGTTGGCTGAGTCATCAGGCTAGGTTAGTAGTGTCAAGATTACTAAACCCTTCAGCTAGGTGATTTTTTTTTCTTACTAAATACAGATAATTATATTAACCTTTACATAACCTTTTCGCCAGATAATTATATTAACCTTTATATAGCCTTTTCGAACCTGAGGTATGGCAGCGTCCGGATTGACTCAATCGGATACGTTTGTGTGAAGCTGCAGAATGTGGTGAATGTTTTTGGCGTGTCTGGTAGAGCCAGGATTCCGGGGGCTTGAATGATGAGTGAATGGAAATGTGGCCTATTTGGATTGGGCAAGTTTGTGCTGTCTGGACATTGCTACTCCTCACCCTGCCATTGGGTGGGAAAGGAGGTCCGGATGATGATAATGATGATATATATATATATATATATATATATATATATATATATATATATATAAAAATATATATAGATATATATATATATATATATATATATAAATATATATATATATATAGAGATAGTTACTAGAGATCTGTTCTTGATTAACTAAATTCATCTGATAGCGGCAAAAATAAACTACAAAAAAGACGTCACGGATCTAAAGGGTTAAGAGCAAGTGACAATTCTAGGGTCTTAACCCTAGAATGCTTACGTCGGGTTAATTTCCCTGTTCGGCGATTTATTTATTTGCTATTTTGTTATGATAAGAGCTTTGCAGCTGTCCTTCCCTATACCTTCAATCCACCCTACCTCCTACCTACATAGGTAGTGGTGTGGTTTCATCTCGCATTTATCACCATGATGTTTGGGTTTAAAGTGTTTTTTACCCGACAAAAGCATTTTTTTTTTTTTAATGTGTCCGACTCTGGGCAAAGGCTTCAGGGCCTATATCTTGGGGGCAGTAGCCTATCCCAAGGCCCAGTAGTCCTCCTACACCTCCACATGTCACCACTTCGGCGCTAACACCCACCATCCATATTGAATACATGCTAGGGCTGTCTCATACAGGACTGGTGTATTGGTATTAGCGGGGGTATTTTTACGACATGTCGGCGGGTCATCTGGTAGATCAGGAAAGTCTGCTTTTTATGAAATTCAAATCCTTAAACTGTCCCCTGCCCCAGCCAGGATTCGAACCTGGGTCCATCAGGACTGCAAGCCGCCTCTCTACCGATTCAGCCACCGCCTATTTGTGTTACATTTTTTTTAATTTTAGTTTTTTCTTTTTTTTCAGGTGTATAATTAGTGTATGATTAAATCAAAGGGACTAAAGTCTACAGAGACTAAAATAGACTAAACTGAAAGAAAATTTCGAAAAAAAATATATATATATTCTCCCAGCGAAAGCAGTACTGCGAGGATAATAACGTAAGCATTCTAGGGTTAATGACACTGCATGATAGAAAAAAATCCAGCTACCTTTTGGGATTCAGACCGAAGCGCCGTCGGAATATAATCATCCCTCCATTGGCGCTTTGAACCACTACACCACGAAGGTTTGTATTCTCTTTGGTTAAGGAAGCTCCCTAACACCTCTTCCTTAACGATTTATGTTCCAAACTATAAGTTCTCTTTCTTTCTATTTCTTGTTTTTTTTTCGAAGTCTTTTATCTCTTTAATATCGACATAGACTGCACATATATATATATATATATATATATATATATATATATATATATATATATAGATAGATAGATAGATAGATAGATAGATAGATAGAGAGATATATATATATAATCAGAAATCAACAGGTAAGGAAGAGGTGTTACTAAGCTTCCTAACCTCACGAGAACATCACTTCAGGTGTTATACTAATCCACACCAGTCATTACATCAGGCATTACAACTCATGTATTTCCATACCATATTCGATCTTACACTTTATTCTACAGGTATGACAAACAAATTTTATGTAGAGTGTCTTCAATAAATTTGTTTCAGTTGGTGCTGTCGTTTCTCATACCATTCATAGATGGAGAAAAGGTCATGATGATGAATAAGGTATTGTTACCTAACTAAGTGTGCTACTAGATGTGTACATGTAATGTTTAACTGTATGCCTGTATTGACAATGTACTATGCTTTTGCTCGGAAGCACAGGGAGTTTAGTTAAGTTGTCCCGACACTATACATATAAAATAAATATGGGATCCCCTTACATTCTTAGTAACTCATATATACCAGATAAAATTCTATCATGTTAATTTGTTAGTAATGTAAGGACAGGATACAGATTTGATGCTGGAGGGGGACGCCTGCCCGAGATGGCATCAATGTACTCGGACGGAGGACCTGCCTGGATGCACAAACCCCGCCCACCCACCCCCCACACCCCACCCCACATCCTGATGGATGGATGGTTGGCTGCAGAGTAAGTTTCCTGCAGTCTACTGGGTTCACGGGGTTGCAACTACTAACGGATACCCGAAATACAGATCTAAAATGCCAGACAAAATCCGTCCAGTTTTTAAGGAAACAATTATGAAGTTCTTACATATCATTCTGAAAAACTTGATTGGTTCTTCAGATCGCATCACCGGGTTTCAGAAGTAATTATCCAGTCCCGCTATTTATCGTAAGAACGTGATAGAGTATTTTTGTCCACAACTCCACGCATATTACATCGTGATGTTAGCTCCTGTCACACCAAACGGAAGCATTGATGTATGAGGTTGTTTTTACCTAACAGAACAGGGTCGCCCGCACATCTTGATAATAGTTTAGTAGTTGTTTGAACGAGCCTTCGTTAGACGTATTCTTGATTACTAATACAATTGTTTCCTTCGTCTGGCTACACTTGACCATCACATACAGTAGGTATACATCGAAACAGGTTAAGAATCTTCTTCAAGTTACAATTAATATATTCCACTAATATTTCTTGACAGAGTTATTATGAATATTGAGAGTCAAATCCACACTTACGAGGCAATTATATGGACATTGTTGTAAACACTGCACACAATGATTTCCAGCAATGCTTCGTAAGCATCGGTGCTCATCACTCTCTGTTCCCCTTTCTCACTCTATCATCCTCCTCAGTAATATGTTTTACGTTCTCGGCCTTCCACTCCTTAATCCTGTATTAACATCACATCTATACACCGTCTTTTCTGTCTTCCACCTTGATGTTGGTCTTCTTTTCCACATTTACACGTAATTCTTACTTATATACATTTTTTGATTCCATTGCACCTCCCACTCGGTCTTCTGCCTCTCACTTACAACACTCTCAGTTCACCTTGATGCTTCTGCCTCCTCATTCACTCTTACTACTAGAAAAAATCCAGAAAAATTTTCCTAGAATTCTACCCTGTTCCTTACTTGATGATTATTAGACGAGAGCACAAGTATGTGTGTGTGTGTGTGTGTGTGTGTGTGTGTGTGTGTGTGTGTGTGTGTGTGTGCGCATGAGATGGTCGCACGTGTGCATATATTAATATTAATAATAATAATAATAATAATAATAATAATTTTCGGTTTATCTATTCATGGCAGCCAGTGGCTGAACATGCACAAGTCCTTAATCTCGTATATTAATTTAAAGGGGTCAATAGGCTGACCCTGGCTGCTCCTGAGGAGCGCCGACACACTACCAAGCCTAAACGAAATTGGAATGAAGAGTAGGCACAAGAGGGTAGACTGCCTAATCCTTACCCCGCTGAGTTTCGAACCCTTGCGGGTCTTCCACCAAGGAGCGCCTTCAGTTACACTTGACAGGTGAGAGCTCACCTCACCCACTCAAGTAGCGCGGTCTGAGGCGGGTTCGAACTTAGGTCACTTGAACTGGGAGTCGAGTGCTCTGTCAACCACATCACTGTGTGTGTGTGTGTGTGTGTGTGCTAGATGACTGGTAGGAACAAGACAATAAGAACCGGACGACTCCCATAAAGGAAAGTAGGAACACTTCCATCCCTAGGGAGTATATCAACAAAGACCCGATTCATCTGACACAGCTGGAGTTCGCTGTCACTCTTGATGAATGTGGGTGTGGTCGTCGCTTCTCTCGCTCTGCTCAGCACCTGTTATATCTTCTCTCGTCTCCAACCTTAAAGTTACTTCTCATGGTAGTTCTACTGAGTATAACTGTAGCATGGCAAGGAGAATTACATATTTTCGCAATTTTTAAGCCGTCTGGAAAAAAAAGTAATGAAAGATCGAGAAAATTTTTAATTATTTACATAACCTGAAAATATTTCAGACATTTTTTATACGTTTATAAACGAAGGACGGAGGCTTCAGAAAATTTTTGCTACCTACTGACATGTTTCTATAGACTGAGGGTGACTTACAGTGCTGGAGTGGTATAATTTGGTCTTTTTAGCCTGTTCACTGCAAGGAGTTTCTCAAGATCTGAATAAAAACCTTTTGCAACAGCAAGAATAAACTAGATTTCTGAAATTCCTGAAGCATTATTAAAAATCTCCACATTCAAAGTGAAAATACTTTAATCACTGTAGACGTAATATTAAACGACTTTAAATATGGCTCAAAAATTTTTACGGATTTTGACCTGTGACCTTGACATCAAGGTCATTCATACTGTGCAAATCATGATCACTCCTGACCCACTACATTTCCACCGAGTTTGTTCAAAATCGGCCAAATACTTTGCGATTTAGGACTCTCAGGCATGCAATGCAATCGACTGAGTAGTTTTTTATATGCAGAAGAGCAAATATTGAGAAAATAGCATAGTGGGCGCTAGTGCGGAGCTAGTGCTATGGAAAAGATAAAAAATGTGCCAAAAGAAGACTACAACCACGATACATCAATCCTGAAAATTTCAAGTCTATCTCGAATGGTCTTGGAATGCCAGCCTTCTAGACCTCCTACCTCCCCCCCCCAAAAAAAAAAATAATAATATATACAAAATCAATGAGAACGCTACAGAATGTGGAATTCTAAAATATTATCGCCGCAGTTTATACGTCAAACATTTTAACATTTACTGTAGACTCTTGATTATACAGACAAAAAATTTACATATATCTAACATTCTTTTAGGATAAAAATTCTACACCGGTAAACCAATTTCCTTTTCTATGAACGAGTTTTCACCCCGAGTTATAAAATATTAACCTGTTCTCTCCATATCTTCACTTACACTTTTGCTTTACCGGTACTTCTCATTTGCCGTGTTGTCTACTCTCCCATCCCCATTCATCTCAGTTCTCCTTTCCTCATTCTCCCTACCTCTCTGCCTCACTCACTCCGCCCACCCTTTCTCCCCTTCCTACTCCACTTCCCTTCCTTCCTCCCCCACTCCTTAACCCCCTTTCCCTCCCCAAGTGCACCCCCTCTCTCTTCCCCTTCCACTCTTTCCCTCGCCCCGTCACGCTCCCCCAACCTCCTCACTCCACCTGAACCTCTCTAACCCTCACTTCCTCTTTTCTTCCTCTATTCCACTCCTCGCCCTCTCATACCCCCCATCCCTCTCTCCCCCCCCACTCCCTCTCTATGATCCCCTCTCCCACTCCCCCTAACAGGCTCGATACCCACTAAGAATTCTCTTTAATCCCTTTTGGGGTAGCACATGGAGGAGGTAATTGTGGTAATCTGAATGATACAGTAGCCTTATATCCCGCCTTTCCTCGTTCTTCCTCTTCCCCTCGCTTCCCCATTACACCCGCTCTCCTCTGCCGATTTCCTCTCTCCCTTCCCTCTCCCCACCTTAGCCCCTCTCTCTCCTCCACTCCTTCTCCCTCCAAATCCTCTGGCGTTTTCCTTCCGCCATTCCACCCTTGTATCTCTCATCCCTTAGCTCCCTCCTCTGTTCCTGTCTCAAGTCCTTATATTCATCTCCTTCTAGACCCTCTCCCTCTCTTTCTCCCTCTTTTACCTTCTTCTCTCCCGCCGCTTTCTCTCTCGCCCATCCCTCCCTCTCCCTATCTGACCTCCTTCCCGTCCCCTTCCTTCTACCCCCCCCCCCCGTCTTGTCTTTTCCCACTTTCCTTCCCTCTCTTCCATACTTTCTCCTTTGATCTCCTCTCTCTCTCTCTCTCTCTCTCTGAATATCAGTGTGTTGAATCCGTGGCAACTGACACTTGTTGACTTATTTAGTCAAAGATCAGTGTCATCAGTGTCCACTGCTGATGATTTACCACATTGCTTTTCATAGTCCATGGAGAGAAATACAAGCAAGGAGACAGGACTTTTGATCCCGATTGTACATAAGCCACACATGAACCTGGGACAGCATCATTATATGGACGAGGTGTGGCAGTAGGTACACGTAAAGTCCATTGAGTACGAGGTCGACGCTCGCGCATCTGCATCGTGACGTCAGCATGTGGATCGAGAGGTAACAAAAAGACAATCGAAATAATAACTTCCAGCAGTAACTAAAAGAATATCGAAAAATTACTTTTGAACGGTAAATATGGAATCCTCATTTAGGTTTCTTAATGTATTACATCATTTATTTCTATGTAAGTAGACATCTGGAATATATTGTCTATTTTGTATGCTATATTTATAAACAAAACTCAGTGTCATTAACTAGTGTTAGGAGATAATGAAACATCAGTGTACCTATAATAGTAAGTAACTACCCTTAGGAATCAAATGTAAGCGGGTGTTATATATATATATATATATATATAGAGAGAGAGAGAGAGAGAGAGAGAGAGAGAGAGAGAGAGAGAGAGAGAAATTGGTTTTATGCAAGGTATCCCCGAAGGGCTAAGGCGTTGCCCCTGGGTAGAGGACTTTTGGACTGGAGCGTGTAGCATTTTATGACCGGATGCCCTTCCTGATGTCTACCAATTCCTTGGGTGGATTCGATCCTCCGACCCTTCGGTCAGAGATATCCCCCACCCAATCCTATGTCGCCTCATGAGGAGCGCAGGAACAAGTGACTAGGCAAATTGGTCCTGACATTTAACATGAGAGTGACCAGCCTCACTCATCCCTGAGTGGCATTACGTGAGTAATAAACCACAACCATCCCTTGGATATAAACCCACACGGGCTCAATCCGACTGGAGCACCTTCATTATCCACTAAACCACCAGGCGCCATAACTTGGTTATATGGTTACCACGCAGCATAGTAGATGGTTACCTGGTGTACTGTACAAGAAACCATTAGGCTTGTCACTCAGTGTAGAGTTACCCATAGGCAGAAGGAAGAGGACAGAAAAAAAGACAGAAGAAGGAGTGTAAAGTCACCCGTAAGCGGAAGAATGAGGAAAGAATGAATGAAAGAGAAGGGAAAGAATATATATATATATATATATATATATATATATATATATATATATATATATATATATATCCTCATCATCATCATCATCCGGACCTCCTTTCCCACCCTAGGGCAGGGTAAGGAATAACAATGTCCAGACAGCCCAAAATTGCCCAGTCCAGTGGGCCACGCTTCCATTCACTCATCATTCAAGCCCCCGGAATCCTGGCTTTATCGATATATATATATATATATATATATATATATATATATATATATATATATATATATATATATATATATATATATATATATATATATATATATCTTTATTATTTATATACCCATCTATCAACCTATCTATCTATCTATCTATCAATCTATCTATCTATCTATCTATCTATCTATCTATCTATCTATCTATATATATATATATATATATATATATATATATCAAATTGGATCCCAGGGGTGCCGGGCGAGGCATGGCGCTGGGCTACAATGTGATATACTGTATATATATATATATATATATATATATATATATATATATAAGCGACATTGTTTGTTTGTCTGTTTGACCTTCAAAAACGTCCAAACCAAGGGCCAGAGACTCCCAGACCCATATGTATTCTGAATCAGGATGACCCAAGAATTGTTTTGGGGGGGTCACAATTCAGATCTGGGTCATCTGAGGTCACCGGTGGAGTGTTTTTTTTTTTGCGTGTAACTCCGGGTACCTCTGCGGCCCAGTTTTTGGCATGGAGAGTCACAAGTCCTCCAAGTCGGACATAGGCTATGTGTGGTTGACCGCGATCATTTTGGGTCACCAGTCCGAGGTCATTTGAGGTCACCAGTCGAAGGTCATTTGAGGTCATCTTTAATGGGGCCTAGTTGTAACCAAAGGGCCGATTCGTATCTAAGCGGCTGATTCGTAACGAAAAGGTCGGTTTGCAGATGAAAGGGCGATTGGAAACCAAGGTTGCGATTTATAACCAAAGAGGTGAACCATAACCAAGATGGAATATGTAACCATAAGGACATCTCGTAACCAATGGGCCGATTTATAACAAAGTGATCGATTAATAACCAAGAATCTGATTCGTAGCCAAGGGGAAGACAAGTAACCAATGGGAAGATTTCTTACCAAGACCCCGACTCGTAACCAAGAGGCCGACTCAGAACAAGAAGGCAGAATCGTAAGAAAGGGGACGATTTGAAAACACGAGACTGACTCGTAACCGAGAGGCCGACTTATAATCGAGGGACCGATCCGTAACCAACTGACCGATTCGTAACCAAGGGACTGATTCGTAACCAAGAGGCCGATTCGTAACCAAGGGGCCCATTTTGTTACCAAGGGAACGATTCGGAAGCAGTTTGCGCATTCGTAACCAATGGGTCCATTTGGAACCAAAGAGCCGATTAGTAACCAAAGGATGGATTCGTAACAAGGGGTTCGATTCGTAACTAAGGGGCTGACTTGTATCCATTGTGCCCACTCAGTATGAAGGGACCGAGGGAACAATTCATTACCAAGGGGGTGGTTCGTTAACAAAGGGTTGATTCGTAACCAAAAGGTGATTAATACCCAAGAGAACGATTCTTAACCAGTTGGCCGATTCGTAACTGAGGGGTCGATTTGCCCCCAAGGAGGCAATTCGTAACCAAGCGGCCGATAAGTAAACAAGGGCCAGATTCATAACCAAATAGGTGAATAGTATTCAAAGAAAGATTCGTAACCAAGAGGGTGATTCATTACCAAGGGGACGAGTCTACTTCCTAGTTACTAGTCGGTCCCTTGGTTACGAGTCGCCCCTTGGCGACATGTCATACCCGAGGGTTACGATCTGCATCCTAATTACGAAACGGCCTCTTGGTTATGAGTCGGCCTGTTAGTTATGAATCAGTATAAGACTACAAATGAGCCCCTTGGTTGCGAGTCGGGCATTAGGTTACGAATCGGCCCCTTGTGTACAAATCGGTATCTAGTTACGAACATGTCCCTTGGTTATGAATCGGCCCCTGGGTTACGAATTGGCTCATTGGTTATGAATGGACTCGCACGTTCCGAACTAGCCTACTTGTTATGAATTGGCCCAGTTGTTACAAACTGATTTTCTGGTTACGAATAGGCCCCTTGGTTACGAGTTGTTCATTGGTTAAGAATAGCCATTTTGGTTATGATTCTCCCCCTTCGTTACGAAATGCCCCATTGGTTACGATTCCCACTCATGGTTACGAATGCTCCTTGGTTACAAATAACACCCTTGGTTATAAATTGTCCCTTGGTTGCGAATCGTCCCTTGGTTGGGAGTTGCACCCCTAATTACGAATCGCATTTTATGTTACGAATTGCCCCTTTGGTTTACAAAACGTTCTTTTGGTTACGAATTACCTCCTGCTTACGAATCGGACGCATGGTTACAAATTGAACCCACGGTTATGGATTGCCCCCTCTGTTACGAATCACCTTGATTATGAATCACCCCCTTGGTTACGAATCTCCCCGTTTGTTTCAAATCATCTCTTTGGTCAAAAATTGTTCCCTTTGGTTCCGAGTCGTCCTTTTGGTTTCAAATCGACCCCTTTGTTACGAATCAACCCCTTGTTTACGAATCGCTACTTGGTTACTAGTTGGGCTCTTGGTTATACGTCAGGTCCACGCATAAGAATCAGCCCCTTTGGTTACACGTCTGAATTAGCCTCTTTGTTACGAGTTGGCCTCGGGGGTACGAATCGGTCCCTTGACTGCAAGTCAGTCCCTTGGTTACAAATAGGTCCCTGCGTTACGAATCGGTCTGTTGGTTATGAATCATCCAATGGTTACGAATCGCCTCTGTGTTCATGAATCATCCACTTTTATGTGAACCGCCCTCTTGGTCACGAATCACCCCGTGATTAAGATTCGCACCATCGGTTTCGAGTAGGCCCCTTTGTTACGAGTCCGCCCTATAGATAAGAATCGACTTTTATGTTGTGAAACGGCCCCTTTTTGAGCAATCGGCCTCTGGGTTACAAATCGCTACGAGTTTGGCCCTCTCATAGGCATAGCCAAGGCGTTTACCAAAATGTTAGAATGTATGGTTGTAAGAGGAATGAATTCTCAAGTTGGTCCTGTCGAGGAAGGAAGGAAAAAGATGAAGATGAGTTTTTTTTTTTATGCGAGGAAGAAGGAACCAAAGGCCATGAGCCCACAGTAACAGTTCCCTCCAAGAGAAAAACAAAATACAATAGAGAGCCAAATTCAAGATCCGATCATTTTGAGATGCCTGGACACACTGCGTTTGAGACTGGAGATCATAGGCAGCAGGAAATACAGACAGAGGGAGACAGTTCCAGAGTTGACCTGTTCCATAAATGAAAGACTGGGAGTAACGGTTAACTCTTGCATTAGAGAGTTGGACAGAAAAGGGATGAGAGTTTGCTGCCAGACGGGTGCTACACGCCCTTCGTAGAGGTGGAGGAATGCAAGCAGACAGTTCAGAGGAGCAGTGACCATTAAAGTAGCGATAGAAAAGAGATAAAGATGCAACAGTGCGGCGAAGAGACAGAGGTTGAAGGGAGTCAGTAAGAGGAGGAGAGTTAATGAGACGAAAAGCCTTTGACTCCACCCTATTGAGAAGAGCTGTATGTGGGGAGCCTCCCCACACATGAGAGTTGTACTCCACACAGGGGTTGATAAAACCCCTGTATAGAGTCAACAATTGTGCAGGGGTAAAGAAAGAGCGGAGTCGGCTTAGCACACCCAATCTCTGGGAAGCAGATTTTACAAGAGATGTAATATGATCTTTCCAAGATAAGTCCCGAGTAAATGAAACCCCAAGCATGTTCAAGGATGATGCAGGATTAAGCTGAATATTATTAAACATTAGTAGGTAAACCTGTGGAAGATTTTGTCAGGTTGATAGGTGTAAGAACTGAGTCTTAGATGCATTAAAAACAACCATATTATTTTTATCCCAGTCAGAGATACGAGCCAAGTCAGACATTAGGTGTGCCATAGCCTCATCCCTTGTCTGTTGAAGTAACTGTTGAGATGGGCGTTGCGGGAACCGAATGGAAAGGTGAAGGGTGGAGTCATCAGCGTATGAGTGGATAGGGTTAGATGTACAGCTTAGAAGATCATTGATGAATAAAAGGAAGAGCGTTGGTGATAGGACAGAGCCCTGAGGAACACCACTGTTGATAGATCTAGGAGAAGAAAGATGGCCGTCTACAACAGTGGCTATAGAACGACCAGAAAGGAAGCTAGCGATGAAGGCACAGATAGAAGGATAGAAACCATAAGAGGGCAGTTTGGAAATTAAAGATTTATGCCAGACTCCATCGAAAGCCTTTGAGATGTCAAGTGCAATGGCAAAGCTTTCGCCAAAGTTCCGAAAGGAGGATGACCAGGAGTCTGAAATGTAGGTGAGAAGATCGCCAGTGGAGCGTCCCTGACGGAACCCGTACTGATGATCGGAAAGAAGGTTGTGATAGGAAAGATGCCTTAAAAATTTTCTATTGAGAAGTGACTCTAAAACTTTTGAAATACAGGACGTTAAAGGAATTGAACGATAGTTGGAGGGTTGGGAGTGGTCACCCTTCTTTGGGACTGGCTGAATGAGAGCAAACTTCCAGCAAGAAGGAAAGGTACAAGTTGACAGACAAAGGCGAAAGAGTTTGCCTAGGCAGGGTGTAAGCACAGAAGCACAGTTCTTGAGAACAACAGGAGGGACTCCATCAGGCCCATATGCCTTGTTAGTACTGAGGCCAGTGATGGTAGAAAATACATCAACTGAAGAAATTTTAATGTCAGCCATGAGGAAGTCGGAGGGGGGAAGTGATGGATGAACAGCACCGGAATCGTCTAAGGTGGAATTGGAGGAGAAAGTCTGTGCGAAGAGATCTGCTTTATCAGTAGAAGAAATAGCTACAGAACCATCAGAGTAGAAAAGAGGAGGGAAGGATGATGAGGTAAAGTTGTTAGAAAGGTTTTAGGCAAGGTGCCAGAACGAGAGGGAAGAATTCGAGTTGGAAAGTTGAGAGCATTTATTAGAGATGAAATTATTTTTAGCAGAGCGAAGAACAGACTTAGCACGATTCCAGGCAGAAACGTAAAGATGATGTGATTCAGGGGTGGGTTGGCTCTGGTGCCTTTTGTATGCCCTCTCCTTGTTGCGGACAGCATTAGAACAAGCGTGATTAAACCAAGGCTTTCTTGCGTTAGTCAAAGGATATGAGAAAGGAATGTATGCTTCCATGCCCGAGAGAATAACCTCCGTAATGCACAAGGCACACTCAGATGGCTCACGGCCATGGAAGCAATAATCATTCCAGGCAAAAGAAGTACTGCCTGAGGGCCTCCCAGTCCACGACTCCAAAATGCCACAGACGACGTTTCCCTGGAGGGTCCACAGGCCGTATCGGAGTGATAGGACGGGTTAAGGTGATAAGGTTTTGATCGGAGGAGCCCAACGGAGAGAAAAGATTAACAGAGTAAGCAGAAGGCTTAGTTGTGAGGAAGAGGTCAAGTATGTTGGAGCTGTCTCCAAGGAGGTCAGGGATACAGGTAGGGTGCTGTACAAGCTGCTCTAGGTCATTAAGGATAGAAAAGATGTAGGCTTGTTCACCAGGTGGATCAATGAAAGGAGAGGAGAGCCAAAGGTGGTGGTGAACATTGAAATCTCCTAGAATGGAGATTTCTGAGAAAGGAGAAATGGATAGAATGTGTTCCATCGTAGAAGTAAGATGGTCGAAGAATTTTTGATAGTCAGTAGAATTAGGGGATAAGTAAACAGCACAGATATATTTAGTCAGAGAATGAGAGGAAAGTCGAAGCCAGAGTGTAGAGAATTCAGAAGAATCGAGTTCAGGAACACGAGAGCAAGATAAGTCATTGCGTATATATACACAACAGCCACCTTTGGCTTTGAAATGAGTATAGAGAAAGTAGGAGGATACAGAAAAAGGTTTGCTGTCAGTTGCCTCAGACAGCTGAGTCTCAATTAGAAAAAGAAGGTGAGGTTTAGAGGAGGAGAGGTGGTGCTCAACAGAGCGAAAGTTAGAGGAAAGGCCGCGAATGTTGCAGAAATGAAGAAGAAGTGAGTCAGACTGTGGTTCCAGGCACCTCGAGTCGTCACCGGGAGAGGGGCGGATGGTGGGGGCATTTATGGTCCCCCCCTTGGGGACTCCGAGGCTTGGTGAAGAGACGCCATAATTTTTTACATTTTGGAAAGGGAAGTGTAGTGTGTACTGTGCATGTAGTTTGGTGTGGATAGAGAAATTTGTACTGGAGAGCATGCTGGCCTACTCTCTGTGTAACTGAGACGCTGAAAAAGTTCAGCAAAGGGGGATGGTCAGGAACTAGTCCTGAGGGCTGATGAAACGGGAGCTCCAGCACTCCCTGTCATCAGCTTTCCATCCACCTCGGGTTTGATTGCAGTTTTATTCTCAATGGGGAGTTATCTTGGCAAGAGCAGTACTAAGGTGAGGGTGGCTTTTGCTAGCTCACGCCGTGCCCTCTACTCCTGCCTTTTCCACCGTGCCTCTCCTGTTTCCTATCGCGTCTCAGCCCTTCTGCCTTCCTTGTGCCTTGGCTGTCTCTGGCTCTCTGACCCGTCACTCCCATTTTCCCAGTATATGACTGGTTGGGTCATGTGCGTGATCACGTGTGTGAGGAACTTTCAATAGGTCTTTCCCTGATGTCATAGAACTGGCTCAGAGTGGTTAAAATACCTAGTCATGAAATTGCTTGGATTTAGGCCCGACTTTCCTCAAAGCTTACTTGCATTTAGGCACTTTTTTTTTTTCTTTCCCTCAAGTCTCTACATCACACATATTGATTACATATTACTGTCTAACCATTATGTAGTGTGTTATAATATTTTAGTGCCTTGACAGCCCCTTGGTTATCAATCGACCCAATGGTTAGGAATCCGACAATTGGTTACCTGACTTCGTTTTGATTCCAAAAATTAGTCCGTTGTTACAAACATGCCAGTTGATATCAAACAGGATTCTAGACTGTGAAATGACCGTTTGATTATGAATCGGTCCACTGGTTACAAGTAGGCGCCTTGGTTATGAATCGACTGTTTGTGACGAATCGGCCAATTGTTTACGATCGTCCCCTTGGTAACTTATCCCTTTCTTGTTTACGAATCGCCACCTTGGTTTCGAATCGTCCTCCTGGTTTCCAATCGTCCCTTTGTTTAGGAATCTCCTTTTTGGTTTCGAATTGCCCTTTTGACTACGTTTCGCCCCCTTGGTTACGAATTGCCCCTTGGTTACGAATCGCTATCTTCGTTCCAAATAGGAATTGGCCAATTGATTACGTATCGGCCATTTGTTTATGAAAAGGTCCCTTGATCAGGAATTGGCCCCATCGTTAAGAATCAGCCTCTTAATTATGAATAATACCCCTGGTTACGAATCGTTCCCTTGGTTATGAAACCTCCCTTTCGTTACTAATCGCCCCTTTGTTTACGAATCGCCCTCTTTGTTACATATCATTCCCTTGGTTACGAATCGTTCCTTTGCATACAAATCGTTCCCTTGCTTACGAATCGGCCCATTTGTTGAAGAATCGCCCACGGGCTTATGGATCGCTCTCTTTGTAATGAATCGGCCTATCGGTTACGAACTGGGCATGCCTGTATGTTGACAATTTGACTCTTGAATACTAATCGGTCCTTTGATTACGAGTCTGCCCCTTTTGTACAAGTAGTCTTTTTACTTTCGCGTCAGCCTTTTGGTTACGAATCGTCCTCTTGGTCACGATTCGGCCCCGGGTTATGTGTCGGCCCCTTGGTTACGAGTCGGCCCTTTGGTTACGAAGCTGCCTCTTGTTCCCGATTCGGAGCCTCGGGGCTGACTCGTGCCCACGGGGTTAACTTGTAATCAAGGGATGATTCGTAAACAACCGTTCGATTCGTAACCAAGGGGGCCATTTTTAACCAAAGGGGCGATTCGGAAATAAATTGGCAATTCGTAACCAAGAGCGCGATTCACACACACACACACACACACACACACACACACACACACACACACACACACACACACACACACACAGATAGATAGATAGATAGAATTTTATTGACCACAGCTACAAATGATCATACACATTATTTTAAAGATTGGTCCAGTAAAAGTACATATATAATAATACAATGAAATACTAAAAACAAATTACAACACCCTAAAGGGAATTCTTAGATAACACAGCGGCACGACAGTGAAAAGCACTGACTACACCTGCCATTGTAACTCCAAGTAAATATAATGATACAAACTCTCACATCAGATACAACGCCCACCCTGGATTTCATATCAACTTCAAAGAAAAATCAAAGACACAAATGCTCAAAGTATATAAAACACGTACTCCTTAACTTAAAGTAATATGAACAGTGACCTTTATGTACCCAGGAATAACATATGCTTTATCTATTTACTTCCTTCCTTTAAACATTTATGTTTTGTACTTTATAAGTATCCAAGATCTTGAAAATTATAGTACATCTTTGAATATCATCATATCTATTAGAAAATATATCTGTGATAGTTGAAAAATTATAAACGTCTCTCAAGTGTTGCGTCATAGCACATTCTTGTACCACATGAATCTCATTTTGTATCTCACCACACTCACATACCCTCTCCTCTACTGGCAGCCTTCCACGTCCCCTTCTGTTCCATCGGCCCACCTCTATTGCTAGAGAATGTGCTGACACTCGGAACCGCGTAAAAGCAACCCGATAGTGTTCACTTACATAGTTATTCTCTCTGTATACTGAATGGACATTTAATTCTGGGTTTATTTCCATATATGTTTTACGTTTGGAAGACTCTGAGTTGGAAATTATGGCCTTCAGGTCCCGAAATCCTTCAGCTATATCATCCCTTTCATTATGCAATAAATTGTTAATGTATGTATGGGTCTGGTATTGATTGTTCATAACAGTATTAATGGCTAAAACTAATGGGTCATCATCCATTCCTTGCCTCTCATTCCACATCTTACGAAAAAACTTTCTTTGTTTGCATTTAACTAAGGACTGTAACTGAGGATAACCAGATTCTACATAACACAAGTCATTACACGTAGTTAACCTAACATTTAAAAGACTTTTTAAAGACCAATTATACAACCTCACAACCTGTCTCAGGTCCGCACCCAGCCAAGACTCACATCCATATAAAATAGCCGACACCAAACAAGCATCAAACACACGCTTCTTAACACAAAAAGGAATGTCATTATTTTTCCTTAAAAATGAAATGAATTTGATGACATGAGTCATTTTGGCGTCTGCGTGAGCCCTGACCGATGACGAAACTGAGCCGTCAGCCGTAAATGGTGAACCAAGATACATATACTGAGTACACTGTTCTACCACCAGACCCTCTACCCGCAAATCTTCCTTATCCTCAGGCGTACCATGTATTACAAAAAAATTTAGTTTTTCTCCGTTCACTTTCATACCATACTCATCGCAATATTGCATCATCAATGACAACTTATTAATCATCCCACTGCGCGAAGTGGAGAGCAGCACAGTATCATCCATCTGCATTAAAATATGTAGCCACCTCAAGAATCCGTCATCACCACAATGATCTTTTATCAGTTTAATCAAATCGTTCACGTATAATATAAAAAACAAACAAGATGTAGGGGATACCTGACGAACTCCCAGTGTGGCAGCAAACATGGCAGTACCAATAATGCTCTCAGTAACATTATATACAGCACCAATAGCACCCAACATAACCATACCACATCCAAGACGCTTTAAAATTCTTATTAGAATATGTCTTTGTACCCGGTCATAAGCCTTACTAAAATCAACGAATGTTACAAATAACTTTTTCTTTTTCTTTCAAGCTAAATCTGTTAGGAGGCGTAATGTCACTATGTGCTCCACACAGCCACGACCCCTTTGTGCTCCTGCTTGTTCACGATACGGCTTAAACTACATCTCCAAACGGGAGCACAACACCATATCAAATAGGGTGATTCATAACCAAAGACTTACTATTAACTAAAGGACTGGCTGGTAATCAAGTGGCCTACTGATAACCGAGGGACCAACTCGTAATCAATGGGCTGCTTCGTAACCATGGGTCAGTTCGTAATCAGGAGGTTGATTTTTAACCGTGAGGCCGACTCGTACCTATGAAACCAATTCGTAATTAATGGGCTGACTCATAATCAAGGGGGTGATTCATAACGACGATAGCGATTCGTAACCAATGAAGAGACTCGTAATCATGGGGCAGATTCGAAAGCGAGATGCCGATTCATAACCAAGGGCGTGACCCGCCGCCCAAAGGGCGACTGGACGCGAAGGGGCTAATTCATAAACAAGAGGGTGAGTCATAATCAAGGGGGCGATTCGTTACCAAAATGGCATTTCACAACAAAAGGGCCAATTTATAACAACGGGACAGATTAATAACCAAGAATCCTATTCGTATCCAAGGGGAAAACACGTAACCAAAAGGAAGATTTCTTACTAAGAGACCGACTGGTAAGCAAGAGGCCGGTTAAGAGAAAAATGCTGACTCGCAAACAAGAGGACGATTAGAAAACAAGGGATTGACTCGTAACCGAAGGGCCGTCTCATATCGGACGGGCCGACCCGAAACAAAGAGACCAATTCGTAATCATGGATAGATTCGTTACTAAGTGGTGGATTTGAAACCAAGGGGCCGAATCGTAACCAAGGGACTGATTCTTAACCAAGGGACCGATTCGCAACCAAGAAGCCGATTGGTAATGAAGGGGCCGATTCGTAATCAACGGATCGATTCGAAATCAACGGGCTGAATCATAACCAACTGGACGATTTGAAATCAATTGGCTCATTCGTGACCAACGAAAGTATTCATAATCAAGGGGGCGATTCCTAATGAAAAAGGAGATTGGAAACCAAGGGAACGAATCGAAATCAAGGGGAAGGTCTTAACCAAGGGGCCGACTCATCGCAATGGAGCCGATTCATAACCAAAGGGCTGATTCGTACCCAAAGGATCATTTTGTAACAAAAAAAATAAAGTAACCAGTTGGTACATATGTAACATTTGGTACCAAAAAGCCAATTTGTAACGAAAAATAGGATTCGTAACGAAGGAGTCGAGTCGTAACCAAGGGGCCAACTCGTATTCAGGGGGCTAACTCGAACCCAATGGGACTCATTGGTAACGGTTCGAATCTCACAGTCCGATTCCTAGAGAAAGTGCGGATTTGTACCATAGGGATTAATTCGCTTCCTCGAGGCCGACTAGTAACCAAGAGGTCAACTTGAAACTGAGGGGTCGATTCGTGACCAAGGGTCAGTTTATATCCAAGAGGACGATTCTTACCCTAAGGGTAGATTCGTAAACAAAGGAACGATTTGTAACCAAGTGGTGATTCGTACCCAAGAGACCGATTCGTAACCAATTGACCCATTCATAACCAAGATAGATTTATAATAAAATGGCCGAGTCCTAACCAAGGGGCTGATAAGTAACGAAGAGGCCGATAAGTTACAAAGAGGCCGATTTGTAACCATATGAACAATTCAGAACCAGGGGACGATGTAACCAAGGGGTCTATTATTACCTAAGGAGGCAATTCATTACCAAGGTAACCACTCGTAACCAAGAAGGCGATTCATAATCAAGAGTTCAATTCCTATCCAAGGGGGTGAGTCGAAACCATGGTGCGTTTCAAAATAAAAAGGACGATTAATAACCCAGGAGACGATTCGCAACTAGGGTTTCACTTCGTAACCAAGCGGCAGATTCGTAACCTTGGGGTCGATTCGTAACATAGGATCGGACTCGTAACCAATGGGCCGATTCGTAAACAAGGGGCTAACTCGTAAACAATAAGCCTATTCATAACCAGGAGGCATAAGCATAACCAGGGGACTGACTCGTAGACCAAGGGGCTGTCTCTTAACGACGGGTCACACCCATAACCAAGGGCTCGACTCGTAATCACGGGGAATGAATCGTAACCAATGGAGCGATTCGGAATCAAAGGGGAGATCGTCACCAACGGGACGATTTGTAGCCAAGGGAGTGTTTCGTAACCATGGGGGTACTCGATTCGAAACCATGGGGGAGATTCGTAACCAAAGGACAGCCAGTTATCAAGGAATCTGTTAGTACATAAGGGCCCATAACCAATGATCTGATTTGTAACAAAAGAAGCAAATCGTAACCGAGTTGCGGACTCGTTCCGTTGGGCCGACTCATAACCAAAAGCTCAGCTCTTAGCTAAGGGATAGACTTGTAAGCAAGAAGCTGATTAGTAATCAAAAGGCCGTGATACTGGTCATTAACCCATTAGCTCCCAGAGTTCCTGTGTGAGGGATTTTGCTGGTAGGATGCTAGGCGTACCGCTCTCCGCCTAACGGCTTATAATCGCGAAGCTCATGGGTCTCTCCCCCGGGGTTTCCTTCTTTACTAAATTTTGAAAATGTTCAGTTCCGTCCTATACTGAGGACACTGGGCGCTAATGGGTTTGAGTTTCTGACTTGCCCAAACGGTTTATCTCTTTATCTAATAGTGTGCCTGTGTGTCTATATGTTTCCATTATGAAAATTAATTGGGAACAATCTAGAGGGCTCCAAAGAGTTCAAGAGGGATAACTTTTTATGAGAAATTTATTCGTGTGGTTTAAATGTGCTGACTTAGCGCCTTTGATGTCCAAAATTATAAATAATCAACATCGTCAGTATGTTGGAAACATGGAGTCCAATTACCGCAGAGTTTTCAACATTCAAATCGACATCTCAACAGGTCAGGTGAGTGGGTGGGTGAGGAGGGTGGGCAGGGGAACCAGGTGGGTGGGTGAGAAGAGTTACCAGGGTGAGTGAGGCAGTTGTGGTAAAGCAGGGTGGAGCAGGATGGAACAGAGTGGGGCAACGTGATGAGTGGGTTAATGGGGAGGGAGAGTGGGTGGACAACGTGGATGAGAAAATTGTTGGGCAAAATGGGTGGATGGGCAGGGTGGATGGGTGATTAGTGACATGAAGGTCCAGCAGGTGAATTAGTCCATAGTAGGAAAAGGTCCACGGGGATAACCTCGAGTGTATGAACCCAAGCAACATACACGAAGGTCAATATTAGTAGTAAAGGACCCCAGATATCATCTCTCACAAGAGGATAGTCCCCAGGGACCCAGAAAAAAGCCTGTATGGCAGTTATAGTTCGATATTCGGCCAACGCCGGGTACCCCAGCAAGATTAATTACACTACATTACTCTGACAAGTGAAGGTCTCTCTCTCTCTCTCTCTCTCTGACTGTGCAAGTCAGCGCTGCAACTTGCGTGACGTCATTACTAGCTATCCCATACCCAGAAATAGAGAACAGGTTATAGAGACGCAGATGATGCTCCAATAAATATAGATATATATAGATATATATATATATATATATATATATATATATATATAGATAGATAGATAGATAGATAGATAGATAGATAGATAGATAGATAGATAGATAGATAGATAGCTATAGATATAGATTGATAGATAGATAGATCCGTACTGTTCATAACACCAATCGTATTAAAACAAAGAATCCCACATTACTGAAGTAAGCCATAATACCTGGAGTATTAGCGTAAAAAAGTCTCGTAACTTTTTCATTTACCACAGATCATAACGATAGCTGTGCCTTTAGTGCATCAGAACACCTTTATTCCCCGAACTGCTTCTTCCTGGAACTCACTTCCCCTACTGGTTTTCCCCCAAACTTCAGGTCCAACTGTTAGAGATTTTATATGAATGGAAGACAACTTTATTCAGTAGCATGGATTTTTTCTCTTCCTCTGTTAATCTTTTGTAAAGAAAAAAAAAATGCACTGTACCGTGAGACTGCCATTACCGAAAGGAGGAAAACTTTTCCACGAAGAATGTATAGAGAGACCAGAACGAGCTTGAGCTCAGTACCACTCTAGGTTTGGCGGTGTGTTGATGCAGCTTCTCTCGCTCTGCCCTGCACGTGTGATCCCTACGTCTGGAACCATGAAGTTTATTATGGTGCTGGTGCTTGTTGGCGTTATGGTAGCAAGGTAAGGAAAGATTATTTCCCTCTAATATTTTTGGTTCTTCAGTCCGATTACTACTGCTACATTTTATACTTGCTCTCTCCAGGTTATCTGATCAAGTTTAGGGCAGCTCTCTCGAGCAGCAGGGGATTAAGACAGACTTCGTTACTGTGTCAGTGCTAGGCAGATTCTCCCCACTTCAATAAATTCGTCTGACTGTAGCAAGAACACGACAAAAATGTTTCCGTAAAGAATCTGTAGCTTTAGGGAATAAAGGCATATACATTCATAACAAAACATATCATTGACATAGGATGAACCATTTTTTGGTATGGAATACAGGAGAGAGAGAGAGAGAGAGAGAGAGAGAGAGAGAGAGAGATCGTTGATTTTCCTAGCTAATTCATTATCCTGCAGTTACGACTACCCTATGATTTGTCTTCATATTCCTTCCACTTATGTATTTTCTGTGTACTTATAGCTGCCCTGCCTTAAATCTCACTTGCCCAGCTGATCCCGCTCTGGGCGGTTGTGCGTGTTAACCTACCAGCTTCTACGCGATCTGAGTGAATTCGTGCGATTATCCCGTGTGCAAATAATACATCTGTGTTTATAAGTGGCTTGGACGCATTATTCCAGTGTAAGATGTGAAAATTCATCGTATATGCTAGAGTTTTGCTGTGTGTATTAAGTGTGAAAAGCAATGTCCTGCCGTGTGCTGGTTTACGTTTGGTCCCAAATTGGGTAACTGTGGTGGGTGGTTATTGTTCTCGTGGAAGTGATCAGTATTACCCAGTGTAAATTTAGATCTACGATTGTGTGAGTGTTAACTGTGTTATTTCACCAGTAAGAACAGTTTATATACTTTGTTTTGTTTTGACTTCTTTATTCGAGCTGACATTGTCGGCTGAGTAGACTTTTGAAATGTTTTGACTTGTTTTTGTTCGAGCTGAGCTATAGTTTGGAGTGCTACAGCGCTTCTGTTTATTGTTTAGTGTTATACAGTAGTGTGTAAACGATTTTTGTGATTTGAGTTGAGCAGTTTGTGGCAGTCCTTGTGGTTGACACCTTTGTGTTGGTGGATGTAAACAAATGCAGTCAGGTACAGTATACTTGCTGTATTTAGTGTTAAGCATTCCCCTGTGCACAGTATTGTATGTGAATGAGTAATGTTCCCTTAGTTTTGTTCAATGTTTTCACCACTGAAAACAGTTTATAGCCCTTGTTTTCATTGCATTTTCCCACCCGCTACTTAATTCGTCATTCCTACCTCATTACACCATCTACTTGCATTAACGTAATTTGTTTCTCCCTACATCACAGGTAGTAGATAGTGATAATAAATATTGCTTCCTTTCATATTTGAACAGTTAAGTCTGTTTTTTTTTTCTTTTTTTTTCACCAAATAGTTCGCGGAAAAACTAGTTCATCAGTGTCCCACCAGGTGAACTGGTGTAGTGTTCTAGTCCTGAGGATTGCAGTAATTGTATTTTCATTTAGTTAAGAACTTATTACTGGGTGTTGCTCTGCTTTTTTTCGACAAGTTTTTTTTTTATTTGCATTTATTTGTTTATAAAATGTTCATTTATTTATTCATTTACTTATTAACAGATTTGTTGTAAACCAGCATAGGCTATTAATTTACTTTTTCTTACCTTAAAGCAGTTCTGTTCTGTTTACAGGTACTCTGCAGTTAATTATATTGTATTATCTCGCTTTTGTATTTAGAATACAGGTTTGGTATAGTTAACTATAAAACTTATACCATAACTCCGGCAAATTTTTCTTTGTTTACTTTCCTCGCTCAGAATTGCTATTTGTTTTCCTTTTTAAAGGCATTATTACCTTGTACTGATACTTTGAAGTTTTGTGCTTTTTCCGGGTAGAACCCTGTGTCAACCTTAATATTTTTATTTTATTTGGCAATAATTTTTTCCTTTAAACCTTCAGAATGCCTTCCAACCTGAAGAGATGTTCAGCGTGTAGTGGCCGATTCACCGGTTCTTTTTACAGTGACCCCTCCCAGATTTGCACCATCTGCAAAGACCGCCGGTGTATGGAGCTGATGGAGACAAATAATTCAATAGATTTTCTGACCAGCAGGATCAATGCATTGGAGAAGTTTGCCGCCAACAACATTGGTCACAGTACTGAAGAAGCCAGTGGAGGTCAGTGAAGAGGTCCAGTTCCTGTTGCATCACCCCGTAGGATCTTTTCAATTACAGGAGCCAGGGAGGGTCAACAAATGGATCCAGTTCCCATTCCATCACCCTACAGGATCCTCCTGAGCATTACTACAGACACACTTTCAACAGCTAACAACATTTCTACACAGGACTTTGCACCAGTGTGGAATGGAGCGAAAGCAGTGAAGAAACGAAAAGTCATCCCAACAACTACAGTACCTACAACAAATTTCAGATCCTTGCTGAGGTAGAAGAGGAGCCCCAAGAAGTTCGGTTAGTAGGGGACTCCATCATCTGAGGCCAGTTGATGGAGTTTTTTGGCAGGGCACCTACTAACAGAAAACTTTTTGCATTCCAGGTGCAGGTGTTAATGATGTCATTGAGGCCCTCGATCTGGCGACTAGCAGTTCCTCCAATAACCCGCTTGTTGTAATACATTCAGGAACGAACAACATGGTCCAAACCCATTCAGAGGAACTGGTGTAGCGATTCCGGACGATGATCTAGCGATACAAGGCTAAGACAAAAAACATTTTGATTTCAGGGTACAACAGTACCTAGAATTGCAGATGGAATTATATTCTACAGTAAGGCTTTCAGTCTCAATAATCGTATAATGTTCCTTTGGCAGCAGGAAGGTATTGACTTTTTCAGTGCATGGAACGATTTTTACCAACAGCCGGGTTTGTTTGCAAGAGATGGTCTGCACTTGAATGTATTTGGTTCTGTGCACTTAGGTCGCATTCTGGATGATGCTGTGTGGTCCTATTAGAGACGGACAGCGCTCGGGACAAACAGACGCACCGACATAAACTTTAATCAAGGAATGAACAGTGTCCCAGGCTACTCTTGTTGGAGTAAGAATAATGTTAAAGATTTTCTTGTAAATGGGTGCAATTTGAGAAATAAGTTTCCAGATTTAGAGGCCCAAATATTTGTTGATGACTATGATATTGTTGCCATTACTGAATCTTGAATAGATACTCAAGAAAGATTTTACAGCATGATATAACATTCCTGGTTACAGTATTTTCAGTAATAACAGGAAAGGGAGACTGGGAGGTGGCATATTGCTATTCATTGAAAGTAACCTTCATCCAGTTGTAATCCTTGAACCATCAGTTGATAATATTTATATAACTTATGTTCAGCTCAACGTTGGGTCTGGTTAGTACTTGGATGGGTGACCGCCTGGGAGCACCAGATGCTGTTGGCATCCCTACGTCAAGTGGGGTTGGTGGAGGATTAGTGCCCCCCCCTGTAAAACAATTAACTCTATGCCCTTGGCCACCCCGTCTGGGATACATGGCGTCTGGCAATGAATGAATGAATGTTCAGCTCAGAAATGAATCAGGCAGACCGATGACATTTGGATTTATTTATCGTCCACCAGCCCAGTCTGGCAAAATTTGACAATAAAATATACAGACAAACAGCGTAAACCTGTGGCACCCCAAATACTGTAATTGTTGGAGATTTCAATTTACCAGTAACAAGATGGGCTGGACCCTTATCTTTGCACACAGGGTTATACTTGTATATTAACTTACTTGAAAGCTAGTTATATCAGTTTGTAGAGCAACCCACACATGGAGAAAATATCCTAGATCTTATACTGGTGACATCAGAAAACTTCGTTCATGATGTTCATGTAGGGGAAGAATTCAGTACTAGTGACCATCGCACAGTCACACTGAACCTCAAGTTCTTTAACCCGCCCCATCCCGACGTTTTTGGACCTTTTTTTTGGGGGGGGCTCAAACATCCGCTTTTGGTGAGAAACATCGAAAATTCATAGAGAAATCGCTCACCTGAGGTTTAAAATACGCGATTTAGGTACTAGTACTTCCTTACCTGACTGGGTTTTCTAACAGGCTGGCACCAAAGAAATCGAGTTCTATGGGAGGGTAACTATTTTATTCACTCATAAACAGTATTTATTTATTTACTTGGTACGAATTTATATGTAGTACAAGAGTATATTGGTTTTCAAACAGTAATATAGGCATTATAAGCATTGTTTCACTCACTAACTCATCACTATTCATGACCTTTTTTTTTTCCACATTACCTGATCATCATTTCTGACTGTTTCTTCCTCTAATGCTATGTAAACTTTGTCCTCCACATTGTCATCGATTGGGGAATCACTCTGGCCCTGAATGTCTTTATTGGCCAGGTCACTGGTAACAGGTGGATTGCCGAGACAATGGCGTGCAGGGGGGGGGAGAGATTATGCGGTGTAACGCATTGTTCCTGCTTGGCATCTTGTAGAGGAATAGAGGAAGGTGTCCCGTGTATACATGCCAAAAATAACTCGCGAAATCACTCGCGAAAATTGAAAATTGTGCAAATTAAGGACCTTGCAATGTTGCCACGTTAATTCACGTCGCCGGGATGGCGCGGGTTAACACCGACCAAAATTGTAGTTACAAGAAAATCCTAGACTACAGCCAATTTTCACAAATCAAAGCTAACTTTACGTTGCAATGAATAGGAACTGAGTATTAAAAGTACAAATATACACACAGCATGGACAGAGTTCACAGACATCCTTATTCAGGCAGTTACGGAATGTGTACCAATGCGTAACAGAAGACCAGTGAAAAGTAATATGCCAAAATGGTGCAACAGTAATATTAAGAGAAGTCTTTCAGCAAAGAAACTTGCTTATCTGAAATACAAGGCCACTTATAATGAGGATATTAACACCAACAATAGGACCACTAGTATCAGCAGATGTTGAGCATACAAATGATGAAACCGGGATGGCTGAAATTCTTATTTTCTTTACATCACTATTTATTGTAGAAAGTCCATGCTTGAGCTAAACATTGTCCTCCGCACACATAACTGAAGACAACCAACCCGTGGTATTCTGTTTTTAGGGTAGCTCTATATTGAGTGACAAGCCAAACTATTTCCTGTAAACCAGGAAAGCATTAACAACGCTGGGTGGTAACCTTATAACCAAGCAATACGTGTTCCCTACGTGACAAGTGGGTTGGTGGAGGGTTAGTGCCCCTCCCCGGAAAACAACTAACTAAAAATACGAACAAAAATCCTCGGGCCAGGACTGACCAACAGGTGACGACTAAGAATCGAACAAAGGACATGGTATGCATAGCTATATGGAATGTAAGGGGTGCAAATGATGAGGTGAAAGAGAGAAAGATTGTCCAGGTGCTTGAGGGTGCAAAAGAGGATGTATGTGAATATAAAATAAATGGAGAAGTGAGAGTGTGAGAGAACGGGAGTATGGATGGCGTATCTGTGCAGAGGTAGGTGAGAATGAGAGGGCAAAAGGATTGTGTGTTCTTGTGAGTAACAGATGGAAGGAGAATATAATAGAGTATGAATCAGTTGGCTCAAGGATTGTGTGGGTAAGACTGAAAGTTGGACTACAAATGTGGGCAATTGTGTGAGTGAATGCACCAACACAAGATTGTGTATACAGAGTGAGAGAAGAGTTCTGGACAAATGTGGAAGCGTGCATGGAAAAGTTTGAAAGTAATGAGAGAGTGCTTTTGACTGAAGATATGAAGGAAAAGTAGGGAATGTGAAGGTGGATGGAGTAGTCAGTGAGTGAAGTGTGCATACAGAGATGGATAAGAATGTCAGTGCTTTACTGGACACTTGTGCCAAGAGGGGGTTGGTGATAGCCAATATCCTCTTCAGACACAAAATGATCCATAGGTATACGTGGCGAGTGATGAGAAGGGTGGAAGGTGAACTGAATGAATGGAAGGCAATGATAGATTATGTGTGTGTGGATGATAGGAATCAGTAGGATAGAAGTTGTGGAAGCAATGAAGAAAGTTAAATCAGGGAAAGCCCCAGGAATTGATGGAGTGTGTGGTGAAATGCTGAAGTATGGGGGAGAGAGTGTAGTAGAAAGGATGTGGAAGATGTGCAGATTGGCCTGAGAAGAAGGTAGAGTCCCGGAGGATTGGAAGTCAGGTATAATTATTCCCTTGTACAAAGGAAAAGGGGAAAAAGAAGTGTGTGGTAACCATAGGGGCATTTGTCTTCTTAGTATAATAGGAAAAGTGTATGGTAGGATACTTATTGACAGAGTTAGAGAAAGAACAGAGAAATTAGTTGGAGAAGAACAGGGAGGCTTTAGGAAGGGAAGAGGTTGTGTAGATCAGATATTCATTCTAAGATCTTTAGTGGAAAAGTTTCTAGAGAAGGGAAAGAAGTTGTATGCGGCATTCATGGATTTGGAGAAAGCATATGACAGGGTGGATAGACAAGGATTGTGGAAAGTGTTAAGAATATATGGAGTAGATGGAAAGTTGTTGAATGCTGTGAAGAGTATGTACGATGGTGCGAAGGCTGCAGTGCGTGTGGATGGTGAACTAAGTGAATTTTTCTCTTTGAAGGTTGGGTTGAAACAGGGATGTGTCATGTCTCCATGGTTGTTCAATCTGTACATGGATGGGGTAATAAAAGAGGTACAAGGTAGGGTAGTGGATGTTGGAGTGGCCATGGTGAGAGAGGATAGTGTTTGGAAACTCCCTGTACTGTTGTTTGCAGATGATACTGTGTTGTTGAGTGAAGACGAAGGGGAGCCGCAGGGCTTGGTGGATGAGTTTGGGAGAGTGTGTAAGAAACGGAATCTAAAGGTGAATGTAGGGAAGAGTAAAGTGATGGTCTTTGAGAGAGGTGAAGTCAGTGAATGTACAGCGAGGTTGGATGGTGAGGAATTGGAAAATGTGAGTACGTTTAAGTACTTGGGTAGTGTGATGAGTAAGGATGGAGGTTTGGAGGGTGAAGTGCTTGAAAGGGTACAGCAGGGAAGAAAGGTTGCTGGTTCCTTGAAAGCAGTGATAAGAAACAGGGAAGTGAGCATGGAAGTGAAAAAGTTACTACATGACAGTATTGTGATACCAACTCTAACGTACGGAAGTGAAGCTTGGACGTTGTTGGAAGGACACAAGTCAAGAGTGAGAGCAGTGGAAATGAGTTATTTAAGAGGAGCCTGTGGAGTCACATGGAGAGACAGGCTGACGAATGAGGATATAAAGGAGCATTGTGGTGTTGATGTGGATGTGGTAGGAAGCATTATGAGGAACACACTGAGGTGGTTTGGCCATGTGGTGAGGATGGAGGGTGAAAGACTGACGAAGAGAGTGTATGTGAGTGAGGTGGAGGGGGAAAGAGGGAGGGGGAGGACGAGGATGAGATGGAGGGATGGGGTGGAGAGGTATATGAGAAAGGGGGGTGTAAGCTGGGAGCAGGGGAGTGAAATGGCAGGGGACAGGGCGACTTGGAGGCGATTTGTTTGTGGCCACCCCAAACGGGATTGAGGCGTCTGGCAATAGATAGATAGATAGATAGGATGATAGGAAGAGAAGGTGTTTAATGGATGCAAGAGCATATAGAGGTTGGAGAAATGGACTTTCTGACTACCATTTGGTGGTGGTGAGAATCAAGGTGCAAATGAAATGGAGGAAATAGAAGAAGGGGAGGACAGAAGGAAGTAGTTCATACAAGGAGGGTGGATAGGTTACAAGAAGATGGAAAAAAGACAGAATATAAGAGAGAAGTGAAGAAATGATTGTGTAAATATAGATTGGAGCAGATGGGGAACGTGGAAGGTGTTTGTAAGATATTCACAGAAGAAATCTGTGCAGCATGTGAGGTGGTGTGTGGGGTGAAGGGAAGACAAATGGGGGTGCAGTGAACAGCATGGTGGAATGACGAGGTGAGAGAGGCTGTGGCACAAAAGAAGAAAGCATATACTGAGTAGATGAGAACAAGGGACGTGCAAGAAGTTGAGAGATCGAAGAGTGAGTTATTTGTACAGAGAAAGAAAGAGGTGAAAAGATTAGTAAGAAGAGAGTGGATGAGGAATTTGGAAGGAATTTGACTGTAAAGTGGAGGGAATGTAAGAAAACATTCTGGAAAGAGGCAAAGAGAGTTAGACGGGTGGCAAAGAAGGTAGTCAGGGAGTGAAAGATAAAACTGGTAGGTTACTAGTGGAAAAGGGAGAAAAAGTGAGCAGATGGAGAGAACACTTTAAGGAATTGTTGAACATAGAAAATGAAAGTAATGCGAGTATAAATGGCTGGGAGACAGAGGGATGTGAGAAGAGAGGAAAAGATCAGTAGGATGGAAGTTGTGGAAGCAATGAAGAAAGTCAAAATGGGAAAAGCCACAGGAATTGATGGAGTGTGTGTTGAAATGCTGAAGCATGGGAGAGAGATAGTAGTAGAATGGATGTGGAAGATGTGCAGATTGGCATGGGAGAAAGGTAGAGTCCCGGAGGATTGGAAGTCAGGTACTAATATTCCCCTGTACGAAGGAAAAGGGGAAGAAGGAGTGTGTGATAATCATAGGGGCATTTGCCTTCTTAGCATAATAGGACAAGTACTGTATATCGTAGGATACTTATTGACAGAGATAGGGAAATAACTGAGGAATTAGTTGGAGAACAGGGAGGCTTTAGGAATGGAAGATGTCGTGTAGACCAGATATTCATTCTCAGATCTTTAGTGGAAAAGTTTCTAGAGAAGGAAAAGAAGTTGTGTGCGGCCTTCATGAATTTGGAGAAAGCATATGACAGGGTGGATAGACAAGGATTTTGGAAAGTATTAAGAATAAATTGAGTAGATGGGAAGTTGTTGAATGCCATGAAGAGTATGTGTGAGGGTGCTAAGGCTACAGTCCGTGTAGATAGTGAACTGAGTGGATTTTTCTATTTGAAGGTTGGATTGAAACTGGGATGTGTCATGTTTCCATGGCTGTTCAATCTGTATATGGATGGAGTTATAAAAGAGATACAAGGTAGGGCAGTGGATACTGAAGCAGCCCTAATGAGAGAGGGCAGTGTTTGGAAACTCCCTGTACTGTTGTTTGCAGATGATACTGTGTTGTTAAGTGAAGACAAAGGGGAGCTGCAGGGCTTGGTGGATGAGTTTGGGAAAGTGTGTAAGAAATGGATTCTAAAGGTGAATGTAGGGAAGAGTAAAGTTGGTCTTCAAGAGAAATGAAGTCCGTGAATGTACGCTGAGGTTGGATGAGGAGGACGTGGAAAACGTGAGTGCATTTAAGTACTTGGGTAGTGTGATGAGTAAGGATGGAAGTTTGGAGGGTTAAGTGCTTGAAAGGGTACAATAAGGAAGAAAGCTTGCTGGTTCCTTGAAAGCAGTGATAAGAAAAAGGGAAATGAGCACGAAATGAAAAAGGTACTACATGACAGTATTGTGATACCAACTCTAACGTATGAAAGTGAAGCTTGGACCTTGTTGGAGGGATAGAAGTCAAGAGTGAGAGCAGTGGAAATGAGTTATTTGACAGGAGCCTGTGGAGTCACATGGAGAGACAGACTGACAAATAAGGAAGTAAAGGAGTGTTGTAGTGTGGATGTGGATGTGATAGGAAGCGTTAGGAGAAACACGTTGAGGTGGTTTGGCCATGTGGAGAGGATGGAGTGTGAGAGACAGACGAGGAAAGTGTATGTGAGTGAGGTGGAGGGGCGAGAGAGACAGGGAGACCAAGGAGGAGAAGGAGGAATGGAATGGAGATGTATATGAAAGAGGGCGGTGTGAGCTGGAAGCAGGACAGTGAAATGGTGAGGGACAGGGCGAGGTGGAGGCGATTTGTTTGTGGCCACCCCTTTCGAGATTAAGGCGTAGAGAGCTGTCCTTCTTGCGGTAAATAAACAAAAGAAAAATAAACAACCAGGGCCAGATGGACTATCTCCAAGAGTCTTAAAGGAGACATAAGATGAAATAGTTAAACCTGTAAAACATATGTTCAGTATCTCTCTCGGATACGGCACTGCACCGAGCGGTTGGAAATTAGCAAATGTAACTCCGATATTCAAAAAGGGAGAGAAATCTCAACCCAGCAATTACCGACCAATAAGCTTGACATCAATTGTTTGCAAGTTGTTAGAAACCATAATTAGAGATAAATTGGTCAAGCATTTAGAGCTGAACAGTCTCATCAAAGACTCTCAGCACGGATTCCAAAATAAGCATTCATGTCTTACTGTTCTACTTGATATTTTCAATGATATTATCAACATGTATGACAGCACTAAATCAGTTGATATCATGTACCTTTATTTCAGAAAAGCATTTGATAAAATTCCACACATCTGACTTGTCAAGAAACTGCTCCTCTATGGTATCAGTGGCTCTGTACTAATGTGGATAAAAAGCTGGCTTACGAATCGCAAACAAAGTGTTTTAATCAATGGTAAAGAATCAGACTGGAAAAATGTTATAAGTGAATTGCTGCAAGGCTCAGTTTAGGGTCCTATATTGTTCTTGATTTATATAGACAACATTGATTAGGGTGTGTGTTGTAAAATTTCAAAATTTGTTGACAATACAAAGACCGGTAATAGAGCAGATACCTCAGAACAAAGAATACTGATTCAAATGGATCTTGATAAATTACTTAACTGGGCAGAAAAATGGCAAAAAGATTTTAATATTGATATGTGCAAAGTTCTAAATATTGGAAGGAAGAATGAAAAATTTAGTTATTCATTGAATCATTCTCAACTCATGAATGTAAACCATGAAAAAGATCTGAGAGTAATTGTAATAGATGATCTGAAGCAAGCAAACAATGCACAGACTCTATAAAGAAAGCTAACAAATTCGTTGGATTTATAGGTAGATCATTTGAGTTCAGATCTGAAAACATAATTCTTACCCTGTTCATTTCCTTAGTGCATCCACATCTATAGTACTGTGTACAGTTCTGGTCACTGTATTACACAAAAGGTATAGTGAAGTTAGAGAAAGTGCAGCGACGAGTAACAAAAATTATACCCAGACTGAGGAACAAATCATACAAGGAGCAATTAAATGAGATAAAGTTATTTAACCCTCACAGGCACGTTGACGCGAATCATGTTCTTTGTGGTTTGGCACATTTATGCATGTAGACGCGAATCGCATTGTTAAGCAGAAAAATGCTCGCCAAAAATAAAGTTTTCAGCCAATTTGTGTCAAATTTTGGTGCGTTCTAGTGGGTGCGTTTCTCTTCCGAGGTAAACACTTGGCAACACTGTGACTGCTCTTATGAGACAATGCACAGCAGAAAAAACTCAGTACCTCACTACCAGCCAGGCTGAAGGGTGGCACTGCTATCAGTCATCCCTATAATCCACCATTTTCTCCCCTCCCACCCGAGGCAGAAGCCATTATTGAAATATTGTGATTGTACAGTGTTTTTGACTATATGTGAAGTGATTGTGTCTATGGAACATAGATATATAGTTTGTAAAGCACTGGGGCCAGTTATCAGCCGTTAGGCCTAGAGGCAGAAGTCTGGTTTGTTATAGCAGAGTTTCCAATCTGTTTCACCCCTGCCCATAAATGATATGAGTATTTTACCTTTATAGTGAAGCCAATATTTGTATCTGTGAAACTTATGATGCCTGGTTTAGTGAAATAACTGACCTACCATAGCAGGCATTACGTACGCCATAGAGATATGCCATAGTCGCTAAGGGAACAGGCAGTCATGTATGCCATAGAGTCGGGAAGGGAATAATAGAGGAGGTTGGGATGATATCATGTGATAGTGTTTTATATTGTATATGGTTTAGTGTGCAATATACATATAAAATAGTGCAGCGAGTGTTTGTCGAGAATTATTGCATGCATTGACTGACTTAGAGCAAACCTAGCGCAAGTATCAGAGACAACAAAATATATGCCACACAATCACAGACTTCAGTGAAAAGGTACTGTACCAATCTTGGACAGTGCTATATTGGATATGGTTTAGTGTGAAACATACGTATAAAATAATGCAGCGAGTGTTCACCGAGAAATATTGCGTGCATTGACTGACTTAGCTAAAACCTAGTGCAAGGATCAGAGACAAGAAATACGCCACACATCCACATATATATACGTATGTCATGCATCGAATGTTCGTGAAGAAATCTATTGTGTGCATCGCATGTGTTAGGCAAACGTAGTGCAAGGAGGAGAGAACAAAATACGTCACAGCCACACACACACACACACATACACACTACATAACTCCTCATCTATTTTGTTGATTTGTATATTGACCTATTTCTATATTTCTATATTTTTTACACAAATAAGGATTTTTGTTTTTACATATACACATAGGAGATGGAAAAAAGTTCAGCTTCAGTATCAGTACCTAGCAAAAAGACTAGTGGTCATGTTGAGTTTCTGAGAGCACTGTCAAAAAGCTTATGTTATTTTACATGTATACTTTGAGTAAAAAAAGAAAATAATAAAACCTAACGAGCGAAAATATGTAGGAGTGGATAAGGCAGGGAGTGTTTTTGTCTCGCTTGCAGGTGAGGAGGAGTATTCTAAGTTTGTCGTCCATTTACTATTGGACGTATCGATTTCCTGTAAGAACCATGATAAAGATCAGTGAATTGTATGTACAGTATGCACATGACCAAAATATAAGCCTTTGGGAGCATGTTTTTTTTAGGTAAAAGTGAGGGAAGTGTTTTTTTTCTCGCTTGCTGTAAAACTATGCAGCGTTCAGAGAGTATTCTATATTTGTCGTCCATTTGCTCGAAAAATATTGGACGTATCGATTTCCTGTAAGAACCATGATAAAGATCAGTGATCTTTGTCGTGGTCTATCTAGATAGACAGATAGACCATGATAAAGATAAGTGAATTCTGTGTATGTACATGACCAAAATATAAGCCTTTGGGAGCATTTTTTTTTTTTTTTTTTTTTTTTAGGTAAAGGCGGGGGAAGAGAGTTTTTTTCTCACTTGCAATAAAACTATGAAGCGCTCAGAGGAATATTCTACGTTTGTCGTCCATTTGTTCAAAAAGTATTGGACTTATCGGTTTCCTGTAAGAACCATGATAAAGATTAGTGAATTCTACGTACGTACAGGACATAACAATGTAATATCTCTGATGAAAAGTCGTTGTTACGTAGGCGGGAATATAACTGTTATTGTGCGCACATGATGAAAGTGCAGCACGGGCATGGATATCCAGCAGATTTTTGCAATTTACTTGGAAACTATGGGGCACACAAAAAATCTGCGGGTACCTTGTAAAGCTCATGAAATTCTACACAAGATTATAAAATAAAAACGTAACCTGTATGAGAAAACTTGTACACAAGATTATAAAATAAAAACATAACCTGTATGAGAAAACTTGTACACAAGATTATACAATAAAAACATAACCTGTATGAGAAAACTTGTACACAAGATTATAAAATAAAAACATAACCTGTATGAGAAAACTTGTACACAAGATTATAAAATAAAAACATAACCTGTATGAGAAAACTTTACGGTAGAGCTCCCTGAATAAAAATCAGTTTTTTTAATGGCTTTTAGTTTTTTGCTATTTTCTCGAAAACTTCAAATCGTATCAGAACCGGACCTTCTCATTAGAAAGTTTATGAAATTCTCTATCAAAACATTTTTTTGTATGATGGAAAACATTCGAACTAGGATGTTGGGAAGTGAGATTGACATTCCGAAATGTTTATTCATGCCGGCTTAATGTACTTTTATTTGTATTTTTATATATTTTTCTTTGCTTATCGGCTAGAGCAAACATCGGCGAATAAGATGATGTAAATTTCATGGCAATATATAGAGGTTTGGGTGGCGAAAATAAGGCAAGAAAACGTGTTTTCAGCAGCGCACAGGCAGGCTGGCGAGGAGGGGGGTGGAATGAAATTGTCCTGGAAAACTTGCTAAAACTTATCCGTGCACCAGAGGGTTAACCAATCAAAGCGCAGACTATGAGGGGATCTGATTCAATTATTCAAGATTAGTAAAGAAAATGATAATATGGCTGTCGACAAGTACTGTGCAATTGATCGTTCGAACTACACTAGAGGTAAAGGGTATAAGATTATTGGAAACCATCTCCAGTCTAATGAAGCCAAATATTTTTCCTTTAACAAGGTTGTTAACATTTGGAATAAACTGCCCAGGGATGTTGTTGAGTGCAGTTAGTGGTGACATTAAAAAGTCACATGCATAAGTATCTCGCTTCAAATCCCCAGCTATATGCCTTCATGACTGAATAATAATATAAGCTGTTTTTCTCTATTTCAGATCGTGATGAATTTAATTAAGACAGATAGATATACATTATATATATATATATATATATATATATATATATATATATATATATATATATATATATATATATATATATATATATATATATATATATATATATATATATATATATATATATATATATATATATATATATAATATGGATGGGGTGATGAGAGAAGTAAAAACACGAGTAATGGAGAAAGGGATGGCGTTGGTAATGAATGGTGATGGATGGAATATCTCAAATTTGTTGTATGATGATGATGCAGTACTGCTTGCATGTACCGGACAAGAACTTCGTAGGCTACTGCAGAGTTTTGCTGATGTCTGTGAGTATCTTGCCTTGAGAGTAAATGCAGAAAACGGTAAAGTGATGGTTACAGAGAGAGAAGGTGATTCCCAGTGTGATGTTACAATGAATGGAGAGAGCCTGGAATTGGTGAGAGAGTTCAAATACCTGGGTACAGTGCAAAAGAAGTTGAAAGTAGAGTGAAACAAGAAAGAAATGTAGCTGGTGCAATGAAGGCCATCGAGGCTTGAATGTTGCAGCTGCACGAGGCTTATATGAGGGAGTATTAGTGCTAACTTTAACATATGGATGTGAGACTATGGTTTGGCATGAAAATGAAAAGTCAAGAGTAAAAGCAGTGGAGATGGGATTCCTAGAGGAATGTATGTGGAGTAAAGAGGGTGGATAGAATACGAAATAATGTGATTCGTGAAAGGTGTGGAGTAAGGAAGTCAGTGGACACCAGAATTGAAGAGAGTGTACTGAGATGGTATGGTCATGTGGAGAGAATGGATAACAATAGAGTGGTGAGAAAGGTATATCTGAGCGAATTTGAAGAAGGGAAGAGGCGAGGTAGGCCAAGGAGGTGGAGAGATGTGGTGGATCAGTGTGTGAGGAAGAGAGGGTTGGAAGTTGGTGTGGCTAGAGAACTGACAGGAGATCGAGCTGGCTGGATGAATGTTGTGAAGAGAAGTGCATGATCAGTGATTCTGGCACCCCTTTTTAATGTGGCAGCGTCCAGACTGATTTAATCGGATACGTTTGTGTGAAGCTACAGAACGTGGTGAATATTTTTGGTGTATCCGATAGAGCCAGGATTCCGGGGGCTTGAATGATAAGTGAGTGGAAGCATAGCCCATTGGACTGGGCAAATTTGGGCTGTCTGGACATTGTTCCTCCTCACCCTGCCCTTGGGTGGGAAAGTAGGTCCGGATGATGATGTATATATATATATATATATATATATATATACATATATATAATATTTATATATATATACATGTATATATATATATATATATATATATATATATATATATATATATATATATATATATATATATAATCATCATCATGTAGCAGCCATGGCTCAGTGGGTTAGAGCGCTCCGCTCTGACTCAAGCGTCAGAGGATCGAATCCACCCAAGGGTCATTGCTAGACATCAGGAAGGGCATCCGGTCATAAAATGCTACACGCTCCAGTCCAAAAGTCCTCTACCCAGAGGCAACGCCTTAGCCCTTCGGGGATTCCTGGCGTAAACCCCAAAAATATATATAATCATCATCATCAACCTTTTGGGTACCCACTGCAGGACCGGCCTATCCCGACCGAAGTCGGGACGATACAGCCAATGTACCTCTACCACGTGGCTAAGGCTGTCTGGCAAAGATATTAAGTAGGATGAGAAGTGCTTATAAATGTAATTGTAGTGTTGGAGTAACATTGGATGTGTGCTTAGTCTGTGAACCAAGTGTAACCGGCCCGAGCAAGCCGACTGGGTGCAAACATACTTTACTGTAAGTGACACTGGTTCTACCACAGCACCCCTTATGTCTGCCAAAATAGTATGTGGCTGGGTGAACACTCCCAAAGTTTATTACCCTGGCGGGGCGCAAAACCTGGTTCGCCTGTGTACGAAAACGCACACTCTACCACTATACCACAGAGGCTCTGTATATATATATATATATATATATATATATATATATATATATATATATATATATATATATATATATATATATATATCCATCCATCATCCAATCCTACATTGCCCCATAAGGAGCGTAGGAGCCCATATATATATATATAGTAGAAATTATTTTCAGAAAGCTAGACCGGGAAAACAAAGGAGTGAACATAGATGGAGAAAAGCTAAACCATTTAAGATTTGCAGATGACATTGTCCTAATCTCAGAAATAGCGGAGGCATTGCAAGAAATGTTAAATGATCTTAACCCGCGCCGTCCCGAGGACGTACTTCCACGTCCTCACGTTTTATCACAGCTAATCCCGAGGACGTACTTCAACGTCCTGCAATTGCAAGGTTCATAATTTCCACAATTTTCAATTTTCGCGAGTCATTTTTGGTACGTATACACGGGACACCTTCCTCAACAAGATGCCAGGCAGAGACAATGCCTTACCCAGCATGACCTCATCCCCCCCCCTGCATGCCCTTTTCTCAGCAATTCACCTGTTATCAGTGACCTGGCCAGTATAGCCATGTCATGCCACGGTACGAAATTCAGGGCCAGAGTGATTCCCCAATCAATGACAATGTGGAGGACAAACTTTACACAGCATTAGAGGAAGAAACAGTTAGAAATGATGATCAGGTAATGTGGCAAAAAAAGGTCAGGTATCAGTGAGTGAAACAATGCTTATAATGCCTATATTACTGCTTGAAAACCAATATACTTTTGTACTACATATAAATTCGTAACAGTAAATAAATAAATACCGTTTATGAGTGGTGTGAAATAGTTTTTTTTTTTTTATGCGAGGAAGAAGGAACCAAAGGCCATGAGCCCCCAGCAACAGTTCCCTCCAAGAGAAAAACAAAATACAATATAGAGCCAAATTCAAGATCCAATCATTTTGAGATGCCTGGACACACTGCATTTGAAAGACTGGAGATCATAGGCAGCAGGAAATACAGAAAGAGGGAGACAGTTCCAGAGCTGACCTGTTGCATAAATGAAAGACTGGGAGTAACGGTTAACTCTTGCATTAGAGAGTTGGACAGAAAAAGGATGAGAGTTTGCTGCCAGACGGGTGCTACGCGTCCGTCGTAGAGGTGGAGGAATGCAAGCAGACAGTTCAGAGGAGCAGTGATCATTAAAGTAGCGATAGAAAAGAGATAAAGATGCAACAGTGCGGCGAAGAGACAGAGGTTGAAGGGAGTCAGTAAGAGGAGGACAGTTAATGAGACGAAAAGCCTTTGACTCCACCCTATTGAGAAGAGCTGTATGTGGGGAGCCTCCCCACACATGAGAGTTGTACTCCACACAGGGGCAGATAAAACCCCTGTATAGAGTCAACAATTGTGCAGGGGTAAAGAAAGAGCGGAGTCGGCTTAGCACACCCAATCTCTTGGAAGCAGATTTTACAAGAGATGTAATATGATCTTTCCAAGATAAGTCCCGAGTAAATGAAACCCCAAGCATGTTCAAGGATGATGCAGGATTAAGCTGAATATTATTAAACATTAGTGGGTATACCTGTGGAAGATTTTGTCGGGTTGATAGGTGTAAGAACTGAGTCTTAGATGCATTAAAGACAACCATATTATTTTTTTCCCCAGTCAGAGATACGAGCCAAATCAGACATTAGGTGTGCCACAGCCTCATCCCTTGCTTGTTGAAGTAACTGTTGAGATGGGCGTTGCGGGAACCGAATGGAAAGGTGAAGGGTGGAGTCGTCAGCGTATGAGTGGATAGGGTTAGATGTACAGCTTAGAAGATCATTGATGAATAAAAGGAAGAGAGTTGGTGATAGGAAAGAGCCCTGAGGAACACCACTGTTGATAGATCTAGGAGAAGAACGATGGCCGTCTACAACAGCGGCTATAGAACGACCAGAAAGGAAGCTAGCGATGAAGGCACAGATAGAAGGATAGAAACCGTAGGAGGGCAGTTTGGAAATTAAAGATTTATGCCAGACTCGATCGAAAGCCTTTGAGATGTCAAGTGCAATGGCAAAGCTTTCGCCAAAATCCCGAAAGGAGGATGACCAGGAGTCTGAAAGGTAGGTGAGAAGATCGCCAGTGGAGCGTCCCTGACGGAACCCATACTGATGATCAGAAAGAAGGTTGTGATAGGAAAGATGCCTTAAAATTTTTCTATTAAGAATTGACTCGAAAACTTTTGAAATACAGGACGTTAAAGCAATTGGACGATAGTTGGAGGGTTGGGAGTGGTCACCCTTCTTTGGGACTGGCTGAATGAGAGCAAACTTCCAGCAAGAAGGAAAGGTACAAGTTGACAGACAAAGGCGAAAGAATTTGCCTAGGCAGGGTGTAAGCACAGAAGCACAGTTCTTGAGAACAACAGGAGGGACCCCATCAGGCCCATATGCCTTGTTAGTACTGAGGCCAGTGATGGCAGAAAATACATCAACTGAAGAAATTTTAATGTCAGCCATGAGGAAGTCAGAGGGGGGAAGTGATGGAGGAACAGCACCGGAATCGTCTAAGGTAGAATTGGAGGAGAAAGTCTGTGTGAAGAGATCTGCTTTATCAGTAGAAGAAATAGCTACAGAACCATCAGAGTAGAAAAGAGGAGGGAAGGATGATGAGGTAAAGTTATTAGAAAGATTTCTGGCAAGATGCCAGAAGGAACGGGAAGAATTCGAGTCGGAGAGTTGAGAGCATTTAGTATGGATGAAATTATTTTTGGTAGAGCGAAGAACAGACTTAGCACGATTCCGGGCAGAAACGTAAAGATGATGTGATTCAGGGGTGGGTTGGCTCCGGTACCTTTTGTAGGCCCTCTCCTTGTTGCGGACAGCATTAGAACAAGCGTGATTAAACCAAGTCTTTCTTGCATTAGTCAAAGGATATGAGAAAGGAATGTATGCTTCCATGCCCGAGAGAATAACCTCCGTAATGCGCAAGGCACACTCAGATGGCTCCCGGCCACGGAAGCAATAATCATTCCAGGGAAAATCAAAGAAGTACTGCCTGAGGGCCTCCCAGTCCGCGGCTCCAAAATGCCACAGACGACGTTTCACTGGAGGGTCCACAGGCCGTACCAGAGTGATAGGACAGGTTAAGGTAATAAGGTTGTGATCGGAGGAGCCCAACGGAGAGAAAAGATTAACAGAGTAAGCAGAAGGATTAGTTGTGAGGAAGAGGTCAAGTATGTTGGAGCTCTCTCCAAGGCGGTCAGGGATACGGGTAGGGTGCTGTACAAGCTGCTCTAGGTCATTAAGGATAGAAAAGATGTAGGCTTGTTCACCAGGTGGATCCGTGAAAGGAGAGGAGAGCCAAAGGTGGTGGTGAACATTGAAATCTCCAAGAATGGAGATTTCAGAGAAAGGAGAAATGGATAGAATGTGTTCCATCGTAGAAGTAAGATAGTCGAAGAATTTTTGATAGTAGAATTAGGGGATAAGTAAACAGCACAGATATATTTAGTCAGAGAATGACAGGAAAGCCGAAGCCAGAGTGTGGAGAATTCAGAAGAATCAAGTCCAGGAACACGAGAGCAAGATAAGTCGTTGCGTATATATACACAACAGCCACCTTTGGCTTTGAAATGAGTATAGAGAAAGTAGGAGGATACAGAAAAGGGTTTGCTGTCAGTTGCCTCAGACAGCTGAGTCTCCGTTAGAAAAAGAAGGTGAGGTTTAGAGGAGGAGAGGTGGTGCTCAACAGAGCGAAAGTTAGAGGAAAGGCCGCGAATGTTGCAGAAATGAAGAAGAAGAGAGTCAGACCGTGGTTCCAGGCACCTTGAGTCGTCACCGGGAGACGGGCAGATGGTGGGGGCATTTATGGTCCCCCCCCCCCCTGGGGACTCCGAGGCTTGATAAGACGACGCCATTTTGGTAAATTTTGAATAGGAAGTGTAGTGTGTACTGTGCATGTAGTTTGGTGAAGATAGTTAGAGAAATTTGTACTGGAGAGCATGCTGGCCTACTCTCTGTGTAACTGAGACACTGAAAAAGTTCAGCAAAGGGGGATGGTCAGGAACTAGTCCTGAGGGCTGATGAAACAGGAGCTCCAGCACTCCCTGTCATCAGCTTTCTATCCACCTCGGGAGTACTGCCCTGCTCGACTGGTGCTACAGTCTACTCCTCCCATAGAACTCTTTTTCTTTGGTGCCAGCCTGATAGAAAACCCAGTAAGGTAAGGAGGCTCTCCTACCTGTAATGAGTATTTTAAACCTCAGGTGAGCGATTTCTCTATGAATTTTCGATGTTTCTCACCAAAAGCGAAAGTTTTAGCAAAAAAAAAAAAAAGGGTCGAAAAATGGTCGGGATTGGGGGGTACCAGTGGTCAAAAAGTGGTCGGGACGGGGCGGGTTAACAGACAAAGTCTGAAAGTAGGACTGAAGATAAACCGGAGTAAAACTGTTTAATCCACAAACACCAAAGAGCATCATCAAAATAAGCATGAAATTCTTGAAGAAGTTGAGGAGTACAACTATTTGGGACAAATACTGACATTAAGGAAAGATAATGATAGCGAAAGAAAAAGACGCATTACAGTTGGATGGAAAGTTTTCGGTAAACATAGAGACATTATGAAATGCAGCTTGCCAGTTTGTATGTAATGAAACGTATATAACTAATGTATAATTCCAGCTATGACGTATGGTTGTGAGACCTGGAAACTGACAAAATCAATGGAAAAAAATTAATCCGTTCTCAGAGAACAATGGAAAGGTCAGTGTTGGGAATATCTTTACGAGACAGGAAAAGATCAACTTGGGTGAGAGAGTAGACTAAAGTCAAAGACATTATAGAAGTTATAAAAGAACAGAAATGGAGGTGGGAAGGTAATATAGCAAGAATAAAGGATAACCGATGGAGCAAGAGGCTGACTGACTGGACACCAAGAGATTATAAGAGTAGAAGAAAAAGGTCAGACAGGATATATATATATATGTAATATATATATATATATATATATATATATATATATATATATATATTTAAGATATCATCATCATCATCATCATCATCATATCTCCAGTATATATATATATATATATATATATATATATATAAATCCCATTGGACCAGATGGGTACTGGGCGAGCCACTGCACTGGGAGGGTACTAAGCGTACCGCCCTCCGCCTATCGGCTCATAGTCGCGAAGCTCATAGGTCCCTACCCGGGGGTTCCCTACTTTATAAAGACTTGAAAAATCCCAGTTCTGTCCAATACTCGGGACACCGGGCTTCAATGGTAATATATATATATATATATATATATATATATATATATATATATATATATATATATATATATATATATATATATATATATATATATATATATATATATTTATATTTATATGCTCACCATCCATTAACTCGAAGTAGTGCTGCTCTCGGGTGTCTGCCCTTTCCTCTCCATCCTTCTTTCCTTCCATTCTCTTCAGTCTTTCTTTCCTTCATTCTATCCACTTCCTTCAGCCTGTGGGTGACTCTTTTTTTTTTATGCGAGGAAGAAGGAACCAAAGGCCATGATTCTGCAATAACAGTTCGCTGGAAAAGAAAAACAAAATACAAGAGAGAGCCAAATTCAAGATCCGTTCATTTCGAGATGCCTGGACACACTGCGTTTGAAAGACTGGAGATCATAGGCAGCAGGAAATACAGACAGAGGGAGACAGTTTCAGAGCTGACCTGTTGCATAAATGAAGGACTGGGAGTAACGGTTAACTCTTGCATTAGAGAGTTGGACAGAAAAGGGATGAGAGTTTGCTGCTAGACAGGTGCTATGCGCCCGTCGTATAGGTGGAGGAATGCATGCAGACAGTTCAGAGGAGCAGTGACCATTAAAGTAGCGATAGAAAAGCGATAAAGATGCAACAGTGAGGCGAAGAGACAGAGGTTGAAAGGAGTCAGTAAGAGAAGAGTTAATGAGACGAAAAGCCTTTGGCTCCACCCTATTGAGAAGAGCTGTATGTGGGGAGCCTTCCCACACATGAGAGTTGTACTCCACACAGGGGTCGATAAAAGCCCTGTATAGAGTCAACAACTGTGCAGGGGTAAAGAAAGAATGGAGTCGGCTTAGCACACCCAGTCTCTTGGAAGCAGATTTTACAAGAGATGTAATATGATCTTTCCAAGATAAGTCCCGAGTAAATGAAACCCCAAACATGTTCAAGGATGATGCAGGATTAAGTTGAATTTTATTAAACATTAGTGGGTATACCTGTGGAAGATTTACACGGATTGATAGGTGTAAGAACTGAGTCTTAGATGCATTAAAAACAACAAGATTATCTATACTCCAGTCAGAGATACGAGCCAAGTCAGACATTAGGTGTGCCATAGCCTCATCCCTTGTTTGATGAAGTAACTGCTGAGATGGGCGTTGTGGGAACCGAATGGAAAGGTGAAGTGTGGAGTCATCAGCGTATGAGTGGATAGGGTTAGATGTACAGCTTAGAAGGTCATTGATGAATAAAAGGAAGAAAGTTGGTGATAGGACAGAGCCCTGAGGAACACCACTGTTGATAGATCTAGGAGAAGAACGTTGACCGTCTACAACAGCGGCTATAGAACGACCAGAAAGGAAGCTAGCGATGAAGGCACAGATAGAAGGATAGAAACCGTAAGAGGGCATTTTGGAAATTAAAAATTTATGCCAGACTCGATCGAAAGCCTTTGAGATGTCAAGTGCAATGGCAAAGCTTTCGCCAAAGTCCCGAAAGGAGGATGACCAGGAGTCTGAAAGGTAGGTGAGAAGATCGCCAATGGAGCGTCCCTGACGGAACCCGTACTGACTATCAGAAAGAAGGTTGTGATAGGAAAGATGCCTTGAAATTTTTCTATGTAGAATTGACACGAAAACTTTTGAAATACAGGATGTTAAAGCAATTGGATGATAGTTGGAGGGTTGGGAGTGGTCACCCTTCTTTGGGACTGGCTGAATGAGAGCAAACTTCCAGCAAGAAGGAAAAGTACAAGTTGACAGACCAGGAAACCAGTTACTACCCTGGGTGGTAACCATATAACCAAATTTTGGCGCCTGGTGGTTTAGTGGGTAATTATTGCTTTCCAATCGGATTGAGCCGGTGGAGGTTTACATCCAAGGGATGGTTGGGGTTGATTGCTCATGTAATGCCACTCAAGGATGAGTGGGGCTGGTCACTCTCATCTTAAATGTCGGGACCAAATACCTAGCCCCAGGGTTCTACGCTCCTCATGGGGCAATGTAGGATTGGATGATATATATATATATATATATATATATATATATATATATATATATATATATATATATATATATATTGTTACGGAACAGAGAAAACTGTCCCGCAAAGTTCCAGGTTCAAAACAAAAGAGTTAGGTAAAATTACAAGTTAAAGTTTAATGCACAAACTAACAACTAAACATTCAGGACTCATAAGGATAATGTAATGGCAAAAAACAGGTTAAATATATGGTTAACTGCAATAGCCTCTATTAACACGAAATTAGCAAGAGTAAATTTATCTAAGTCAGCCCTGATAAAATGAGAAATCCGGATAATGCTCAGTTAATGCAAGATATATTATTACAGATACAAAATATTATTACTACTGGCTGACAGCAAAAACTTTACATTAATCACAAAAAACCCACCAGGCCTACGAATTAACACCTTATGCTATACAGTACAAGAAAAAATGTAATAACACTTATACTCAAATTACACAGCAGCTAGATGGTTGGAGACTTCCTGAGCACTCACAAAAATAATAACAACTGTACAGGGGAGGACAGAGATGTGAACAAAATGAGGAGTAGATCTAAGTGGCAATTAATGTAGAGACTTAGCTCATTATATAGGGGCCGGCAGAGCTTGATACAACTTGTAAGAAGGACGCGCAAATGAAGACATAGGGGACAAAGAGTTGACACTCCTGCTCTGAACAACAGAAAGAACGACTTACTCTACTATAAGGGGAGAAGGGGGGAGTGAGGTAGAACACGCTCGTGATCAAACATGCAGCATACTGTACGTTAGAATTATACAAAGGATGATGAAATCATAGGCTATGTAACACCTCCTCACAAAGAAAAAGAAATTTACAAAGGAAATTTCTTATTTCTCTAAAACAATCTGTCTAAAGTCTAGATAAGCAATCTGCAATAACATTTTCTTTCCCATTGACATGTTGTATGTCTAATGAATACTCCTGAAGAAGTAGACTCCATCTTGTCAGTCTCTGATTTTTATCTTTAAACTTACTATGAAATTTCAGTGGGTTATGATCGGTATAAATGACTATGGGGTCAAAACCAGAACACAAATAAAATGAAAAATGCTGTAAACCCAAAATTAAGGCCAAAAGCTCTTTCACAATAGTTGAGTAGTTCTTTTGAGGTGGAGTGAACTTCTTACTGTAATAAGATACAGGGTGTTCAATACCCTGATCATCCTCTAGCAGCAAAACAGCCCCAGCTCCTGTATATATCACTTGCGTCAACAGCCATCTTAAAAAGCTTAGCAAAATTTGGAGTAGCGAGCACTGGCTGACTTAATAGGATAGCTTTAAGTTTACTGAAAGAGGATTCACAGTCATCGGTCCAGACAAATTTAACTCCCTTTTTCAGTAGGTCTGTAAGTGGTGATACAAGAATTGAAAAGTTAAGAACAAATCTCCTGTAATAACCTACCATTCCCAAAAATCTTCGTAGCTCTTTCCTACTTTTAGGTCTGGGAAGATCACTTATAACCTGAACCTTAGCTCCTGGTGGTGCAACATGTCCATCACCAATTACGTACCCAAGGTACTGAACTTTAGCTTGACCAAACTCACACTTTGATAAATTAGCTAAAAGATTAGCGTGAACCAAACGGTCAAGAAATTTACTGACATGGCATAGGTGATCTTTCCAGTTGTCACTGAAGATTAATACATCATCAATATAAACAACACACCCTGCCAAACCCTCTGTTACAGCATTCATGAGCTTCTGAAATGTGGCTGGTACATTCTTCATACCATATGGCATTACAGAACATGCAAAAGTCTTTCCTAGTGTTACAAAACATGAGATCTCCCTAGCACGTTCAGTCATAGGTACTTGCCAGTATCCTTTTAACATATCAAACTTACTCATGTACCTAGCCTTTCCGATCTTGTCTATGCAATCTTCCACGCGAGGGAGAGGGTAAGTGTCTGTTTTGGTTATCTGATTAACACGTCTGTAGTCGATCCAAAGCCGCTGTGACCCATCTGGCTTAGGGACTAGAGTGACAGGAGAACTCCACTTGCTCTGACAGGGCTCAATCATCTTGTGGTCCAACAGGTAGCCAAGATCCTTCTGGATGAGAGGAACTTTCACTGGGTTCACACGATAAGGAGGCAGTTTAATTGGCTTTGCATCTCCAACATCGACATCATGCATCTCTTCCCCAGAATATCACTCAGGCTCATGCTGCATGGGAGCACTTCACTTGCAGACTCGGGTGGAACAGCTACAGTGCAGACTGGGTTATTTTCGTTCCGCCTGTGATATAACTTTAGCATGTTGATGTGACAAAGTTGCTTGTTCTTTCTATGATCTGGTGTGGCGATGACATAGTTGACATCACTGGGTTTCTTCTCCACGAAATAAAGACCACTAAACTTGGCTTGAAGAGGTTGCCCATGCACCGGTAGCAGAATCAAAACCTGATCTCCTGGCTGAAAGTGGCGTAACCTGGACTTCTTATCATACCAAGTCTTCATCTTCTCCTGAGCAGCTCCTAAATTCTCTCTCGCCAGCTGTAAAGCAGTGGACAGCCGTTCTTTGAACTTCATCACATACTCCAGCAGTTTGACGTCATCTTCCTCCGACAGTCAGCATTCCTTGAGTAGCTTAAGGGGTCCTCTTACTTCATGGCCAAACAGTAGTTCAAAAGGTGAGAAGCCCAGTGATTCATTTGGAGATTCTCTTGCGGCAAATACAACGAATGGAAGACCTTTATCCCAGTCTTTCTGATGTTCCAAACAGTATTTCTTGAGCATCGATTTGAGTGTTTGATGATATCTCTCCAGCGCTCCTTGGGTCTGGGGATGGTAAGCTGAAGACGTGATCTGGGTGATGCCCAACTCTTTCAGAGACTGCTTGAAAACATTTGACATGAAATTACTTCCCCGGTCTGACTGTACCTCCTTGGGCAGACCAAATTTTGTGAAGAACCCTAGCATTTCCTTAACCACGTTCTTTGCTGAGATATTTCTTCAGGATAACGAGTAGCCATATCAATCAGGGTCAACACATAAGAAAATCCTGAAGAAGTCTTAGGAAGAGGGCCCACAATATCCACCAACACACGGGTGAATGGCGCCTCAAAAGGAGGAATGGGAACTAGAGGTGCAACCTTTTCGGTCTGATTACACTTCCCCACAACTTGACAGGTGTGACAAGACTTACAATACCAGGAAACATCCCTGAAGATACCTGGCCAGTAGAAGTGTTTCAAAATGCGTGCCACAGTCTTCCTCACTCCAAGGTGTCCTGCCAAACTGGAATCATGAGCCACTCTAATTATATCCTGCCTACAAACACGAGGGATGACAACTTGATGTACAACCTCCCATTCACAGTCGGCTGATGCTGTTGGGGGTCTCCACTTTCCCATAAGTACTCCTGACTTTATATAATAACGAGTAGAAGCACCAGCTGACTCTTCCTCACTGCAAGCAGAGTTAGCTAGACCTTTCAACTCAGGGTCTGCAACCTGCAACTCAACCAACTCTTGAAGAGACAAATTATCAACACTACGGGGTACTGCCTCGTCTGGTGAGTGGTCCAAATTAGCAAGAAAAGTGTCAGCTAGGATAACATCATCATCATCATTATCCTCTAAGTCACCAGTAACTTTAGACTTAGCCCTAGTGACAGCACATGCAGAGAACACATCAGGGACATCACAGTCCTGGGTCGCAGCCACTGGCTCACTAGACAACTGAGGAGCTGGACACACTTGACTTCCACCAATATCATTTCCAAGTAAGAAAGTTACACCTGACATTGGGAGTGTCTCAACCAACCCAACCATAACGGAACCATTAACAAAACCAGACTCCAAATTCACTCTGCACAGAGGGACAGAGAAGTAATTATTCCCTACACCTTGTAAGATTACAGTTTCATCAGAAGAATTAACATTAGAGCCTAGAACACTGGTCAGCATAAGGGATTGGCAAGCACCTGTATCACGATATATTTTAACTGATTTCCTGTTATTACTGTCCAGAGGACTGACAAAACCAACAGACAGGAAATTAGCACATGAACTCTTGAGTGTGTCACCCATGTTACTGCTCAAAAGAGGAGCTTCATCATGAGAATGTAATTTACCCCTCAAAGCAGGTTCAGTTAACTCGGTTAAAGAATTCTGGGAGCTCTCAAGGGTGGACACTAGACCAATTGACTGAATATTTAAAGACTCCTTTTTGTTCACATCATGCTGTCTCCTGAAACATTTCTCCGTAGTATGACCAAGCTTACTACAATAAGTACATGTACTTTTCTGAAATCTAGAGGTGAAGCTGGTATTTACTTCCTGAGAAACATCATCTTTATTCTCTTTCCTGTTACCTGTACTCTGAGTAGAGGCAACGTACTTACTCTCAGCTTTCCTTTTTTCTCTAGAATATCTCTTGTGAGTGAGAACATATTCATCAGCTAAAACTGTAGCATCAGACAAATTATCTATTCTTCTCTCATCAAGATATAGGCTTATATCTTTATTAATACACCTTTTGAAGTCCTCCAGCAAAATCATCTGTTTAAATTTATCAAAATCAGAATTTACATTCTTAGAATTTAACCACTGCTCTAACAGATCTTCTTTGTTTTTGCATACTCAACATGGGATTGCTTATCTTGCTTATAAGTTGTCCTAAATTTTACTCTATAGGCTTCAGGAACAAGCTCATAGGCCTTAAGAATCAAGCTCT
>NC_136957.1:33320688-33435688 GCF_032717465.1 Coenobita brevimanus | reverse complement strand
TTCCATGTCAGCTTTTCTATGCTGCATGGTGGTGCTTCTCACGTTTTTCCTGGAAGCTTCAACTGGACGGTTTTGTAGGTGGAGGAGAGCCTACTTGCTTTACTATCCATTCCTTCAACTTTGTAGAATTAGATATCATATAGATAGTCTTCTCTGCAGCAAGTAGCCCCGATAGGACCATTAGGTCTGTTGCTGTTTGCTTTTCTTTGTACTCCTAAGTACTTTGTACACATTTTTATTCTCTCCCTTCCCCACACACTCCCTCCCTCTCCCCCCCCCTACACACCGTCTCACACACACACACACACACACACTTTCACCATACCCCACTTCCTTTCCCTCTCCCTCTCTCCCTTCCCCCCACTCTCTCCATTGCCAGTTCCCCTCTCCGTCGCTACTTGCCCTCACACTCTCTCTCCCCCACACACCCTCCCTCTGTCCATCCCCGACTCTCCTTTACCTCTCCATCCCTCACTTCCACTACCTTTCGTCATTTCTTCCTCAGCCTTCCTCTCTCCTTTCTTCTTTCTCTCTCCCTAATCCCCCTCTCCCTCTCCCTTCCCTACCCACCCTTTCTCCCTTTCCCACGCCCACCCCCTCCACTATTCACTTCTTTCCATCTCCCATTCCCCTCCCTCTCTCTCTCTCTCTCTCTCTCTCTCTCTCTCTCTCTCTCTCTCTCTCTCTCTCTCTCTCTCTCTCTCTCTCTCTCTCTCTCTCACCACTCCACCTCACACTCCCTCTCCTATTTTTTTTTTTCTTTAATCACGGCTTTAGTAGAAACTTCAGTACATCTTTTCTGGTATGGCATTGTACTTCGCTGTTAATCCATACATAGACAGATACAGATAAATAGATAGATATAGTGCCATGAGTATAAATTGACCTATGTATGTTTTTATTTTCCAGGGTGTCTAGAATTAGTTGAGCTCGGGTGTCTCCCTTTGTAATGAAAAGTCGTGTTCGGGTTGAGTACTGTTAGATACGATGGTCCTGGTGGCGTCTATAGCATAAATAAAATCCAAACTCATTACTCTCTCACTCTGTCGCGTTAGCTGTGTATGTAAGAATCGAGGATGGTGATAAAACACTGCCCTTGGAGACACCGTTTAACAGGGAAAAGGCTGGTATAACTAATGTACCAGTTAAGATTGGTGCTGTAAACTATTCTAGGAAGGTTCAGAGTAGTTTTACTGCCACTTCCATATGACCTGCGTATAAAGGTTTGTACTTGTAAATTTTTGTCATGGCCTTTTAGCAGTTCTTGGTAGTGTCTCGCTATATAACTGTACCGGTACTGTTTGTTCTTTGGCTTGTACTGTTATTAATTTTTTCCGCGTCCATCACTATCGTTGTTGTGATTCTTTTACCTTTGCGGCAACCATATCGGCGGAGGTTATGCAGAGTGTTGCCTTCAAGGCCACCGTAGTCTCGTGTTTATGACCATCTCGATTATATTACCTGGTACCTGCAGTAGACAGATGGGCCTGTAATCTCTGGAAATCAGTGTCCGCTTCACCTACTTTGTGTGCCATAACTTACTGTTGTTTGAACCGCTCAGGGAAATGGCCTTTGCTAGACATGGGATTGTGTATGATGCAGAAAGTTAAGTCCTTTTGAAGTATTTCCAAATCTGCCTCATCTGTCTATGGTTTCATTGTATCAGTCTGAGCCTTCTCATTCGCTGTTCTCTCTCTCTCTCTCTCTCTTACATTTGCCCTCCCCCCTCTCTCTTCTCGTGACCTCCTTCTCACTCTTCTCAGTCTTTCCTCTCTCTCCCATCCCTCCCTCTTTCCTTATTATTTTCCTTAATTTCTACCCTTATTTCGAGCATCCTCAACCATTCTCTATCCCTTTCCTCTTTCAAACTTCTATCACTCTCTACACTCCACCTTATCTCTTCTGTCCAACGCTCCCTCTCCTAATCATCCATCCCTCATGCCTACCTGACCTTACCCTTCTCTTTCCTTCCCCCCACATCTCCCTTCCCTGTCCCGTTCCACTTTCCTGACTCTCTCTCTCTCTCTCTCTCTCTCTCTCTCTCTTGCCATCCTATCCTCACACTACCAGTACACCTTTCTTTCTTTCCCGATCTCTTCTTCTCCCGTCCAAATTTTACCTTCCCCTTTTCATCCTCTTCTCATCCCAAGCCTCTTTCTCCCATCCATCCCTTCCCCTCATGACTGCCTCTCCTCCCCCTCTCCCCCCATCCTAAGCCTGCCTCCTCTACCCAGTCTTCTCACAACTCCGCATCCTCTTCACCTCTTGCTGTCTCCACGTCCACTTTCGCCTCTCACAATTGTCTAACTTCTTTTCCCTCTCTCTCTCTCTCTCTCTCTCTCTCTCTCTCTCTCTCTCTCTCTCTCTCTCTCTCTCTCATCCTTCGTCCACTTCCTCCTTGCCTCACATCATGCTTTCTTTTACCCCTCTCAACCCTTCCACCTCCTTTTACTCATATCTACCCCTGCCTGCCTTCTCTTCCTCTGCTCCCTTGATCCTTGCCTTCTCTTTCCCTCTCTGTCTTTCTCTGCCTTTTACATCTTACCTCCTCTTGTCTTGTCTCTCCTCACTTTCTCTCCCCAACAATTTCACCTTTTCACTCTCACCTTTTTTTCTTCGCCAGGACCAGTGCCCTCAGCTGCCTTCCATGTGAGGGGGAAGACCGATGCCCAGAACCTCCACAAGACTGTGGTTATGGCACGGTGAAGGATGCGTGTTACTGCTGCCTAGTCTGTGCCAAGGTAAGTAGCTGGGCAGGTAGGTAAGACGGTGCACAGGTAAGTAGGTCCTAGGTAGATATCTGTAGAGTCCATTCAGAATAATGATTACTCCTGGCCACTTTTCCACTTCCATCATTAGTGTTTTAAGCAAGCTAAACGTGACAGCCGATCAGCACTCGCCTAGCAGTCACTCTTTATGTATCTTTTGAAGAGACTATATCTCAGGCAGCACTTGCTTAAGTTCTCTGGCATGCAGTACATTCATTATTCCTTTATGACATGATGTATTATTTTCAGTCCCCCTGATAAAAAGCCTTCTCGAAATGCATAAATAAAGGATAAAGTTCCTTATTCTAGGAAATATTTGTTGTCTAACACTGTCAATATAAATATATGCTCAGTAAAACCTCTACCCTTTTTAAACCTACCCACTCCTCACCAAATTCATCTTTAATACTTCGAACCCTTTCAATATCCTCCTCCCTCCAGTGATGTACGCGTATTTCAATTTATTCTGGCTACTTTTGAAGGCTTTTATACAGCTTAAGGTTTTTGGAACCGGAGAAGTAAGATACACGCTTCAAAAACCTTTCCAGTATGAGAGATCTTTCCTAATCCGAATGAAATTGTCTGCCAGTAGCAAGAATTCAATTTAATGTAAGTAGCTGCACTGGAAAAGATAATATTCTGGCATACATATTTCATGGCTTGATCAACAAACTAATTTCACGTTGATTTTCACATTCATTTTACATTTTTTATCCCAACCTAGCCAAATCAAACAAACCTAACCCTAATCTAATCTAACTTAAAGATAACCTAACTAAACCTAACCCAGCCCCGGGTAACTTAACCAACACACTTCATTACTGCCTAACCACACCAAACCCAGCCCACCCCACCCCACCACCTAACCTCGTCTCTCCCCCACAGGGCCCGGGTGAGGAGTGTGGGGGTCCCTGGAATATTATAGGCAAGTGCGCCACTGGTCTGACATGCAAAGAAAAGAAAAACGATCAAACGGGACGCTGCAAATATGGGAATCAGGGCAACTAGTTTGTGGTTGCCTGTTGACTGATAACCTGTGGATGATACGAGGTACCTGCTGTTGACCTTACCTACCGACTGGATGCACGTTTTACCAGCTAATGATGGTACTTCATAATGTGGTTACCTACTGATTGTAGTTACTTCCTGATTTGGTTAAATGATGTTACATGCAAGTACAGCAATGCGACTTCATTGTCACTTGTTGAGTAATTGGCTACTGATGTCGTTAGTTTTTTATATAGTTAATTCCTGATAAATTGTTACTTACTGATAAGATTAAATGATGTTACCTGCAAATACAGTAATGCTGTTTCATTATTACCTGTTGAATAATTACCTGCTGATGTGGCTACCTGTTAAGTCCACTAGTTAGGCTTCCGGAGTCCTTCAATTTAGGCGCCCACCCAGTGCACTTGATGACATTACAGATATGTATTTTTTTTTATTTTTTATATGTCCAGCTCCGTGCAAATCTTAGCACTCCTTTCTGAGGCCCAACACTCTATCTACTGTACATGTCACACAAATTCATAAATGATCGTTTTGTCGTCAGTACCCACCGTCCAAACCGAAAAGATGTTAAGACTGTTTCATTCATGACTGGAGTGAGTGCATGGGGAGGGAGGGAGGGAGGGGGGTATGACAGCAGTAGGTTTTGTGGAAGGTCAGTAAAGTCCGCCTTAACGGAATTCTTTCCTACTCCAGCCTGAGATCGAAATCGTGCCCTTTCAAAGAGCAGAACACTTCTCTAACCATCCGACCACCATGATCATTTAGGGATTAGAATCAGTGCGCCTACATTCATAATTATTTTAAGAGCCATCTTAAACCACCGTTCCATCAGATGTTTCTATAAGCTACATCATTTTATCACTTTATCCATTTCATCTCGTATTCTTATGTCATATGAGACTTCTTTATATCTAGCTGAAATTTGTAACTTGTATGCTTTAATTTTTTTCCTTGTAAATGATGCTATTAATTCTTACCTTATTCTTTGGTGGTAAGAAGAGATGATGATGATATCCGACAAATATTCTTAATACTTGATGTGTGGGTATTTTATATGTATAGTTTAACATGCAATATACTGTTGGGAACAAAGTTCCACTAGTATTGCACCTTTCCTACGCTTGAATTTTCTGTGCTGGCTAATATTCCTACGCAGAAATAGGGATTCTTCTCTGCTCGTAGATAATTCTCTTTGATATAATACATCAAAGAGGAAAACGATGGACATTGCCTAAGTTGGAAGTAGTCGTGGTGAGGTACTGGGCGAAATTCTGACCATGACTGCACACTGCTGTGTGTTTTGAAGCACAGGACGGATCCTTTGTTTTGAAGCACAGGACGGATCCTTTGTTTTGAAGCACAGGACGGATCCTTTGTTTTGAAGCACAGGACGGATCCTTTGTTTTGAAGCACAGGACGGATCCTTTTGAAATGCTCTACCGTTTGTCCTGCTTCACCAGCAATATATTGTTTTCCCTCTTGTCGCTAATTAACCTAATCTTTTTGTGGACTTTTTTTTTCATTTTTGCTTTTACAGGTAACTATATTCAGCTAAGGACAGCCCCCGAGTAGAAATAAAAACATTTATGAAAATATTATTTCTATTACTCCATTAAACAAAAATATAAACTCACATAGAAGAGGAATAAATTAGTAAATACGCCATCAGACTGAAAGAGTCTGTCACGAGTAACCACAAAATTGTCACGTATAATCAGGTAAACAAGTAGTTCGTGAGGTATGTGTTTGGCACGCAAACAAGGGTTGTTAATGGGCCACAGAAACAGGGGAGAGAGTAGACTGTAGCTGGTCTAGAGGGCGGTACTCCCAAGGTGGATGGAAAAATGATGACCAGAACGTGAGCTGCTTTTCATCAGCCCTTCGGACTAGCTCCTGACCATCGTCCTTTGCCGAACATTTTCAGTGTTTCAAAAACACAGAGAGTAGGCCAGCATGCTCTCCAATACAAGTTCCTCTAACTGTCAGCACCAAACTACATAAACATTATACACTTCACTTCCTATTCAAAATTTAACCAAAAAAAAAATGGCATGTACTAAGCAAGCCTGGGTGTCCCAGCGGGGGTAGGGGAAGCAAAGCCTCCACCATCCGCCCCTTTCCCGCTGACAACCAAGCGAGATGCCTGGAATCACTGTCTGACTCACTTTTTCATTTTTGCAACATTCGCGTGTAGTGCCCGGAAATGATAATGAGTTGTATCTAGTTTATTTTATATGACCAAAAGTTCGGTTAAGTGAGAGAGAGTGGCCGAGGCATGGCTGTTTCCATGCGGATGTTATCAGAACAGATTAATTATCTAGTTGCTTAGTCACTTTTTTTTTTTCTACTGTAATCTACTAGTATCAAGTCTCTTTATAATATAAAATCTCGAGTCGATGGGAACATATGCCTTTGGTCACGTGATCCAGCATAATGTATGCGTGGGCAAAGTGATGTAAGGCACGATGATTTTCATTGTTTTTCGATGTAAGGGTATAAAGAGAGAGAGGTTGCTGAGCAATTATTGTAACTAGAGAATGTTATTTTTTTGAGTAATCGATTGTAAGGGGAAAGACATCACACCGAGTCTATCTCGAGTCTGTAATAATTAAAATCTTAAATTGCGTACGCCGTCATCCCCCCTTCCCTTTGGCGTGTCTGACTCGCTCACCGGCCGTGGTAGGTGGCAGTTGGTCGGTACTGTCGTCATCCTCTCCCCCTCCCCCTCCAAGGAATTGTGGAGTGTAACGGTGACGCCATTAGCCTTGGGAGAAGCGAGTCCTGTGTTCCCGCTCACCTCCCCCTACATTATGAGCTGAATAGTGAGGTATTTCCTATATATTTGTGTACTGTACTGTATAGTATTATTATTATTTAGTAACTGGGGTACGAGAATGCTAGCTAGTTCTGTCTGAGCCTCAGATAAATGTGTGATTTTTGTAGGCCAAGTATCAGGTGCCCAGAGACTGTGAATTATTTATTATTGTGTTGAAATGACTTGGTAATTCAGTACTTATTAGGGCTATGTTGTGAGTAAATGTTCACATAGTTACTTTGTAAAGCACAATGATATTGATACAGTGATGATTTTCATGGTTGGAGTTACAGTTATTTATGTTTACTGTGTATGTTACAGTATTTTTTTTCTTCCATGTTATCCCTACAATATGTATTATTTTGAGCAAACCAGTGTGTCTGTGGTGCCATGTGTTATTACTTGAGATACTGAGTGTTGTAACTCATGTTTCTTTATTATGAGACCTTCCTGATCATGTGAAGGGATTACTTGCATTGGGGAGAATTGTTATTCATTATACATATTAACTTCTAGCAGGTCCAAGTGTGGAGGTCTAAGTACCAGTGAGAGTCCAAGTCCAGGCGTGGAGGTCGAAGTCACAGTGAATCAAGGTCCCAGTGTGGAAGTTAAGGTCGGGAGTGGCAGAGGACTGGACCAGTGAAATTTGTGCTCAGAGGGACAATTATGAAGAAACACATTGGACCGGGACAGAGGAGCTAAGTTTTGTGCATTTGATATTAGGACCATATAGAGATATATTTTTTGAACAATGTGCCAACTGATTCAGGTTTAATCTGTAAAGCAAGTTGCTGGGGAAGATTTCTACTTTTTGGTCTTGTTAATACACATTCCCTCCCACTCGAACTTTATTGTTTGTATAACCCTTGAGAACTGGTGGTATAGAGCTTACCTAGTAGTTTATTTACGTGCAGCTTAAAAGCATTCTGGGAAACTGCGAAGGTTGGGCTTGGGTTGGCCTAGTTGGAGATTGGCCCCGTCATTTTGGCATGCTACCACTCTTAACTTAGCCACTTGAAATGTAATAAACGCAACCGAAGAGGCCGCTAATGGGAGAGAGTCTCCATCAATCTGAGTTCCTGACCGTTCCAGCACACAGTGGTCATAATAGTGACTTGTTTTCTGCCCCTTTTGACCATGTAAAAGTCTGGATCGCAGAGGTGACAGTACACGCGACCTTTCCTCTAACTTTCTCTCTGTTGAGCACCACCTCTCCTCCTCTGAACCTCACCTTCTCTTCCCAACTGTGCCTCAGCTGTCTGAAGCAACTGATAGCAAACCCTTCTCTGTATCCTCCCACTCTCACTATACTCATTTCACAGCCAAAAGTGGCTGTGGTGTATTTGTACACAACAACATATCTTGTCCTGTGTTCCTGAACTTGAATCTTGTGAATTCTCTGTTCTCTGGCTTCGACTTTACTGTCATTCTCTGACCAAATATGTCTGTTCTGTTTACTTATGCCTTAATTCTACTGACTATGAAAAATTATTCGACTATCTTACTTCTAGGATTGAACACACCCTATCCATGTCTCCTTTCTCAGAAATCTCCACTCTAGGGGATTTCAATGTTCATCACTACCTGTGGCCCTCCTCTCTTTTTGCTGATCCACCTGGTGAACAAGTTTTCATCTTTTCTGTCCTTAATGATTTAGAGTAGCTCGTACAGCACCCTATCAGTATCCTTGACCGTCTTGGAGAGAGTTCCAATATACTTGATCTCATCCTTACAACTAATTCTTCTTACACTGTTACTTTTTCCTCTCTGTTGGACTCCTCCAATCAAAACTCTTCACATTAACTTGTCCTATCGTTCCAGTCAGGTCTGTGGACCTTTCAAAGAAGTGTTGGTTGTGGCACTTTGGAGCTCTTGATTGGGAGGCCTTCAGGCAGTACTTCTTTTAATTTTCTCTGGAAAGATCATTGTTTCCTTCGCCTATAGCCATATGAATGTGCCTTGCGCATTATGGAGGTTTTTCTCTCGGTCATGGAAGCATACATTCCCTTCTCATATCCTTTGACTAATGGAAAAGAAAACTTGGTTTAATCACGCATGTTCTAAAGCTGTCCACAACAAGGACAAGGCCTAGAAAAGGTACTGGAGCCAACCCACTTCTTGATCTCATCTCTTTTTATGTTGCTGCCTGGAATCATGCTAAGTCTGTTTTTCGCTCTGCCAAAAATAATTTCATTCGTACATAATGCTATGAACTCTCCAACTCGAATTCTTTCCACTCCTTCTGGTACCTTGCCAAAAACCTTTCTAACAATTCTACCTCGATATCCTTCCCTCCTTTCTACTCTGATGGCTCTGTAGCTAATTTGTTCTACTGACAAAGCAGAACTCATCGCTCAGACTTTCTCCCCCAGTTACACCTTAGGCATTCCAGTGCTGTTCATCCATCACTTCCCCCCTCTGACTTCCTCATGGCTGACATTAAAATATCTTCATTTGATGTATTTTCTACCAGCACTAGCCTCAATACTAATAAGGCATATGGGCCTGATTGTGTCCCTCCTGTTGTCCTCAAGAACTGTGCTTACACCCTGCCTAGGTAAACCCTTTCGCCTTTGTCTATCAACTTGTACTTTTCCTTCTTGCTGGAAGTTTCCTCCCATTCCTGTATCAAAGAAGGGTCACCATTCCCATCCCACCAACTATCGCCCAATTGCTTTAACATCCTGTTTTTCAAAAATATTCAAGTCTATTCTTAATTCTGAAGAAAAAAAAAAAAAAAAAAGCATCTTTCCTTTCACAAACTTCTTTCTGATCGTCAGTATGGGTTCTGCCAGGGACACTCCACTGACGATCTTCTCACCTACCTTTCAGACTTCTGGTCATCCTCCTTTCGGGACTTTGGTGAAAGCTTTGGCACTTGACATCTCAGAGGCTTCCAATCGAGTCTGGCATAACTCTTTAATTTCCAAACTGCCCACTTATGGTTTCTATCTATCTATCGGTGCCTTTATCTCTAACTTCCTTTCGGGTTGTTCTATAGCTGCTGTTGTAGGCAGCCACTGTTCTTCTCCTAAATCTATCAACAATGGTGTTCCTCAGGGCTCTGTCCTATCACCAACTCTCTTCCTTGTATTCATCAATGACTTTCTAAGCCTTACATTTAACCCTATCCACTCATATGCTGACAACTCCACCCGTCACCTTTCCATTCGCATCCTGCAGCGTCCATCTCAGCAGTTACTTCAACAAACAATGGATGAGGCTATGGCACACCTAATATCTGACTTGACTCATATCTCTGACTGATGTAATAAGAACCTCGTTTTTAATGCATCCAAAACTCAGTTCTTACATCTATCAACCCAACAAAGTCTTCCACAGGAATACCCTTAAACTATTAACAATGTCCAGCTCAAGCCTGCATCATCTTTAAGCATATTTGGAATTTCATTCTCTCGGGATATGTCTTGTGGAGAACATATTATCTCTCTTGTAAAACCTGCTTCCAAGAGATTAGGTATGCTAAGCCAACTCCATTCCTTCTTTACCTCTATACAGTTGTTGACTTTATACACTGGTTTTATTTGCCACTGTGTGGAATACAACTCTCATGTGTGGGGAGGCTCCCCACATACAGCTCTTCTTAACTAGGTGGAGTCAAAGTCTTTTCGTCTCATTAACTCTCCTCCTCTTACTGGCTCCCTTTAACCTCTGTCTCTTAGTGGCACTGTTGCATCTTCATCTCTTCTATTGTTACCTCGATGGTCACTGGTCCTCTGAACTGTCAGCTTGCATCCCTCCACCACTACAGCGGGTGCATAGCACCTGTCTAGCAAAAGACTCTCATCCCTTTTCTGTCTAACTCTCTAATGCAAGAGTTAACTGTTACCCCCAATCCTTCATGTATGCAACAGGCCAACTCTGGAATTGTCTCCCTCTTTCTGTATTTCCTATCGCCTATGATCTCCAGGGTTTTAAACGCAGTGTGTCCAGGCATCTCGAAATTAACGGACTTTGAATTCGGCTCTCTGTTATCCTGATTTTGTTTTTTCTTGGAGGGAACAATTTGCGGGCTTCTGGCCTTTGGTGCCTACTTGCTCGCATTAAACAACAGGCATGGGTGTGGATGGTACATGCATTGCTGTGGAGTAGGCTGGAGCAGAGGTGGTCAGAAGGAAGCAGTCTCTATCTAGTCCCCAGTAAAAAAAAAAAAAAAATGTCAGAGCCATGAATAATCTAGTAAATATGTCATCAGACTGAAGGAATCAAGTAAAATAATTGGCATTGGTTTAGGTTTTCAGTTATCCACAGACACACTCCCCTCAGATCTAATTAACTCATATATGACAGCACAGGAAGTAGATGTTCAGTTGTGGAGAAAAATGCTGGTACCCTCCTTTACCAAACAGTTATGAAGAACTTACATACTGTTCTGTTAAGCTGGCTGGGTTTTGAGCACATCACGGGATTTCAAGTCATCCTTTTTCTACTTTTTCTTTAAGAATTGAATCTATATCTATGTTCGCATCTCTGTGCATATGACAGCATGATGCAAGGAAAACTCCACATTATAAAGAAATATTGATATACTCAGAATGCATTCACCTGACGGATTTGAGTCATTCCCATAACTTGAATACTTAATCTTGACTCTGTGAATCTGAAGAGCCTTGTTATGAGAAATGGGTAACCTGTGTTAATATTGGTGATTTGTTTTCACCTGACGGACTGGGCCACACACGTCTTGAATACATCTTGGTTGCATGAAATTCGATGACCATTACGACAGATAGAATATGGAATAAGTTTCCTTATATAAGAAAGAGAGCCTTTGAATCTCACTACATAAGGCCATCAACAGCGCTGAAAAAAAAAAAAAAAAAAAAAAAATCTTTGTTAGGTTAAAATAACAAGCTGTTAAAAGAAGCTCACACCAACGAGATAGTGTTTAGGCATTGTAAGCACTCCAAAAGATATCCTACGAAAAATTTTCAGTATCATTCTCGGTCTTCCCTTTCGCATTCTCTAATCCCCTTCACTTCGTTACAGGCAACCTGTTCTGTCTCTCTCTTCACCCTCTTACATCATTATGACATCAATACAGTTTCATATCTTTTCAACTCGTTGTTCGTATTCCTCTCCTCAATCTGCCATCAACTTCCCTCTTATACACTTTTATATTTTCCACCTACATCATCGTCTTCCTCTCCTTATTTTCACATACTGTAGCCCTCACTTACACTTATTTGTGTGTGTGTGTGTGTGTGTGTGTGTGTGTGTGTAACTTGCAATACTCTGGTGATAGAAACTCCGTGTACAAACAGCTAGTTAAGGAGTTTATTACGAGCTCTGACAAAAATAGTCTGCCCTTCTTGAGTGTCTGCTCAGAACAGACGCAGTAACGCCTTCGCCCAGGCTTGGGCTCTGGGAAAGCGTGCTAGGTCAGCAAGTTTAGTGGGGGCATGTATGCATTGGGGGGGGGGGCATATATACATCGGGGGTAGACATATTGTAGGGGGGGTACACTACTCCCCTGGGTAGCTGAGATGGTGTCTCCTGACACCAGGAGGTATATGGTGTTTGATTATATTACTAAGGCAGGGTCGGGGAGGTTTGTACAAGGGATAAGTATGATACAGGGGCAGTAGGGGAGACATGGCCATGTTTAGGGGAGGGAATTAGAAGGATATATACATATAAGATATACAAGGATTGATAGGTATGTGCCCAGTAAAGGTCGAAGGTATACATAGACATAATGGAGATTATACAATAATATCTTGATACATGATAAACAAGGAGTAGATATGAGAGTTCTTGTGTATTTCTTCGTTCATTTTTTTTTTTTCTGTAGGATACACTGACACTCAATAATGCATTAAAGAAATACCATCATTTTCCAGTAGGAAGAGTTCTGTTCACAGTTTGGTTAATTGTCAGATGGCACTGGTAGTCACTGAATGTGAGGGCACTAAGTACGGGGAGTTTCTACGTCGTGTGTAAGGCGTACTATGCCTGTAGCGACTCTGATTTCTTGGAGTCGGCGTTCCATTTTCCTGACACAACAATGCACTGCACATATGATAAGTAGAAAACCTATGAAAACGATAACCACAGGGGGAAACCTATGAAAGCAATAACCACAGGGGGAAACACAACTGTTGGATGAACCCATGAACGGCTGAAGGCCAGAGAAAATTGATCCATAATGAAGTCACTGCCAATGAGGAATGTTAGCATGCGCAAGTTAGGGGAGGTGACGGTAATGTTGGCAGATGGCAGGGTTGAAGGCACGTCGATTGGTTGAAAGATGTCATAGGAGTGTTTACGGACAGCTTGGTGATAGTGAGTGGCGTAAGTGATGGCGGACTCTGATTTGACGGTACAATAGTCTGGTGCTTTGTAGAGACCACTAGCGGGGATGGATCGAACTGAAGAACCAGGACACATGATTGTGACAGAGATGGGAACAGCAAAGAAGAAGTACTGGACTTGGTTGAGGTGAGTATGGTGGACTGGGAGTTCAGGAGCTGGTACAAAGGAACAGGCCGAGTAGATGGAATGGTTCCGAAATAAAGCAGACTCACAGGGTGTAGCGCTGCTAGGGAAGATAGCGAAAAGGTGGGCAGCACAGAGACGAGAGGTCGGAGTATGGGAGGAACATTTACGGAGGTCTGCGGAAGAAAGGAAGGCAACTGAAAGACGATCATGGGAGAGGAGGAAATATTCTGAAGGAACAGATACTTGTAACAAGGAGTTGTTGAGGCGGAAAGGGAAGGGAATGATGTGGAAAAGGTTAAAGGTTATGGCAGAATGGAGAGGAATATGGACGACGACGTATTTGGTGAGAAGAGTGGCTTCGAGAACAGGATAATAATATTCGAGGGAGGAGTAGGGGAGGACTGAGGATAGACCGAAGGTGGAGTGAGCCCATTCCAGGACAGAACAGAGAGCTGATACAGGTACTAAGTCGGCTGTGACACATCCATTTATAGCATCGACCAGGATACGAACCAAGGTAGAGACTTGAAACAGGAGAGAGTCAATGGCCAGTTGGAGATTATCCATGTTGAGTTTGAGGTAGAAGAAATGAGAGATAACGTTGAGATCTGAAAGGTGTTGTCGTAAGATATCGGTGAAGTAGTTTAGAGTGGACGTTACTTCATTTAGGTGGGCTGTAATCTTCTGTAACATAGTGTGTTGGATTTTGATGACTCGGCGTTGGGATTCTAGGACTGAAGCTAAATGAGCAAGATCAGATTTGAAGCCAGAAATGTCACGGGCTGTAGCAACGCCAAACAAGCCACTTAGAATCTCACCTCCGAAGTCAAAGAGACCTCGTTTCACACGAGAACGACCAACGGGTGTCTGAATGGAAAATGTGTCATTGAGCTCAGTGAATTTGTTACTTATGTATTGCAATTGCCAGGAGAGTGGTAGGAAAAGGTTATAGAGATACTGATTTGGGTTGTGTGTACCCATGATGGCCGTGAGATGGGTCTTGATTCCGTGGAGCTGGTGCGCGTAGGCAGGTAGGGCAATGGCTATGTCGGCCAGGGGCGCAAGATCGTAGCGCAGGGAGACTACCTCACCTCCTGAGCCGACCAAGGCCCCGGGACGTACTCCACCATCGTCCTGACCCGACCCAGACCCCAGGAGGGTCAGCACTGCCAGCAGGTAGATCGCTAACATCGTACCTAGATAATCAGGGTAGAGCTAATGGGAGAGGTCCTGAAGAGGTTGATGGGCAGAGCGCAGTTTGGACCGATACTGATTGGTTGATGAATGAGTAGGTGTAGGTGGATATGTAGGAGACTGAGGGATAGGTGGAGATGGAGGAGACTGAAGGATGTGTGGAGGGGAAGGGGGGTCAGGAGGTTGTGTAAGTGACTCTTCCAAAACGAAGCCACGGGGTGCTCACTTTAAGTCATCGACGTGGACCCATCTAGTGTCCTTAGTGGACAGGTCATGGAGGTGAAATTTGTTGCCTTGTTCAGTGAGGACGCGGTGGGGCCCTGTAAATTTGTCATCCAACTTAGAGGAACGCGTATGGGAATGAGCAAAGACAAGATTGCCTACACTGATAGTGATAGGAGAGGCGGATTTATGTTGGCTCTGCAGCATGTCCTGAGAGGAAGCCAAAGTGGATTGGACATACTGGTGGATTGTCTGGAAGTTGGCCAATTTTAGTTTAACATAATCACCCATGTTGTAGATGGGTTCTGGCTTTGAGGATAACAGAGTGTATGGGAGGTCTTTGTCAAAACCAAAGAGGACGAAGAAGGGAGATTCGGCAATGGATGCATTGATGGAGCTATTGATTGAGGATGCCACTTGGGGAATCCAGTCATCCCAGGACGAACTATGGGAGCCTAGATGTCTAAGGCACTCTAAGATTTTTCGGTTATGGCGTTCTACAAGGCCATTGGAAGCCGGATGGTTAGGCACGACATTGCACTTACTGATATGAAAGCAGCGACAGATCTCATCTAGAAGGCTATTGTTGAACTCTGTATCATTGTCAGTAAGAATGGTATGAGGGGTACTGAACGGGCAAAGTACGTGATCTACAAAGGCACGTGCAACGCTCTTCGCAGTCTTGTCGGAGAGGGGTACGAGGACACAGTAGCGGGAGAAGTGGTCAACCGCTACGAACAAGTACTCAGCGCCGGATTCCGTGAGAGGTAGTTTTAAGAGATCGATTGAGACAGTTTCCCATGGTCATGACGGGATTGGGTATTGTAAGAGCGGTGCAGGTAAGCCAGGTGATCCTTTGTGGCGGTGGCAGGAGAGGCAAGAGTCACAGTGGTCATTGATATCGCAGTGCATGGTTGGCCAATAGTATTTGAGACGTGCTTGGCGGAAGCATCGGTCTTTACCTGGATGGGAAGCTTGAGGGGTTATTATGAACAATGTGAAGAACCGTTGGTATCAGGGCAGTGGGGACAACAAGTTGGCGTACTTTGCGATTGGGCATGTCTTTTCCTTTTAGTAGTGTTTTCCTGTACAAGAGATCATCATCTAGCATGAACTCATCTAGTGATACTGGCAGAGTAGGTAAGGTCGAGGCATCGCCAGATTCTAGGAAATAAATGACTTTGGACCATATGGGGTCTTGGCGCTGAAAGTTTCGAACAACTTCTGACATTAGTGTAGTGTTTTCAGTTACTTCGGGCTGCAGTGATGTTATAGCTGCTGCTACGTGACGTGAGAGTGCGTCTGCGACTACATTCAGCTCGCCTGGTACATATTTAAAAGTGGGATTGAAGTCCAGGATGATGACGGACCATCTACCTAGCCTACCTGTTAGGTTGCGGTTCTTGAATAAATCACATAGTGGAAGGTAGTCTGTTTGGATATGCACTGGATAACCATAGACTATATCTCTAAAATGTTTCAAAGACCAGATTACCGCTAGCGCTTCGAGATCTGTGACACTGTAGTTATGGTCAGTGGTTGTAAGGGTGCGACTAGCATACGCTATTACGCGCTTCCTTGATGCTTCATAGAGTTGCATCAAAACGGCACCAAGTCCAGTGCCTGAGGCGTCTGTGCAGAGAAGGAAGGGTTTGGTATAATCAGGGAATGCTAGAACAGGGGCATTGACAAGAGCTGTCTTTAGCTATTGGAAAGCCTGTGACTGGTCGTTAGTCCAAACGAAGGGCACATTCTGATTGAGTAAGTGGGTTAGAGGAGCGGCGATCTTTGCATAATCTTGTATGAATCTACGATAATAGCCACTGAGGCCCAGGAAACTTCGTACAGCTTCGGTAGTGGTAGGTTCTGGGAAGTTAATAATCGCTTTAGTTTTATCTTCATTAGTATGAATGCCTTGTGCATCTACGACATGGCCTAGGAATTTGATTTTCTTTCGCAGGAAGTCACATTTACTGAGACTGATTTTCAGGCCTGCAAGCTGGAGGCGTTTAAAGACCTGCTGGATCTTGGTAAAATGGTCCGGGATGGATTTACTCACAACAATGATATCATCTAGGTAAGCAAAAAGAAAGTGTCCCATCATACCGCTGAAGACTGAATGGATAAGTCACAAGAACACAGAAGGAGCATTTCTCAGACCAAAAGGGAGTCTCTTAAACTGAAAATGTCCGGAAAGGGTGCTGAAGGCTGTAACTGGGCGAGAGGACTCTTCCATTTCGACCTGCCAGTAACCGCTGAGGAGGTCTAAAGATGAAAAGACTACATTATTTTCACCAAGGGATTCTAGCAAATCAGTGAGGACAGGTAACGGGAAACGGTCTGGAACTGTGACAGAATTGACCTTACGATAGTCGACTACTGGTCTAAAGTTGCCGTCCTTCTTTGGTACTAAGAAAAGTAGGCTATTCCATGGACTGACGGAGGGTTCAATAATGTCCTGGTCTAACATGTACTGTACCATTTGATCTGTTTGCTTTCTCTGGCTGTGAGGAAATCGATACGCTGGTATGTAACTCGGCTGAGTTCCTGGTAGTAGTTCAGTCGTATGTTTGACAAGGTCTGTTCTGCTCATCGATTCACCGGGTAAGGCAACCACGTTTCTGTACGAGGTCAGAAGGTCGAGGAGTTGTGGCGTATTTTCTGGGAAATCCGTGCAAGTGAGATGTGAGAGCATATCGGATGAATATGTCGGCGCAGATCCCATAGAGTTAATAGTACATACACCGATTGGCGTACTATCATCAGTCTGAATAGTAGGAATTGAGGAATCCTGGCACACCTTTACGGCTGCTGGGTATACTAGGAAGTCTCCAATCTTTACACCACTTTTAAATTTTAGTGGAGCATTTGTGACATTGAGCAAGTACAGGTAGCATAAACTGTCCTCTAAGACTGTACACCACGCTGACTCATAAGTCAAGCCATTCACACAACACGTCTCAGGTAGTGTTAGTACATCCACTCCTCCTTTCGCACCGGCAACACAAACAGAGACTTTGGTGAACTCATGCGGTAACAAAATTGTGCACGTATTCGTTACTGCATTACTGCACGTTTCGTCTCTGCGTGTTGGAGATCATTCACACTGTGTGAGGTAGGTAACTGAGACGTGTCTGAGTCAGCGACAGTGTTGTCAGGAGAGGAGGTAAGAGCCATTTCCGAAGGCTGAGAGGATGTATCAGTAGACATTGAGGAATTTATGTCCTTGCTCACAGTCAGTAAAGGAATTATCTCTGTATTCTAAGATGATGATGCTGGTGGTTTGGGCTGGTCTGGACTTTTTGGTAGTGGTAGGGACAGAGGTAACTGAAGGACTGATTTGATCGTAAGAACAGGACGGGGACATTCCATACTGTATACTGGGAATCCAGAAATGTCTATACTACCACAGGCAGGTAATAATGCAATGGAGTGTTGTGCCATGGTGGAGAAACCAATAAGGGCATCTGCGGGATATTGCAAGTCATTAGTGACATGAAAGTCAATTGGGATAGGGGGCAAATCTCTGTGTAGTTTGACTTCTAGGGTGACTCTTCCCTTAACCTTAAACTCTGCGCCTTCGACACCACATAGGCGAATGTCTGGTGGCTCTAGGAAACTGACGTGTTTGTGATGTCGTTGAATAATATGTAAGGAATTGTCGGAGATCAGATTTACTATAGATCCTGTGTCCAAGAAGAATGACGTTGGTATGTCATGACTGCATCCGAGAATGACTAAACCCGAGGATGTTATGGGACCAGCATGGTGGATTGGGAGTTAGGTTTCTGGTTCTATGTGATATTGGGCCGATACAGGCGCGGCACTTCCCCTGACTGGTGGCGGTTGAGGTAACAACATTCCTCAGTGGTGTGAGTCGTGCTGGATTTGTGGTACTTGCACGTAGGACGACGGGAGCGGGAAGTCATACGCTGTCTGGTTTGGGAGTGAGGACGTCTGTATTTACGGTCGCAACTGGATTCCTGATGTCCAGGATGACCACAGTGCCAGCAAAGAATCAAAGATTGTCTGTTCCGTCGGACGCTAGATTGATCATGACCTGCGGTAGGAGAATGATGCGTGGCAGATCTGCCGCGTGTGGTGGGATGGGAGCGAGATTGGTCTGGGGTGGTGGAGGTGTGACAGACTGAGGAGGCCAAGGGCTGGGTGGTGCCCTGACGCGTGTAGTTCGAACCTGTTCTTTCATGAATGGCTTTAGTGACCTGAATAATTTTATCTCCTGGATTGAAACCTATTTCCAAGGCTAGCTCTCGCTGTGTAGGAGTAAGCCAGTGAAGGAATCTCAGGTAACCGATTAAGTCAGCAAAGTTGGTGAGTGAAACCACTGGAATGCCATTTTTGTCTTCTAACCATTTCGTGTCTACCAGTAATTGGAGCATCTCACTACTAGTTGCTTTCATGGTGGCGGCAGCTTCGCGGAGCTTGGCATGTTGTGCTGGGACCCTCAAATCCTCATCCATTTAATTGAGGAGATTAATGAAACCCATGAGACGTTGCATTTGAATGCTGGCAACAAAGGCTGATGAGTTCCTTACGAAAATCAGCAAAGGTAGTAATGCTATCGAAATGTCCTGCACGGATCGTGGATCCGATGTCCGATTTGCCATGGTGCAAGCAACCCATGAGGTAAGCTACTTTGAGCGATTCATCGGTAATCTGCCGATTGTGGATATCGGTTTCTACTTGTCTGAGGAAATCATAGACAGGCCAAGTTGGGTCCTGGCCGGTAAATTTGGGACAATTGGCATCGTTGAGATAGACTGTGGAGGGATGGCCATGACTGGAAGTGCGGAAGTGGTGGAAGGAGAGGAGTGGGAGAGAGAGAAGGTAGTGGTAGTTAAGGGCGAGGGGTAGAGGAAGAGGTATCTGGATTTATGAGTGTAGGATGGGTAGTAAGTGGTTCTGCGGGAAGTGTAACGGGAGTCTGAGGTACAGGTCGGTGGTACCCTTTGCCACTTCTTAAGCGAGTGATCGTGTTAGAGTCGCCAGACAGTGTATGATCAGGTGATGTTTCCGGGTCGAGAGGGCTGGTGTTAAGCGGTTAATGGAAGATGAGATGAAGGATGAAGATGGATATGTAGGTGGAAATGTATAATATAAAGATGAGAGAATGTTATACATGAGTAGGTGTGAAAACGAATGAAGGTGAGGGGATGGAGGGTTTAAATAAAAGGCGAAGGATGAGATGGATAATAAATAACGTAGGTGAAGATGAAAACGGGGTAATGGAAGTGAGATGAAATATTTACAAAATATCCAATCTGTAGAGAAAATCGATGATAATCTCAATAGAAACGTAAGGTATACTATAGTTACACAGTAGACGAGATGTATGACATGCAGGTGTGGCTGGGCGTAGCGGGACTTGGGCGGGGCTGGGCGGGGCGGCGCTGGATGGACAGCTGGCCGGAGAGGAGAGTGGCTGGGGACGAGACTGGAGCGATACGTTGGATGAGTCTTAGAAAATGCGGAACTTCTCGCTGGGCTTAAGTTGAGATGGGAAGAGACGCTCCAATGAGTCACCGGCAGGGAGTTGCGGTCCTAGGAGGTTCATTTAATTCAGACCATATGTGAGGGCAGGGTGTGGCAGTGGCGGGGCCGGTGGTGGGGGGTGAGGGCAGATGTTGGTACAATGCAGGTGTAGACCTATTAAGTTGCAAATTCAGAGAATGGCGGCGGGCAGACAGTGATAAGTGGCATCGTGGGGGCAGGATTTATGATGAGTTCAGAACAGGTGCTGGGAACAGGTGAAACAGGTGCGTAGGTCGGCGATGGTGACACTTGCGGGGAGGAACAAGGTGTGTGGGTGGGATTGTTTGAGAGGTGAGCACTGGTGAGAGAAATTGTACACCTGGAGGCACAGCTGGTTATTACACCACGAGAGGCACTGAGGAGGGGTGAGGCTGTGAGATGCGAGACGTCATGTATCTGTTGGTGTCACTAAATAGTGTAGGAGGCGGTCAGAATCTGATGGTCCAAAACACCGCTGCTACCAAATGTAACTTGCAATACTTTGGTGATACAAACTCCTTGTACAAACAGCTAGTTAAGGAGTTTATTACGAGCTCTGACAAAAATAGTCTGCCCTTCTTGAGTGTCTGCTCAGAACTGACGCAGTAATGCCTTCGCCCAGGCTTGGGCTCTGGGAAAGCTTGCTAGGTCAGCAAGTTTAGTGGGGGCATGTATGCACTGGGGAGGAGACATATATACATCGGGGGTAGACATATTGTAGGGGGGGTACATGTGTGTGTGTGTGTGTGTGTGTGTGTGTGTGTGTGTGTGTGTGTGTGTGTGTGCGTAAAATTCCAGGCCTTCCTACTGTCAGAGGTTCGTGGCCAGCCAGGTATTGGTGGGCGGATATGTGGGGTGGGTGTGTTGCGTGGCGTGGGCAGGGTGAGCGAGGTGGGTAGGGTGGATGTATGGGTGGACAGTGTGGGGTGACTGGTTGGACAGGTTGAGGGGGTTAAGGGGTGAGCGTGAGTCTGACTGGAGTGGGAGTAGGGGAAGCAGGATGGCGTCGGTAGGGTGAGCAGGGTGGATATGGTAGATGGACGAGTGGGCATCGTGGGTAAATGGGTAGGTGGGCAGGGTGTGGGGTGAAGAGGTAGGGAGTAAGTTTGTTTGAAGGAGTGGGCAGGATGAGCAGAATGGATGGATCTGGTTGGTTGGGTGAATGAACAGGATGGAGTGAGTGGATGGGGTGGTGGGGTGGTCTGGGTAGGTGGGAAATGGGTTGTTGTGGGTGGCAATGCAGGCAGGTGGGTGGGTGACTAAGCATGCATGGTAGGTGGATGAGTGGATGTGAGGGTGAATAGTGGGAAAGTAATTCCATGGGGACTGTCCAGGTGCTTGAGGGTGCAAAAGAGGATGTACGTGGATTAACTGAAACTAAATGGCTAGCTGGGAGTGTGAGAGAATGGGAGTATGGATGGGGTATATGCGCAGGAGTAGGTGAGAATGAAAGGACAAAATAAGAGTGTGTATTGTTGTGGGTAACAGATGCAAGGAGAAAACAAGAGAGTATGAATCAGTTGACTCAAAGATTGTGTGGGTAAGACTGAAAGTTTCACTACAAATGTGGGCGATTGTATGCATGTATGCACCAAAGCAAGATCGTGCAAGCAGTGTGAGAGAAGAGTTCTGGACAAATGTGGAAGCGTGCATGGAAGAGTTTGAAAGGAATGAGAGAGTGTTTTTGATTGGAGATATAAATGGAAAAGTAGGGAATGTGAAGGTGGATGGAGAAGTTGGTGAGTTGGGTGTGCCTGCACAGATGGATGAGAATGTCAGTGCTTTAGTGGATATTTGTGCTGGGAGAGGGCTGGTGATAGCTAATACCCTCTTCAGGCACAAAATGATCCACAGGTATATGTGGTGAGTGATGAGAAGGGTGGGTGGTGAACTGAATGAACGGAAGGCAATGATCGGTTATGTGCATGTGGATGAAAGAATGAGGTGTGTAATGGATGCAAGAGTATATAGAGGTATGGGGAGTGGACTTTCGGATCACCACTTGGTGGTGCTGAGAATTAAAGTCCAAATAAAATGGAGAAATACAAGAAGCAAAGGACAGGAGGAAGCAGTACATACAAGGGGGGTGGAAAAGTTACAAGAGGATGGAAAAAAAAGGCAGAATATAAGGGGGAAGTGGAGGAGTAACTGGGTAAATATAGATTGGAGCAGATGGGGGACGTGGAATGTTTGTGCAAGATATTCACAGAAGAAATCTGTGCAGCATGTGGTGCATGGAGTGAGAAGACGAAATGGGGTGCAGGGAACAGCATGGTGAACTGAAGAGGTGAGAGAGGCTGTGGCACAGAAGAAGAAAGCATATAGTGAGTGGATGAGAAAGAGGGATATGGAAGAATTTGAGAGATGGAAGAGAGAGTTATATGGCGAGAGGAAGAGAGACGTGAAACGATTAGTTAGAGAGAGTAGGAAGAGAGTGGGTGAGGAATTTGGAAGGAATTAGAGTGTCAAGTGGAGCGAATATAAGAAAATGTTCTGGAAAGAGGTAAAGAAAGTTAGATAGGGCACCAAAGAAGTTATCTGGGGAGTGAAGGATAAAAATGGTAGATTACTAGTGGAGAAGGGAGAAAAGGTGAGCAGATGGAGAGAACACTTTAAGGAATTTTTGAACATAGAGAATGAAACTAATGCAAGTACAAGTGGCTGAGGAATGGCTGGGAGAAGGAGGGTTATAAGAAGTGAGGAAGAAATCAGTAGGATGGAAGTACTGGAAGCAATGAAGAAAGTTAAAATGGGGAAAGCCCCAGGAATTGACGGAGTGTGTGGTGAAATGCTGAAGCATGGGGGAGAGATAGTACTACAATAGATGTGGAAGATTTGCGGATTGGCCTGGGAGGAAGGTAGAGTTCCGGAGGATTGGAAGTCAGGTATAATTATTCCCCTGTACAAAGGTTTCGTTTTGTTTTCGTTTTTAAAGGCTCCAACATGCTTGCATGTGTCGGCCTTGGTCATCTAATGGCGGCTCTCAACGCTGCACGACCCATTGCAGCCTCCATGTTCAGTCCCTTAACCCTAAGGTCACACTTAATGACCTCGTCCCATGTCTTTCTCAGTCTACCCCTCATAACCCCACCCCCAGTGTTAACACTTCTCACCTTCCTCACCCAATTATCATCCCCCATCCTCTCCACATGTCCAAACCACCTCAATCTACCTCTCCTCATCACAACACCAATACACTCCAGTCCCATCCCACCTCTCAACTCTTCCATCGTAAACCCAGCCCCTCCAGGCCTTGGATGCAGGGACGCACTGCACATCCACCTAATCACTGACATTTCTGTATGTCTGAGCCAGCGAATATCTTCCTCCTTCACTGCCCAGGTCTCACTACCATACAGCATTACACTCCTAACACATGCTGCATACAAAAACCCTTTAGCACGTAGAGAGAACCCTCTCAATGTCAGGAGAGGCAAGAGCTCCATGAACTTCTTCAAACCACTTCTCACCCTAGCCACAGAGCTAGCTCCAGCCCCACCTCCAGCACACAACATGTCTCCCAAATAACAAAACTCTTCCACACACTCAAGAGATTCACCAGCAAGTTCAATCCTTTCACGTCTGACAATCTCCACCTGCTCACCCCGGCTCGCCGTACACATAAAATCAGCAGTATCTCGCAGTCTACCTCTGATACCACTACATTTCTTATGAACCCATTTATTACACACACCGCACAAGATGGAATTACTTCCCACGCCCTTGTGGCAAACTGCACATGGCCACTCTCCCTCGTCTTTGACAGTACCGCCACCAACCCTAGATATCATCACTTTTGTTTTATCTGCATTTACCCTTAAACCCTTTTGCCCCATACCATCTCTCCACTTCCTAAACCTTTCCTCCGCCTCCCTTTCGTTCTCTGCAATCAACACCAAATCATCAGCATAAACAACTCCCACGGGAGTCCGTTTCTAAAGTCACGTGAAAGGGCTTCATGTACCATGATAAACAACATGGGACTCAAGACTGACCCCTGATGCACACCAACATTCACGGAAAACTCATCACTCAAATCTCCATTCACTCTCACCTGGGTGTGAGCACCCACATACATGGCCATAACCACCCTAACCAGCCACTCCTCCAAGCCAAGCTTTCTCATTCCCCAGGTAAAGGGGAAAAAGAAGTATGTGTTAATCACAGGGGCATTTGTCTTCTTAGTGTAATAGGAAAAGTATATAGTAATATACTAATTGACAGAGATAGGGAAATAACAGAGGAATTAGTTGGAGAAGAACAGGGAGGTTTTTAGGAAGGGAAGAGGTTGTGTAGATCAGATATTCTTATATTTTAAGTGGAAAAGTTTCTAGAGAAGGGAAAGAAGTTGTATGTGGTCTTCATGGCTTTGGAGAAAGCATATGACAAGGTGGACAGGCTAGGATTATGGAAAGTATTAAGTACATATGGAGCAAATGGGAAGCTGTTGAAGGCCGTTAAGAGTATGTATGAGGGTGCTGAGGTTGCAGTGCATGTGGATAGTGAACTGAGTGATTTTTTCTATTTGAAGGTTGGATTAAAACAAGGATGTGCCATGTATCCATGATTGTTCAATCTGTACATGGATGGGATTAGAGAGCGAGAGATGCAAGGTAGAGCAGTGGATGTTGGAGTGGCCCTAGTGAGAGAGAGCAGTATTTGGAAACTCCCTGTACTGTTGTTTGCAGATGATATGGTGTTGTTAAGTGAAGACGAAGGGGAGCTGTAAGTCTTTGTGAATGAGTTCGGGAGAGTGTGTAAGAAACGGAATCTAAAGATGAATGTTGGGAAGAGTAAAGTTATGGTCTTCGAGAGAAGTGAAGTCAGTGAATGGACAGTGAGGCTGGATGAGGATGAAATGGAAAATGTGAGTTGGTTTAAGTACTTGAGTAGTGTGATGAGTAAGGATGGAAGTTTGGAGGGTGAAGTGCTTGAAAGTGTGCAGCAGGGAAGAAAGGTTGCTGGTTCCTTGAAAGCAGTGATAAGAAACAGGGAAGTGAGCATGGAAGTGAAAAAGCCACCACATGACAGGATTGTGATACAACTCTAACGTATGGGAGTGATGCTTGAACTTTGTTGGGGGGACAAAAGTCAAGAGTGAGAGCAGTGGAAATGAGTTATTTGAGAGGAGCCTGTAGAGTCACATGGAGAGAGACGACAAATGAGGAAGTGAAGGAGCGTTGTGGTGTAGATGTGGATTTGATAGGAAGCGTTAGGAGAAACACACTGAGGTGGTTTGGACATGTGGAGAGGATGGAAAGTGAGGGACTGACGAGGAGAGTGTGTATGTGAGTGAGGTGGAGGGGGGGAGATGGAGGGAGAGGCCAAGGATGAGATGGAGGTATGAAGTGGAGTGTTATATTAGAGAAGGGGGTGTGAGCTGGGAGCAGGGCAATGAAATGGCGGGGGACAGGGCGACATGGAGGCGATTTGTTTGTGGCCATCCCTTACGAGATTAAGGCGTCTAGCAATAGATAAATAGATAGGATTAGGTCCATATTGAAAAGGGCCATGGTAGGAATAGGTCCATGGAGAATATATTTCCAGGAAAATGGACCCAGATAGGAACATAGTGCTAATACAGGTAAATAGGTACGATCGCCCAAACAAATGATGACTCACTTTCCTTAAGTTTCAAACAAATCTGCCTAAATCTGGCAACCTTTCTTTAATGTTTTCCATAATTTGCTTGCCGTCCAAAATAATATATGGTGTTGACGAAAGAAAAGATACCTGCATTTAATCTTGTGAAAATGTAAAATGAAGTCAGTCTTCAGTGTTTTAGATTAATAACAATGCAGTAATTAAATAGTAAAAGATATCTGGAAGTTTTCAGTTCTATCCATGCGCCTGTCCATCGCCCAGCTGCCCATACGTCAGTCATGATCACGCAGTAAGGGTGGGTGCATCTCTTCTTCCTTCATTATCACCCCGCCCTTTATTTTCCACGAACTTAGCCTTTAGTTCTCTGCATTGTCACTCTTGCTTTTAACCACCACCCTTTCCATCTTCCTTCATGAGACTGCCGTATAGATTCTATCACATGTTGAAATTTCAGCAACAGCAAAAATGAGTATCCTTTTTACTTGGTCTAAAACTGCCATATCTCCATCTCGAATGCCGAGTTGTAAAAATATATAAATACTAAATTATGATGCTGCTCAGAAAGAAGTCCCTTGAAAATACTCTGGAACCGTAGCATTGCCCTGCCTCCATTAGGATACGTGAGAGAAGCTTCAAAATGATGAAAATCTAGGCCAGCTTAAGCTAGGCTATATGGGTGTAGTTCTTCTCTAATAATTTCACGTTTTCACTAAATTCAGTGAAGAGACTTTTTGTTGCCTTTTATTACTTCACCGTTTGCTCACAGCGCTCACGGTTTTCACTTACGGCTTTGTTTTCCCGCTAGAATTTCATCCCGCATAGATTTAAATGTTCATAAGAATATTGTTACGTTGTAATACTAAGAATTTTTATGCCACTGGCTGCCACCTGTGTAATGGTTAAAAATATTATCCCACCGCTATTCACCAGTGTGATGATAGTGGTATTTATATTCTTACCTGTTGTGAGTACTGATCAACTCATCCATGGATATACAAGTGGTACTCGACTTAGTATAACAGTTTATAGTAAATATTTATGAAATATTGTGGTAGCGTTTGTAGTTTTTGGCCGAGCTTAGATTTAGTCGGTACCACAGGTGGTTGTCGTTCCCTCAGCGAAGGAATCTTGAATTGGAAGGGGAGTGAATTTGGCTTGGGGACATAATTTCCTTGGTTAGGTATACTAATAAAGAAAAGAAAATGATATATACTTTACTCTACTTTAATAATCCTGTTAATTTCCACAAAAACATTTCTTTTTTTTCCTAATTACATGACCCTTTTTAGTATGAGAGAAGATTGTATATGTTACCAAGGTTTCTTTGGGTGATCATTCCTCTAACATTATTACCAGACGAAACAATTTGATTCACGCGAGGTATGGAGTTGTTATACTTTCCTTTCCTTTTGGCCGTTACTCTTGGGCTCAACAATAGCCTCAAGACAGGGACATTTTCTCTACAGGCATGAATTGTCTGTTCGGGCTGGCATAGCCTCGAATCAATAAGAATGATTATTTGTGTTCATCTTTCACCCATATAATATATTCCCCTCGTGTACCTTTCTCGATTCCCACACCAAGTCAATATTATTTTCAGTTCATCGTTAACAATGTTATATAGTCACTAGAAATACATAATCTCTCGGGCTTGTCTAGCCTCAAGGAATAATTCAAAAAAAAGAAATATAATCACCAGGAACACCCAATCACTCGGGCTTCTTTAGTCTCGAGGTACAACTCAAATATCGCATTATTGCTCACAATCAGTAAGTTCCCTTCCACGCTCCTGATTATATTTTTTCTAATAAACTAATTTTAAAGAAAGAGAACAGTTAATGAATTTGAATTTTTTTCCTTTCCCTTACAGAACATATCACTTTTATATTTCTATTCCTTATTTACAAAAAAAAAAAAAGAAGTTCACTTGATAGGATCATTAATAACATATCAACTACTTTCGGTTTGTAAAATACTTCGTGGGAAGTGTAAATGTGTATGTAAAAAGTCTACGGGCAATACCACTAGGAGGCCTCGAGCAGACTTTGACGTCGCCGGTGTCTGGGGACTAAACGAACGTCTGTTATTCACGATGTCTGAGCAGCGAGTCACTCTACGTTAAACTCTCAACAATATTACTTCACATAGTCCATAATAAGTAAGGATTAAACAAAGAAAAAGAGAGGGAGGAAGAAGAAATGTGGATGACTCACCTAAACGAACGTCTGTTATACACGATGTCTGAGCAGGAGTGGGGCCTGTCGGGCACCAAAGGACGCCACTGCTAGCTCAAATGAGATTGTGTTTTTGCGATATGGTGGGTTTTAATTCTCTTTACTATTTATTTAGCAGTGTACCCATGGCGCCAGGACTTTTGATTGAATTGGGGAAAGTTTGGGATTTATTCCTTACTTAATTTAGATACTGATTCTATCACTATTTCAATTTGAATCTGAAAGCAGCTCATGCCATCTAGTGACGGCCAAGATAAACGGAACTTTAAATCCTCACAAAATGACATTATTTAGGCCTTTTGGACTGCTAATCTTACATACTTGTGTTCTAGCAGCTTCATTAGCAAACATTTCACAACTAGGTTACGGAAAGAATTGTATATTCATCATTACTCTGTTTAAGGTTTAAACTTGGCGCCCAACAACGACAAGAACAGTGGTGCGCGTCTGTTATTCATTACTCTACGAGACGGGGAACTCCCATAGCTCAACATCCACAATTACATCACCCACTGCATAGATACAGATACATACATGTAAAAAAAGTTAACCCTACATTAATCATTAATATATGATTTACTACTTAGGGTAGGAACTTATAAACTAATATTCAGGTTACACCCTATCTAACTTAAAATTACAGTACTACTAAACACATACATGAATATCAAATGTGTGGCACTACACGGCTCCCACGTTCGGAAAACAAATTTTACCCAAGTCAATTTTCTATGACATGTGTATGGATGGAATGTTGTTACTCTGATAACTGCTATGAACACTTTGAATTTGGAATACCTTTCCCCACAATCGGTGGCATCTGTCGGTCCACATTAAACACCTGATGCATACCTCGGAAGGTCACTTACTCACATCATTAGGAGGTATGATCACTCCTTGCTCGAGATGTTATGAGGGAATTTATGCCCCAGTCAGCCTCAGGTTTTGGAGGATAGCTTGTCACTCACCTGAGCTCGGCAGGGTCTCTCGAGAGTGAGATCACCATGGGAGGCGCTTCCTTACACTCTTCCATTCACAATCACATTCACTCTGTCCTTTCGTTTCCAGCCTTCCGCCCGCAAGAGGTGAGCGCTCATTCTGTCCTGAAGACTCCACTACCTCACAAACTGTGCTAACTGTAAGGTGAGGGGATTATATACTCCCCTCGAAGTAAGGCACTTCCCGGTTCCAACAGGAACTCTTCACTCTTTTTCTTTTTACACCCTCTCCTCAGGGATGAGTCCACCCGGAACATAACTTTAAGCAGTTATGTTTCACAACATTCGTCACATGCACTTGTCTACTTTTCTAACACTCCTCTATGAGTCTCCTAGAGGCAGTCCTCACTCGCGGTGGTAATCGCTCATCTTCGGGCTCCGGGGCGAGCTCCTGCTGCAGCGGTTCTAAGAGCCATTCCTCGGTACCGTAATATGGTTTTACCTTTTCAGCAGCCCTTTGTATTTTCTTTCCACTAAATACATTTTCAATTATGTAAACACTTCCATCTAGCAGTACTTCAATCACTTTATACGGGCCGTCCCATTTGGCATTCAGTTTTCTACAGGTACCCGGCTGTATGGTCTCTTTTTTCGCCCACACCAAACTATTGACTTCAACCTTCTGGGCTCTCCTCCACTGTCCAGGACGATACCTCGTGACGTCCCCAAAATCGATGAAGTATTGCCCAAGACAGTGTATGATGTTTTGTGTATGTTTGTCTCTGGGTAATATTTGTTTAGAGAACATATAATAACCTAACCCTTACCATTCTAAGCTGGAAGGAAAAGTGAAGAATTAGCACTAAGCTGGGAAAACATGGAAATATCAAGACGAGAGGTAGGACGGAAGAGCAGAAGAGGACAGTAAGGAGACAGACTGGAGATAAAAGGCCCCCTTTAGTCGCCTCTTACGACAAGCAGGGATACTGGGGAAGTATTCTTTCCCCCCTTCCCCAGGGGTAACCGTATCTAGTACACTATTTGAACCTCATTACTACCAGGATGTTCTGAATATAGAGTGGCGGAGATATTTGGGAATGATCAACCAATGCTAGCCTTAGCATTCTCACTACTTTTTGCGCTTCACTTCCCTTCACTTTCTCACCAACGCCACTAATTTGGGAACGATGAGTATCCCACCGCTATTGCCACCAGTATAATGTTAAGAATTTTAATGCCACTGGCTGACACCAGTGTAATGATGAAAATATTATCCCACCGCTGCCACCAGTGTAATACTAAGAATTTTTATGCCACTGGCTGCCACCTGTGTAATGGTTAAAAATATCCCACCGCTATTCACCAGTGTGATGATAGTGGTATTTATATTCTTACCTGTTGTGAGTACTGATCAACTCATCCATGGATATACAAGTGGTACTCGACTTAGTATAACAGTTTATAGTAAATATTTATGAAATATTGTGGTAGCGTTTGTAGTTTTTGGCCGAGCTTAGATTTAGTCGGTACCACAGGTGGTTGTCGTTCCCTCAGCGAAGGAATCTTGAATTGGAAGGGGAGTGAATTTGGCTTGGGGATATAATTTCCTTGGTTAGGTATACTAATAAAGAAAAGAAAATGATATATTTACTCTACTTTAATAATCCTGTTAATTTCCACAAAAACATTTCTTTTTTTTCCTAATTACATGACCCTTTTTAGTATGAGAGAAGATTGTATATGTTACCAAGGTTTCTTTGGGTGATCATTCCTCTAACATTATTACCAGACGAAACAATTTGATTCACGCGAGGTATGGAGTTGTTGTACTTTCTTTTCCTTTTGGCCGTTACTCTTGGGCTCAACAATAGCCTCAAGACAGGGACATTTTCTCTACAGGCATGAATTGTCTGTTCGGGCTGGCATAGCCTCGAATCAATAAGAATGATTATTTGTGTTCATCTTTCACCCATATAATATATTCCCCTCGTGTACCTTTCTCGATTCCCACACCAAGTCAATATTATTTTCAGTTCATCATTAACAATGTTATATAGTCACTAGAAATACATAATCTCTCGGGCTTGTCTAGCCTCGAGGAATAATTAAAAAAAAAAGAAATATAATCACCAGGAACACCCAATCACTCGGGCTTCTTTAGTCTCGAGGTACAACTCAAATATCGCATTATTGCTCACAATCAGTAAGTTCCCTTCCACGCTCCTGATTATATTTTTTCTAATAAACTAATTTTAAAGAAAGAGAACAGTTAATGAATTTGAATTTTTTTCCTTTCCCTTACAGAACATATCACTTTTATATTTCTATTCCTTATTTACAAAAAAAAAAGAAGTTCACTTGATAGGATCATTAATAACATATCAACTACTTTCGGTTTGTAAAATACTTCGTGGGTAGTGTAAATGTGTATGTAAAAAGTCTACGGGCAATACCACTAGGAGGCCTCATGCACACTTTGACGTCGCCAGTGTCTGGGGACTAAACGAACGTCTGTTATACACGATGTCTGAGCAGCGAGTCACTCTACGTTAAACTCTCAACAATATTAACAATATTACTTCACATAGTCCATAATAAGTAAGGATTAAACAAAGAAAAAGAGAGGGAGGAAGAAGAAATGAGGACGACTCACCTAAACGAACGTCTGTTATACACTGTCTGAGCAGCGAGTGGGGCCTATTGGGTACCAAAGGACGCCACTGCTAGCTCAAATGAGATTGTGTTTTTGCGATATGGTGGGTTTTAATTCTCTTTACTATTTATTTAGCAGTGTACCCATGGCACCAGGACTTTTGATTGAATTGGGAAAAATTTGGGATTTATTCCTTACTTAATTTAGATACTGATTCTATCACTATTTCAATTTGAATCTGAAAGCAGCTCATGCCATCTAGTGACGGCCAAGATAAACGGAACTTTAAATCCTCACAAAATGACATTATTTAGGCCTTTTGGACTGCTAATCTTACATACTTGTGTTCTAGCAGCTTCATTAGCAAACATTTCACAACTAGGTTACGGAAAGAATTGTATATTCATCATTACTCTGTTTAAGGTTTAAACTCGGCGCCCAACAACGACAAGAAAAGTGGCGCGCGTCTGTTATTCGTTACTCAACGAGACGGGGAACTCCCATAGCTCAACATCCACAATTACATCACCCACTGTATAGATACAGAGATACATACATGTAAAAAAAGTTAACCCTACATTAATCATTAATATATGAATTACTACTTAGGGTAGGAACTCATAAACTAATATTCAGGTTACACCCTATCTAACTTAAAATTGCAGTACTACTAAACACATACATGAATATCAAATGTGTGGCACTACAACGTCCCCATTCAACACTGCCACAGCTCCAACAGCAGTAGTTCAGTACAGAGAGGACGTTGCTCAGTGAGTTGTTCTTCCGATGGTCGGCCTTTCAGTGTACAGCACACAAGATCAGCTCAGGACTCGTAAATAAACACTGGCTTCTTGAGTTTGCTGTCTTTATTTTCCAAAGAATTACACTTAATGCTTGCCAATTTCACTGCACTGGTTTCACAAGTACCAGAGCTATACAATCTGCACTGACACTGAACTACACTCAAACAACTGAAACAAAACTATTTTTTTTTTTTTTTTTTTTTTTTTTTTTTTTTTTGCCTATCGACCATTGGGGCCGAAACCCCCGGTAATTAAGGCTATATATATATATATATATATATATATATATATATATATATATATATATATATATATATATATATATATAATTCACCATGGGGGAAGCGTAGTCTCAATATTAAGATAAATACCAACGTACTCAGGAACATCTTTAATTTGTGACGTTTCAACAACTCGTTTGTCATTGTCCAATCTATGGAATACAATAAAATCAAAGTAAGCACCATGTCTATGATAAAAATACGAAAACTTTAGGAAACAAATCAAAGTAAAACACCATGTCTGTGATAAAAATACAAATGAAAAATTATAAGATGAGGAAATAAATCATTCATAGCTAACGTTGGTGAGATGCTACTAAGTGCATATAGATAGATAGATAGATAGATAGATGGATTGATTGATAGATAGATAGATAGACAGATAGATAGATAGAGATATACAGATGCAATAGATTCAGCATGGGGAAAGCGTAGTCTCAATATGAAGATAAACACTATATATATATATATATATATATATATATATATATATATATATATATATATATATATATATATATATATATATAAAACCCATTGGAGCCCAGTGTCCAGAGTATTGGACAGAACTGGGATTTTCCAAGTCTTTATACAGTAAGGAACCCCCGGGTAGGGACCTATGAGCTTCGCGACTATGAGCCGACAGACGGAGGGCGGTACGCCTAGTGCCCTCGCAGTGCAATGCCTCGCCCATCACCTCGGGGATCCAATTGGATATATATATATACATCCTTGCATATGTATATACACATCTTCATACACATACACACACACGTACAGTACATATATGTATAATAGATTTTATTTTTTTTATTTTATATTTGTTTTTATTTTATTTTTTTTAGATATTTCATTATTACACACAAAAAACACCTAATCTAAAAACCCTAAACCTAATAACCTACCACACAAATCGCTGACCTATACTAAATCCTAAAGATACAAATAGCTAAACCTACACTAACGGTAAAAATACCTCTACCAAGAGAACACCATCGACTGCAAATATGTAATTCCTTTGTACATTGCATACCTCCACTCATCACCTGGTAAGTGTCAGTCGAGGCACAAATTAACATAGGATACATTAATACTGTATATGAAAGACAACCAGCGGAGTCACAACACGTCAACTATCGATCCTAATTACGATAACATTTACAAGATGGTATAAAGAATGTACATATACACAAAAAAGTAATGAACCTCACCCAACAGAACACCATCAACTGAAAATGCCCGAAACTTTCTATATAGCACGTTTGCATTCATCCGCTGCTAACTGTCAGGTGGGCAAATGGGGTCCCTGCGGACCCCAGCATGTTTTTAAAATGTTGCCATTAAGCCATTTTTTACTTTCACAGCCTGGTCTCTCATGACTTTTATTGTAGATGGTTATTTTATATCCTCATAAAATTTGAGCACAAAATCTTGCACGATTAAGGAGTGACATTGCAATAAATGTCAGTGAGGGTCCTCCAGGACCCCACCTGGCCTTTTGTGTGACTATTTTTTTTTTTTTTCAGATATTTCAGATTATAAACATTAGGACAATGTAGCAAAGTTTTATGCCTCAATGGCGGTGGCAGAAGGTGACCAAGAAGAAGAAAAATATTCAGATGGTGATTTATCTGTATCCGACGCTGATTATTATGAAGTGCTTGAACGATCGGACAGTGAAATTAGTGTGAGTAGTATTGAGTCTCCCGTGAGTGCTGATGATAATTCTGAAAATGCAAGTGGTGATAGTAATACAGAAGATGCTCATCAAGAGGATAAAACCAGAAATTGTTGTACCAAATTTGAACATTATAGGGATAGTTTTATTTTATGATCATGCTAATTTACTTTACACATGAACTTGTTATTATTTTGAGAACCTCTTCCAAGAATACTGACAATCAGACACACAAATAAGTGCAGATTCAGTACTTCCACACTCAAACTTTAATAAAATTGTGATAAAATGAAAAAAAAAAATAGAATAATAATAAAACAAAACAAAAAGGGACTCTTGTTGGGTTGGTTCCACGTTCCGTGTCCTGGGCAACATATGTACAAAGTTTAGTAGATATAACTTTATGAATATGGCAGAAATACACTATTAAAGTTTGGGGTCCACCAGGACCCCATCGGCCTTCCGTGTAACTTGGTAACCCCTTGCCCACGAAGGGTTAAGGTAGGGGATATCAATAGTAAAAATAGATTAGTCAGAAGCAGGAACTATTTCAAGTATGTCAACTGTCAACCTAAAAAAGTCACATCACTCTGATCAATTTGGTCTCTCTCAAGAAAGCCATCAATTTACCAGTCATAACAATATCCCCATCACCCAGGATGGTGGAAAGGGTGAAGGGGACATCTGCTGCGCTGCAGTAATTAACAACTGAAGCACGTTCACGAATAAATCGCAGACAGTGCAGGATATGACTGATAGTTAACACTGCACCAAAGATGTCACAGTGCGGTGGAAATCATCTTTCAATATATAGTTTCATATATGAAAGAATTGTGCTGTTTAATCGTAAATGTGCCAACACTTTCACTTCCAAGTGAGTGGGACAGTTGGTAGTATCCCAGTCACCCAGGTATGGCTTGCATGTTGGAATATTTAGTCTGGTCCATTGACCTTGCCACAGAAGATTTATTGATTTCTTTCCAAGAGAGAGACTCGACCGTAGATCACAAGGAACGTCTCAAGTCTCTTCAAGTTTGACAGCAGACTTTACAAGTAAGTCAGCCTGCTCATTGTCATACATACGACAATGACCAGGCACCCAGATCAGCATGAAAGACTTGTTGCATGAATGCAACTTATTAACGATGCGGCCCTGGATCTCGTGCGAGTCCATACTGCAAAATGCAATCACCCAAAGGGATTATTTCAAATCTGGAAATATGACAAATCAATAATGCCTAGAACATAGAGCACAGGCTGTGGCTTTATCAATAACAAGTTCGGAGGTACACACAGATGTATGAGTCAGCTGCCGATACCTTTGGGAACATTCAGTCGACCATACATTAGCACCCACGCATTCACTCGACTTGGAGCCATCGGTGTACAGTTGTTGGGACCCCAAGTGACGCAAAATTATGTTACAGAACAAGTGGTGGAGACCCGCCTCTGGCGCCTTGGTCTGTGGTGCTGGGAGGCATGACACATCAACAGTAAAGCCGGGTGGACCCCAAGGCGCTATATTTTTAATCACCAACTTGTCACAGTCACTGACGTCAGCACCAAGCTCCTAAGTCAGTAAATGAAGGCAAATAGCAAGTGCCTGATGCACCCCCCGGCAGAAGATGGTGGTATTGATGCAGGGGGGGGGGGAGGTACAGGCAACATTGCCAATATTACTTTTCCTAAATGTTCAAAGTCCATAGGACAAGGCCAGATGGTCGCAGCGAATGTGGAGGGGAGGCACATTCACCTCCACTTCCATACGAGCTACACAGGTACACCTGATGGCTCCAAGACACATTTACAAATATTTATTCTGCAACACATCCCATCTCCTCAATGTGGCATCGGATGCTGAGCCATAGACCTGTGCACCATAGTCTACCTTGGATTTGATAAGAGACATACACCATTAACCCGTTAACTGCACATGGCAGTTTTTTGGAGGTGTCCGTGGTGTGCAGACATAGGGGTAAAAATTAAATTTCCCAAAGGCCAAATTTTGTCTTAGGAATTGAGAGAACACATGCTAAAGTACAGTATATAATAACGAAATATTAACTTAATATTTACCTTGGTAAAGCCATGGATGAACATCGAAGTGTCTGATTCCCTACTGGAATGTACGGTTTTCTTGTTCTTTTTCAGTTTCGCTTTCGGTTTCGGTTTTGAAGGCTCAAACACGCTTGCATGGGTCGGCCTTGGTCACCATGGCACTATATTCGAAATTCACCTGCGCAGCCAGGGCTGTATTGAGCAGTCGCACTCGGAACAGCCCGGGCTGTATGAAGCAGTTAACAGGTTAATAAAGTTTTTCTGTAGACACCCCAAGTAGTACCCACTAGGTACTTGAGGACATTTAATGGTTTATCACAGTGAGCAAGCAAATTATTAACCTGAAGTTTAAAAATCAATCTGCGATCAAAGTGGAAGCCCAGAAACATCACAGAATTTTTTAAAGGAACACCTGATTATCCAGAGTTACACACAGATCAGGGATGTTGTGATTAGTGAAAACTACAACGGCAAACTTCAATCAATCAATCATTTCCTGTGGCACCCCACGGGATGTATAGGTCCTCAATGAACTCTCTCCACCAATATTTGTCTCTTGCCATCTCCTTCAGGTCCCACCAACACTCCTCTCCTGCTTCTTTTTTCATTGTCCTCAACCAGGTTTCCCTCGGCCTACCTCTACCTCTTCTTCCTCTAGCAGTCCACTCTGGCACATCCTGTATTAAACAACCTTCTTTTCTGTATATGTGCCCCAGCCACTTCCAGCGAGACAGTCTCACATATTCATTAACTGGTTCCACTCTCGTAATATCCCTTACTCTTTCATTTGTAACTCTGTCTTGCCACTTTACCCCAAGAATCCTTCTCAGTATTTTATTCTCAAATCCTAATACTTTCTGATCTGTTGCAATTGTACTGTACCATGACTCATGCCCGTAAATTAAAATTGGTCTAACCATGGACTTGTAAATTTTCACTTTAGTATGTGCCGAAAGCATATTATTATTCCAAACAGATTTCAACATTCCAACAGCTCGCCAAGCCTGTCTAATCCTCTCCTCAATTTCATTGTTTAATGATCCATTAGATGATACAATCGTTCCCAGATATTTAAAGTTTTCTACATTCTTCACCACATTATTCCCAATTACACAATCGATTTGGTTCTCCACGTTCATATTAATAATTTCAGTCTTTCCACAATTTATTACCAATCCCACTTTTTCTCCTTCCTCCACCAGACAATCGAGCACCCTCTGCATCTCGTAAATACTTCCGCAAATCAGTACAATATCATCAGCATAGTCCAAATCCATCAGCTTCTTATTTTCTGTCCAGTTAATTCCTGCACCTGTTCTCCTTACAACCTTTTTCATAACATAATCCATAACCAAAACAAACAACAATGGCGAAAGAACTCCTCCTTGAATCACTCCTGACCTAACTTGAAATGGATCACTCAAAGAACCACCCACCATTACCTTACAAAAAGTACCTTCATGCAGGCTTCTAATAATATTTACAAACTTTTCTGGTATACCATAGAATCTCATAATTTTCAACATAGCTCCACGTGAAACACTATCAAACGCCTTTTCAAAATCCACAAAACACATGTTAAGTGGCATTTTCATCTCATTAGCTTGTTGCATTAGATGCCTTACAATAAAAATCTGATCATTACAACCTCGACCCTTTCTAAATCCCGCTTGTTCTTCTCTTAAAATTTTATCAATTACTGGCTCTATTCTGTTCAACAAGATTTTGGAAAAGACTTTTGCAACTACAGGTGTCAAAGTTATCCCCCTCCAATTGCCACACACACTTAAATCTCCCTTTTTTGGTATTTTTATAATCACTCCATTTTTCCACTCTTCTGGAATTCCACCATTATCCCAAGCCACATTAAAAAGTTTCAAAAGCGCATTCATCAACTCGTCATTTTCCACCTTAAGCATTTCAGGGAATATTCCATCCTCACCTGGAGCCTTAAAATTCTTTAACTCCTTTATAGATTTTGCTACCTCTTCCAAAGTTATATCCCCTGTTTCTATCTGCAAATCTCTCTCGGCTGGCAAAATGTCCTCTTCAGCTGGGATTGGTCTATTTAGAACAGATTCAAAGTGCTCTTTCCATCTTCCTTTTATATCCAAATCTTTAGTCATCAAATTACCATTTCAATCTCGTACAGGTATTTCCTTCCTTCTCCTTTCAGTCCCAGTTAACTCCTTTATGGCCTGATACGCTACTCTTGTGCTCTGACCGTCATTTTTACTTAATTTAATTTCTGTCTCTATCGCCTTTTCATCATATAGTCTCCTCTTATCACATCTAACAAGTCTTTTTACTTCAGAATGTAAACTCCAGTACTTTGCTCTAAGTACTTCAACTACCTGGCCATCAACATGTTCTTCACTTCTTAAATTAGCCTCTTTCCTTTTCTGAATTACATTCCATGTTTCATCTGACATCCACTTTTTCCTTCTCGCTTTTCCCTTTTTCTTAATAGTAACCTTAGCATTCTCATGCAAAACCTCTTTTACCTCTCTCCACATTTGATTAATATCATTGTCTTCAGATTCCATCAAAGTCGCAGGACTAGAAACCTGTTTCTACATTCGCACCGAAACTTTTCCCTCGTGCTCTCATCACTTCTCAGCTCATCAAAATCATAATTATTACCTCCTGTACAATTACCATTAACGTTTCTCTTAAGTTTTATTTTAATCTTTGACACAACAAGTTGATGATCACTACCTATATCTGCCCCCCTCCTTACGCAAACATCTTGCAAATAACTTCCATGCCTTCTGCTAATTGCAATATGGTCAATCTAGTTACAATATTTACCGGTTTTGAAGGCTCAAACACGCTTGCATGGGTCGGCCTTGGTCACCATGGCACTATATTTGAAATTCACCTGCGCAGCCAGGGCTGTATTGAACAGTCGCACTCGGAACAGCCCGGGCTGTATGAAGCAGTTAACTGGTTAATAAAGTTTTTCTGTAGACACCCCGAGTAGTACCCACTAGGTACTTGAGGACATTTAATGGTTTATCACAATGAGCAAGCAAATTATTAACCTGAAGTTTAAAAATCAATCTGCGATCAAAGTGGAAGCCCAGAAACATCACAGAATTTTTTAAAGGTACACCTGATTATCCAGAGTTACACACAGATCAGGGATGTTGTGATTAGTGAAAACTACAACGGCAAACTTAGGGACAGAAAATTTAAATCCTCAATGCAAGGCCCATTGGTGGATGGAGTCAAAGGCTGCTTGAATCCGCCCAGCTGAAAATTATGCATTACGGGAAGAGTGCCATAATGCACAGTCGTCAACATGGAGTGAGTATTTAAGATTCCTCAGGATGGGAGCTGATGACAGAATATCATTGATCATAATAATGCAGTAAACAAAGTGGGACTAAGCACACTTCCCTGTGGTACCTCATTTTTCTGGATAAAAATATCTGATGCTATGTTATGGGGCAATTTGACAGAGAAAGTTCTGTCCCTTAAGAAACTGGAAATAAAACAGGCAAATTACCTCTAAAACCATAAGCATACAGATTCATTAGTATACCGTTTCGCCATGTCATGTTATAGGCTTTATGGATGTCCAAGAACACCCATGTCGTGAAGTCTTTTTTAACAAATGCCTCTGAAATGCAATGCTCCTAATTCGTTATCCCATTTGGTTCCAGTGACCTCAAAATAGAACGGAACTGGGCTTTTTCAAAATTTGATAAAGAAGAGAACCCCGGGGTAGGGACCTATGAACTTTGTGACTATGAGCCGATGGGTGGAGGGCGGTACGCTTAGTACCCTTCCAGCACAATCCCTCACACAGAAACTCTGGGAGCTAATGGGTTAAATGATCTATTGAACTACTGTATTTATGGAAGCCACATTGTTAATATTTAACAAATTCTTCGACTATAAAACAAAAAGATGCCTATTATTAATCATTCATTCCATGACCTTACATAGACAAGAAGTCAACACAACAGGACGGAATAAAGTGGGATTCATGTGAGGACCAGCGTCTTTGGGTATCAGTATGATGTGTGCAAAGTGTCATGAGGTTGGGAACGTTTGGGACACCCAAAGCTCATTGTACAGTGCTAACATCTTAATCAGGTTGTCCTGATTAAGATGCTGAATCACACCGTATGTTATGGTGTCTGGTCCCCATGACTGGTGTCTTTACAGGATTTAAGGGCAAAGAGCAGTTCATTTAGCATAAACTCTTGGTTGTACAGAGTCTACGTTTTCTTGGCAAAGTCTAATATCTGTAGCCCAGCCGTGGGTTTATGATGTTGAAAATGCAGGTCATAATTAGCTGAGCTACTTACATGAGAAAAACTCCTGGTGAGGATGTTAGCAACGTCCACGGGATCGTCATAGATGGTGTTGTTCACTTGCAAGGAGGTCACAGGGATGCTATGGCATTATTATTCAGTATTTCAATAGTGGACCAGACTTTACTGAGTGGAGTAGATCGATTCACCGTGGACACAAAAGATCGCCAGGAGTCATGCTTAGCCCTTCAAATAATTCTCCTTGCCTCAGCCCGTGCCTGTTTGAATGCAATAAAATTTTCCTCGTTAGGCTGACCATCAAAAATACTATATCTCCTATTCCATTTCCTTAATGCTTGTCGGCCATCCAGCGTCCACCAATGAGCTCTGTGCTTTGTGTGAACTGTATTAGTCTTGGGAAAAGCAGCCTCAGCTGTGTGTAATATGGAACTGATTAGATTTTCAACCTTAACATCTATGGTCTTCCCAGATATATCGAAATCAGCGATCCTTGAGAAGGACCCCACTTCTGCTTTCTTAGTGTTAAATTTTGGAGGTGGAGGGTCTGAAACAATGTTGCGTGTATTAGAAAGACAGATGGGTAAATGCTCACTTCCCAAGGAGTCGTCATAAGGGTCCCACGAGCAGTCTTGATGTATACCTGGGGAGGCCAGAGATTAGTCAATAACTGAAAAGTTGCCAGTACGATCCTATACTTTACAGTACACGAGTCTCTCAACCATCATTCAGAAGACAGAGGTTAGACTGTAATATTAGCCTGGCTCCTTACTCCCTGTGACCATTGATCCTCAAGGTACCCCATTGATAGTGATAGGCATTAACCCGCCCCGTCCCAACCGAGTTTCCACCACTGACTCCCCCTAATCCCGACCAATTTTGGAAAAATATTCTTTTGGGACAAACCTCCTCTTTTGGTGAGAAACATCGAAAATTCATAAAGAAATCGCTCACCTGAGGTTTAAAATATTGGATACAGGTAGCAGTACCCCTTACCTTAATGGGTTTTCTATCAGGATGACTCCAAAGAAAACGAGTTCTATGGGAGGGTAACTATTCCACATCACTCATAAATGGTATTTATTTGGTACGAATTTATATGTAGTACGAGAGTATATTGGTTTTCACACAGTAATATAGGCAATATAAGCATTGTTTCAATCACCAAACACATCAACATACCTGGCCTTTTTTTGCGACATTGCCTGATCATCATTTCTGACTGTTTCTTCCTCTGATGCTACGTAAACTTTGTCCTCCACATTGACATCGATTGGGGAATCACTCTGGCCTTGAATTTCGTACCGTGGCATGACATGTCTTTACTGGCCAGGTCACTGATAACAGGTGAATTGCCGAGACAATGGCGTGTGGGGGGGGGAGGTCATGTGGGGTAAGGCATTGTCCCTGCCTGGCATCTTGTAGAGGAAGGTGTCCCGTGTATACGTACCAAAAACCACCCACGAAATTTGAAAAATGTGCTAATGATGGACCTTCCAATTGCAGCACATTTATATATTAAGTCAAGGGGAGTCTCAGTGACAAAATGTGTGGACTTTTATATACGTCAATGGGAGTCGGCGGGTTAAAGTCACCCAACACTAGCTTATTTCCCGGAAGATGTTCAAAGAGTGAGTTGCAAGCATCGCTGTCAATGGGTCCATGTGGTGGACAGTAGAGAGAGCAAATAGACAAATGTGTTATTAAATTTTTCTCTGCACATGACAGCTTCCACAGTAGCATTCTAATTCACTTCCTTTTGTGGGTGTGATTTGTGTGTGTATATGGCAACTCTGTGACCATCATATCTTCTATAAGAGTGATAGCGTTTGAACTGAGGAGGAACAGGGTGATGCACCAAGCGCATCTCCTTTAACAAATGACGTCTGGCCTGTGTATAGAAAGCAAAATTGCTATATTGTGTAATTTATTCCCAAGAGTCCTACAATTCCATTGTAACAGAGTGAATGCAGTGGTTTAAGATATACAAGGGTGGCCAGTGTGCTTTTTTTTTTTTTTGCCTCCCACCAACAGGCAAGCAACTACCAAGGGACCTATCTCGGTGCCTGCTAACAGAAAGCTCCATTTGATCATCAATAATGGGGCTCCCAGACTCCCCCGAGGAAGAGCTAACCCTTCTCTTCCTTGTTGGGCCAGGAGCAGGAAGAATATGAGGACATGACTGTTTCGTGAGGGTGATCATAGTACTTACTTGAGTTGTCAGACTTCGGTTTAGGCTTGACTGGCTGAGAGGTAGCAGCAGCCTGTGAGTAAGAAGTTGCAACAGGGATGTCAGTTTGAGAGTTGGATCAGACAGTAGGCTGAGATGGAGAGGTAGAGTGAGTGGCAAGAGGAACTGGGTCAGGGTCAGTCCATTTCAATGTAACTTCACGGGAGGGGACATCACCGCCTAAGCATAGGACCTGTTAGGTGTGGGAGTTGCATGCAACTCCCTCACCTGTTTCCTAGATCGTAGTGGGAAAGACCTCAGTCGTCTTCACTGCCCAGACCTCTTTCTCCTCCATCCACTTGGGACAATCCCTAGAGGAAGTGGAGTGAGCACCCTTGCAATGAAAGCAACAGACAGTCTCTGATGTGTGCAGTGTTCAGCATCTTGACCCTGTGTTGTACACCTGCCACAGACTGAGTGGGAAGCTCAACAAGTCTTATCATTGTGCCTGCATAATGGACACCTTAAAAAATGAAGTGGGTTAGGGATATATGGCCTTACATTAATAATTTCGTAGCCAACTTTGACATGGGCTGGGAGTGAAACTTTGCCAAAGGTCAAGATAATAGTGGTCTTCATCCTCACACCTTCAGAATATCTACTAATAAACCAGGAATTGATTACTTCCTGCTGAACAAGTTCCTGTATGGTCTCGTCTTCTTCCACAAGCGTGAGATCCCTGCAGGTGATGACATCTTTGCAGGAATTCATGGCATGCAGGATCCTCAGTTCGACATAATGACAGTGGAATTTACTCATTTTAACCCCTAAACCGCGGGGTTGTTTTGGCTCTCCTTGTTTGTCCCGCGGGGATATTCGCTCTCTGACAGACTTTGTAAAAATATTTGCCAAAAATCAGTTATTAGTCCTAGAATATTATAATTAAATATGCCTATGGCACATACCTTAGCTTTCTCCTGGGATGTTTGTTGAGCCTTCGTCGAGTACCGTAGGACTTGTGGAGACTTCTGAAGTTGGGTAACGAAGTCTCCACTTTACACTTCCTGACACCCCGTAATATGATTACTACAGCCTGATATTATCACTAGAAACACTATTCTATGATTTTCAAGTAGTTTGGAATCCATACTCCAGAAAAAAAAAACACTGTGAAAGCGTTGAAAATTACGAGCGCATACTGGCTTCCCACTTGCACTCGTTCGCCGCTGGTATTCTGTCATTTACCATTCATAAAAACACTCATACTTTATATTCCTATTACTATATAACATATATATCTGCAGTCTTTGTCAATAAGTTTCCTTCAGTAATAGTAGTTTATTGTCCCTGTAGGCATTCAATTTCTCTTTCAGTAAATTACGTAGCATTCACTTTCTCATCCTGTATACTAGCGTTGAGAGCGAATCTGTCACTTTCACTTTCACTTTTATAACTCATAGAATTCATACATGCTAGAGTGAAACTTTCACTTTCATTACTCCTAGTATATATACTCGTATTCTTATATTACTACTCATTTACATGTCTATTTACATTCTCTATTTATTTACATTATTTACATTTCTATTTTATTTAGACTATGTTATGTACTGTCACTTGCAGTAACTTATAAAACTATTTTCCACTGTTCAGTTATATTTACATTCATTGCTTTCACTTGCTGTTTACACATTATTTACATTTCCATTTGCACTGTTTTAGTCACCAGAAAGATAGTAGTTACTGTCCATCATTACCATTGATAAATTAGCCAGTTCACGTTCCACAGCAGTCACTTAGCCCTTTACCCCTTTCCACACGAGGTTTAGTAGGGGTAGAGGTCACAGGGCCCCTTTGCATGGGGCTAAAAAGTGGCGGAATTGGACAGGCCCGAATCCGACGTGGTTTCACTTTGAAAGACAACAGTAAACTGAATGCTGCTGCCTGCGAGTAGTGAAGGGCTGCCAATGTCAGCGTGGTGACAGCTGCTAATATATACGCTATGAAATGATTGGCAGGAAATCTAGACAATACATAATAAAATAGGTAGTTCCAGGTGAATGTAAATATCACTTAGGCTTCTCCCTTCCTTTCGTATATATATTTTTATTATGAGAATAGATTATACGGCATATTTCAAGGGGAAATTACTGGGGGAAATTAGCGAACGAATGCACGGGAGGTGTTTTCAGGTGATAATTAGCCAATTCCAGGTGTATGGCACTATCACTTACCTTATTTCTTTTTTGTATATATTACTTTGTATAAGAATAGGGCATAGGGCTTATTTCAATGGATGAAATCAGTGGAAAATTCCGGGGAAGATTTGCTTAGCATAGCGCGGCTGGGCAGGTGAGAGGAGAGGGTAATGGAGGGGAGGTAGAGAGGGGAGTCAAGAATGGGGAAAAATGGTTAAATTGTCAACAATGGATGGGAGTACAGATGAGATTAGGAGTGCTGACTAGTGTTGGACATTGGCAGTACTGATAGATGATACAAGCCACCACTTGTAAGCCAGGGAGAATTCAAAATAACACAGAATCACAAAAGTGACGCCCCGCGGTTAAGGGGTTAAGCAAGTCTTCAACCCGGGATGAGTTGACAGTTTTAATAAGCAGGTCTCCGTTAGCAATTTTTTTTTTACTTGTTCCACCTCCTCAACCCAGACATCAATCACTTTCTTGATGATGAAAGGACTGAGACTGCTCAAGGGAGTAGAACCAAGAGCATGGAAGGTGACAAACTGGGCATTATTTACATTAATGTTAAGTGCGGATCGAGTCTGGGGCTGTTCAGTCTGGGGGCAGTCAGTCCATCTATCAATCAATTTGTCTGGACCACCTCCCCCCCTTCAGGGGGGGAAAGGCAGTATGGGAGTCCGCCATAGGAACCACTTCCCCCTAACAGGGGAAGTGGGAAGGAGCAAGGAACGAAACAAACTGGGACGGAACACCTAAGGCTCAGATTGCCCTCTGAAACCACTCCAGGGAGGCCTGACCGTGTTTATTCACGTCCCAGAGCGATCAGTGGGGAGGACCCTCTATCAGCGAGGAATTAGAAATCTCAGGAACAGAGATACAAACACCTATTGTATCCCTAAACAGGGAAAGGAGGAAAATGAGTACTCGCTAACCTGACTTTAAAAAGCACCCCAGTAGCGAACAACAAAAACTAATCCCGGTGGGGCAACCCTATAGCTAGAGAAGAGCTCAGTGCAGACAACTGCTCTCTCCACGACCATGCATAAAAGACCTCCTCCCCTGAATCTCTACTGTAGGCTCTTCCACCTCCTTATATAGCCTTGTATTACACTCGAAGCCTCTAGTGTACTCTAGCACCTACAGTTACCAAATCAGAGACATCCAAAATATTCAGAGTTTAGTTACACTGCATAACACTCTAAATCCTTTAACATACAAACTTAGATAAAATTACTTAATTTAATAGGGATCCACATCAATAAAACGTTATAGAGAAAAAGAGCATGGAAATTAGTGCATAACTTTCCAAAATAATTCGCTCAAAATAGCAGAGTAACTGGCAATTTCACACTAACCGAAAAACACGAGAAGCACTGAGAACCCTTCAGTACTTCCTAACTAGCAAGTCTCGCTTCTCAACTATACCTCTAGATGTTTATTTTCGTGATTTGATGACACTCGTGATTTGGACATTGCTTTTAACTAAAGCTTTCGTTTTATGCGACATTTTCCCCCTCAGTATTGTTGATTTTGGATGTAAAATAAGCTTTACCAGAGTTTCTCTGCATTTTAACCCTGAAACAGTTGAGCGATAGGCCGTACGTTTCATATTCTTTCGTACGGCTAGAACCTCAACTTTAGTATATTGTGGTTTCCTTTCACGTGATGAGAGATATAGACATTAACAACTTATAAATTTATTTTTGGTGTTGATTACCTAAATACTGTTCTTTCCGGTGTGCGATCTTGGCAGTCGCCAGATGTCACTTTCTGAGAGAAAGGTGTTGGAAATCAGGTCATAGCTTCTTTGGGCGTTTGCACTTGTGAGAAAATAGGTCCATAAATAAAAATGTCTACGTGAAAACAGAACCAAAGGGGAAAATACAATAAATCCATAGGGAACTTAGTTTCATAGGGGAGAGCAGGTCCAAGAGGAAATTATGTCCAAGGGAGAAAATAAGGCCATGGGAAGAAGTCCATGGAGAAAAATATCTCTATATGTAAAATATCTCCATGAGCGAAAATAGGCCAATGAAGAAATTTGTCAAGGCGGTAAATAGGTCCATGGAGGAAGAGTTGTCAGTCCAAGAACAGGTCCCTGGGGGTAAAATGTAACTGAGGCTTAACACCTAAAAGGTGTATTAGGTGACGGGTTTTTGCGCCAGTATACTTCATATGGTAAAGTTATAACAAGCACAGGATCTGAGTTCTGCCCGTGACATTTATCTCAACCCATCATTAGATAGGAAACTTATGCAGCATGATGATAGTGCTGGTGATGATAATGATTTCATGTAATGTTATTATAATCCTTACCCCATCCTTAATTGGGAAAAATAGATCGGAATACTAATGGTAATGGCACAACATTATTCTATAAGCATATGGTTTATTAAATGTGTGCGTAGAGTGTTACGGCATAAATGTATAAATGTATTGAGCAATGTTCTGTGTTTATATTCTGAAGCACAGGACGTTTTGCATTGTTTTGCTGCTAAAGCCATTACAGTAACCGTGTACTATTGTTTACACATTCACTTATTAACACACTCATTCTTCTGTAACTCAAAACCAGCTGCATAACATCGTCTAGTGTTACCTTGAGTTGTGGTGTTGTCCCGACCATGAGAGGTTACGTAGACGTACCAGACCCATGTCTCACAGATCCATATATATATATATATATATATATATATATATATATATATATATATATATATATATATATATATATATATATATATATATATACAAACACATGATAGGGATGTAGAGTTGAGGATCGATTTATCAATCTACTTTTTACTTTAATAGCTCTGAAACTGTTACTGAAATTCTGAAAGGTTTGCAGGCTTCTTGGCCACTCTCTTGTTATGAACCACCAGGATATTGATCAATATTGTTGTCTGCAGCTACATGGCAATGTAATGTAGGGTTAAGTCCACGTCACATGATATAGTTGGCTCGTTATTACCTGAGAGTACGGGGTCACTCCTGTTACTACAACAATGAGTATCAATTGCTTGATCGTCTATAAACCTGAGCTATGAGAGAGAATGAGTCTCACTGCTTCCAATACTTATCTTGCTCTAACTTGGCCTAAAATTATCATCTCTCTATTTCTTCTGCCACTAAGATCCGTGAAATGAGCTGCAAAAGGACGAAAACTTGGGCCAAGTGAAAAAGGTATAGTTAAAGCTATCCAAATGTCTAAATACAGTTTGCCATGAACTGAACTGAAAAGACATGGGGAGTCTTCGTCAGGATAAAATAAACATCCAGTAGTAACACATTTTGGCGACAATGTTATAAACAAAGCTGAAACTCAAATTCACACCAACGAGAAAGTGATAGAGACCTTACTGTAAACATTCCCAACATTGTCTCCTACACATAGTTTGACATCGTTCTTCGTCTTCACTTTCCCATTCTTCTATCAATCTTCACTTCGCTACAGCCCACTCATTATCAGTCTCCCTCTTCTCCTTCCCAAATCATACGGACGTTCTCTTACTTGTACAATTTTCACCTCTCTCATACTCCCTCACCTCACTCTCCCATCAACAATACTTTTGTACACACCTTTATTATCTTCCACCTCCAACTTGGTTTTCCTCTCATCGTTATCCCATTACCGTCACTTATGCAAGCATTTTTTGTTATCATTGCAACTCGTTCACGATCTTCCCCTCCTCAGTCTCACACCAGTTCCATTCAACCTTGAAATCTCTGCTCCACACTCCTGTTAACAGAAAGTCCCGAGAAGTTCCCCTAGAGGTCTGCCATACGTGTGTTCCTTGCTTGGTGGCTTTTAGGTGCCTGAACGTGTGTGTGTGTGTGTGTGTGTGTGTGTGTGTGTGTGTGTGTGTGTGAAATGGGATGGGAGGATGAGAAGGCCATTTTGTGCCTGTGTACCTGGTTTACAACACATCACTATGCAGTAATAGCATCAACGACTCGTGGTTTTATTGATCCCCGAGGCTAGTATTCGTAACCCAGTCCCTGTCGGATATTGAAAGTGGATGCGTTGACTCGCTTACATAAACCTCACACGCTGTTCATTGATGCCTATTACCTATACAGAATCGGACACAAACATTGCTAGTGACCATTTGGACATTCAGATTCATCAGTCTCCATTTCTCACTACATTCATCATTTTTCTATTTGTACATTATTTTTTTTATTGTTATTATTATCATTCATTCATACATTCACTATCTAATCCTGTGTTGCCCCATGAGGAGCGTAGGAGCCCCGGGCTAGGAAAGTCGGTCCTGACATTTAATATGAGAGTGGCCAGCCCCACTCATCCCTGAGTGGCATTACGTGAGCAATAAACCCCAATCACCCCTTGGGTATAAACCTGTACAGGGTCAATGCGATTGGAGTGCCGTAATTTCCCACTAATCCACCAAGCGCCATAATTTGGTTATACGGTTGCTTGTCTCTCAGTGTACAGTATAGACACTATGGCAGCACTACACTGAGTGACTGGATGATGGGCGCCCCCACCTATCATCATTTATTATTATTATTATTATTATTATTATTATTATTATTATCATCATCATCATCATCATCATCATCATCATCATCATCATCATCATCATCATCATCTTTACTACGAAACAAGCATTTTTGGGAGCCCACCCTGTGTACAGCTGGGCAAGATTCATCTTGTGTGTGTGTGTGTGTGTGTGTGTGTGTGTGTGTGTGTGTGTGTGTGTGTGTGTGTGTGTGTGTGTGTGTGTGTGTGTGTGTGTGTGTGTGTTTTAACTCCTCCTAGACTGTTCGATGGATTTCTTTGAAACTTCCAAGGTGAGTTTGGTTACTGGGAAATCTTATCACTATGTAAAATTTTGCAACAATGATTGTTAGGGGGATAAACCCGTTAGCCAAATTCTTGTTTTTTTTTCAGAAATAATGAAGGGAGGGCTAATATGGTTTTGATATCATAGTACATGTTATACAATGGACTCTAATCCGTAACGGTATATTTGAGGAGCATGACCCACAAATGATTCTCCTCCCGTCCACTTTCTGTTTCTAGTCCAGCAGGGCGGTCAGGTGAATTGGAGGTTCCATTCTGTTGATTATCTTGACACTGAAGTCAATAATATAATGTTATCCTTCTGACAATCAATTCATGATTAGCTGACAACAAGCAAACCACCTCACATAACGATGGTAACTAAGGTCTTCTGGCACACCATATGCAGACAGACAAAACCTGTGTTTTTTTGTGTTTTTTCACGCTCAGGGAGGAAGTATTGTAATGGGAAGGCACATTTTCGCACAACAGTGAGATAGATTGAATATACGGTCACGAGAGTCCGTTCATTTATCGTGTGGATAAGATTATCTAATATACTAAAGCAGAATAAGAAAATGTTCTGGAAGGAGGTGAAAAGGGTGCGAATGGGAGAGTCTGGGAAGGAAGAGGGAGTAAAAGCAGAGGATGGAAGGATGTTAATTGAGATGGATGCAGTAAGGAAGAGATGGGCAGAGTATTTTGAAAGATTGTTAGATGTAGAGGAGGAAAGGGTGGCTGAGATTGTGGCAGATGGAAGGGTGCAAGGAATAAATGTGTTGGGAGAGTTGAATGATTCATTGATCACGAAGGAGGTAGTGGAGAAGCCAGTAAAAGAGATGAAAACAGGGAAAGCTGCAGGTATGGATGGGTGTGCTGTGGAATGCCTGAAGGGTGGTGGAGTGACTATTGTTGACTGGTTAGTAAGATTGTTGAATGTGTGCTTGTGAAAGGTATGGTGCCAATTGACTGGGCAAGTGCTTGCATAGTCCCGTTGTATAAAGGCAAGGGTGATAAGTATGAATGTACTAGCTTTATGGGTATAAGTCTGTTGAGTGTTGTAGGTAAGGTGTATGGTAAAGTGTTAATTATGAGAGTTAGAGAGGGTACAGAGTGATTGGTGATGAGCAGTGTGGCTTTAGGAGAGGGAGAGGATGTGTGGATCAGGTGTTTGCTGTGAGACAAGTGTGTGAAAAGTATTTAGCGAAAGGCAAGGAAGTGTTTTGGGCATTCATGGATTTAGAGAAAGTATATGATAGAATTGATAGGGAGGCTTTATGGACTGTTTTAAGATTGTATGGACTTGATGGTAGGTTACTAAAAGGGGTGAATAGTTTTTCTGTAAATAGTAGAGCGTGTGTAAGAGTGGGAAATGCTGTGAGTGATTGGTTTCCTGTGAGAGTAGGGCTGTGACAGGGATGTGTGATGTCGCCTTGGTTGTTTAATATTTATATGGATGGTGTTTTATGGGAGGTGAATGCAAGAGTTTTAGGTAGAGGTCTGAGTCTGATGAATGTTGACGGTGGAGAGTAGAATCTGAAGCAGCTGCTATTTGTAGATGATACTGCACTGGTGGCTAATACAGAGGAGAGATTGAGACAGTTGGTAGAGGAGTTTGGAAGGGTGTGTGAAAGGAGGAAATTGAAAGTAAATGAGAATAAGAGTAAAGTGATGAAGAGTACGAGGTTGGTAGATGGTAGGGGGATGAATATAGTTTTGAATGGTGAGTTGCTTGAGGAAGTAGAGTGTTTTAAATATTTAGGGTCACATGTTGCTGTTGATGGAAGAATAGATGCAGAAGTGAAGTTCAGAATGAATGAAGTAGGAAAGGTGCTGGGAGGAATGAACAAGGTGTTTACATGTCGTTCGCTTAGAATGGATGTAAAGTGAGAGCTGTACTGTATGAGAGTGTTGTGGTACCGACTGCGTTATATGGGGCTGAAACATGGAATATGGGTGTAGCAGAGAGGAAAAGTTTGAATGTAATAGAGATGAGGTGTCTGAGGAGTATGTGTGGAGTGACGCGTATGGATCTAGCAAAGAGGAAAAGTTTGAATGTAATAGAGATGAGGTGTCTGAGGAGTATGTGTGGAGTGACGCGTATGGATCGAGTGAGAAATGAAGAAGTGCGAAGGAGAACTGGAGTTGTTCGGGAGATGGCTGGTAGAGTTGAGCAGAGGGTATTGCGATGGTTTGGGCATATGGAGAGAATGGATAATGAGCGATTGGTGGACAAGATAACTAGATCTGATGTAAGAGGTGTAAGGCTGAGAGGGAGACCACGAATAGGATGGATGGACAGTGTGAAGAGAGCGCTGGATGTGAGAGGGATGTCTGTTGGGCAAGGAAGAGTGGTTGTGCGTGACAGAAATAAATGGAGAGAAATTGTGAATGAATAAATGATGATGCAACCCTGAGGGGATATTCTCCCGCATTTGGTCTGATCAGGTAGTCAGGTCAGGTGCAGGCTAGGGGATGGGTCTATTATGATGTGGCAGGGGTAAACCAGCTCTGCTGTCGGGCTATGCTACGGATGTCACTGATTGACCTGTGCAGTTGACACTTGTGTGGTGTGGTGGAGTGAGGATCTGTCCCTTCTCCCCTTTGGGGCTAAGATGCAAATGAATGTGTTTGAATGGATGAGTAAATGGGGAGTGTGTCGTCCTGTCTCGGCTACCTCCCTTTCCTTGGGGGAAGGATCCTAGGTATATAGATAGATAGATAGTAGCCGTGTGTGTGTGTGTGTGTGTGTGTGTGTGTGTGTGTGTGTGTGTATTTTGGGCAGCCGAAACTACACATTCAAATCGCACCAAAATTGGCACAAAAATCGCAAAAAAATCGCTGAAGTAAAAAAAACTTGGTCCCATTACGATTGAAAAACTTTTAATATATTTAATGAGCGATCATATTTTGACTAGAAAACGCTGTTCCCGGAGCTCGGTATAGGATCTCCGTAGAATTTTTTGCCCAGAGGTAGAACTAAAATAAACTGTAGCAGTAGCCGTGTGTCTGTGTGTGTACTTCGGACGTGCGGTTGGACAAGTTGGGTTCCATTCCCGAAGCTGCAAATAACACGATCAATTGGTTAGCTGCAAAAAAATCCAAGTGACAACATTACACTAGAACAGCACAAAACGCGAGAGCTCTCCGCAGAAGCAAGTGCTAGGAGCCCGAAGGGCCCACGAGCACTTGTTAGAGTTTATAACTGTTTTGACACCAGCGAAAACAAGTTTTATTTCATGAAGTGCCTCACACCATACTACTTATGGCACCAGGTTATCATTCAGGTGTCAGACATATAGTTCTCTCAAAAAAAGCAGTTGTTGACATTGGCACTGACTGTCATGCTTAGCTAAAACTACGTTTAAAATCACTCCAGTCCTGCATTTCGAGTTTTCTCCAACCTCCAGTGGTAAAAATAGTTCTGCTTAGGAAATACTGGTGATAAGTTACAACAAGTGTGACTTCTGATTCTGGCTAGTTTACACCAATTCTTATTAAACTGAGGGTTTTAACTGTAATAGATACATAGATTGACTGATGGATTAATATAGACAGATTGATAGATAGATAGATGTATATACATATACAGTATATGGACAGATGTAGAGAGAGAGAGAGAGAGAGAGAGAGAGAGAGAGAGAGAAAATTGTCTCAGAAAAATGTATGCACACTGTAATGGTAATATATGCATATCTTAGTAAGATTTCCTTCATTCATAAACTTCCCTCTGAGAAACGTGAAAGACGTGCACGTAGAGTACAGTCGCCAAACTTTCCACCTGGGCCACCTAGCCGAGAGAGTTGGGTAACGGGTGCTGGCAACAGTGTATCTGTTTGTTCGTGTGTACATGCTCTACCAAAGTTCGGATCATCAACTCTCTTCGTCCGTAGTGAAGCTCCGTCAGAGTCAGAGTTCATCCCATAGATGGCTGGGTACGGAGTTGGATGGGGAGAAAAATGTCTCGGGAGTAAGAAGGCTGTCCCATCAGCTCAGCCAGTTGCAAGAAACTGGTCGCACGGAAAACTGTTGTGTGCCACAGGTCGCGCTGACCAAGGCCAAATAAATATGATTATATTAATTTTTTAATGAGGTAGTATAGATAGATAGATAGATAGACAGATAGACGGATAGATATAGATAGATAGATAGATAGATAGATACATTATAAATATATACTGTTATATGATACAATAATATATATAATACTATACTTATTTGGCCTTGGTCCGTGCAACCTGTGGCACGCAACAATTCCATGCGACCGGTTTCCTTCAGGTGGTCGAGCCGGTGGGAGAGCTGCTTCAGGGGGAAGCTTGGCATAGTGAAGGCCAGGGCAGGTGCCGGATGTGGGGGGCGGGGTTACGTTATTCATACCGCCAGTGATAACTGCCGAACTCGATTTTGGGATCCATTAGCATTCTACTAAATATCTGCATTCTTAACAATGTGGAAAGCGGTAGCTCAGTCGGTAGAGAGAGGTGGCCTGCAGTCCTACCGGACCTAGGTTCAAATCCCCGCTGAGGCAGGGAACAGTTTAAGGATTTGAATTTAGTAAAAGCAGACTTTACTGATCTACCAGAAGACCCGCCGACATGTCATAAAAATACTCCCGCTAATACCAATACACCAGTCCTGTATGAGACAGCCCTAGCATGTATTCAGTATGGATAGTGGGTGTTAGCGCCGAAGTGGTGACATGTAGAGGTGTACGGTACGTAGGAGGACTACTGGGCCTTGAAAGCAGGCTGTGAAGCCTATGCCCAGAGTCGAACACATAAAAAAAATAAAATAAAATAAATGTAGAGGTGTATGGTATGGAGGAGGACTGCTGGGCCTGGGGAGCAGGCTGTGAAGCCTATACCTTGAGTCGGACAAACAAAAAAAATATATATATATATTTTCAATGTTGTTCATACATTGTCACCATAACATATTAATGCACTATATACTTGAATCACTCCAAGCCTTTCTCTCTCACACTGTCTCCTTATATCAGTAATTCTATTTCACAGGGTTATCACTTGATACCACTATCAGTATAGGTTGAAGAGGAATGCATTTATCTAACATCTACATCCAGTTACAAGTAATATTACCTGCCATATTCACATCATGAATGACATTGACCAATAAACATTAGGATGATGTTCAGACCCTGTTAACGGTTGCTTAGTTCCTCGTTGGTAGATGTTTTCAGGTGTTTTGTGGTGCACCATGAAGAGGTAGGAGGTTATAATACTGTCACCTCAACAGGTAAGGAGTTTATGCATACTGTTGTCGAATGTGGCTATTATATCAGCAATGATAATGACCTGCCGTATCATATTTCGTATGACTATGGTCATTACATCACACCTTTATAATCCATTCATCTAACGAATAACTGTATTTCACATTACTTGGAAAACTGACTGTGAGCGGTGCCGCTTATGTGTGAGGTCACACATTTACGTGCTCATCGCTTATACATCGAACAACATTATTACACATTATAGCAAGATGATGAAACCACTTCTCCATCACAATATGCAAAAGCTTCCGGTCATTTTAAGCACAATTGCTATTGAATCATGAATTGTTGGGACATTTACTGTATATCATCACTGCCTGTGATATTCCAATATGTGATTGATTGGTAAATGCAACAGAACGATCATGAAATTATCATTACAGGCTGCTGATTTTTTTTTTTTTTAATGCCACGAACCTAGGCGCTTTAGCGCCCGTCACCAAGGCCCGGGATGCGAGAATATGTGATGATAAGGGCTTGGTGTTTAATAGTAGAGACCCATCTCTCCTGACGGGGGTGGAACCACGTGACATGGATTGGCTGGCGGAAACGTTAACTACCGCGTCATCCACAGTACCGTTTTCACATATTCAATATTAATCAACTATGAAAACAATTAACTCTAAGCCCTTGGCCACCCCATTTGGGATACATGGCGTCTGGCAATGGATGGATGGATGGAAAACAATTGTTGTGTTTGCATTGTAAGCACAGTGATCCACGTAATGATTAAGTGATGAGATGCTTAGGTTCTCTATTGTTAACGAAAGGACTGGCACTGAGATGCATATAATTTACTGACGAAATGCAATACGAACAGTCAGACACCGGTATCTATTCTTCTACCGTAAGGACCGGTCACACGACGGTTCTTCCCCCCAATTTTCAGTAGCCAATTTTTAGCCATGCGTTTATCATGTCATAATGAAAATGAATACTTTTATAAATATGTTATATATGTAATGATGCGGTCGCTTAGATTATTTTACTTATTGTTTCCAATAATCGCACTGAAAAAATTGGGATGAACTCTGAGGTTCACTACGGAAGATGAGAGTTGATGATCCGAACTTTCGTCAAGCATGTACACACGAAGAAACAGATACACTGTTGCCAGCACCCGTTACCCACTTCTCGCCGGTAGGTGTCCCGGGTGGAGAGTTTGGCGACTGTACCTGTAAAATGCGGCAGGTGAAAACTGGTACTGACGTGTTACCGAATTCTGAGAACGTGTGCAAAGGAAAGTGGCAGTGGCAGTGAAGACGTGACGTTTGGACAACCCTTCGTACGTGACGTTACATTTCACGCCTCCATAAGTTTGAGGCAGACTGCACGACCAATTATCGTTGTTATGGAGGTAACCTTCCATGTGGCAAAAAGAAACTTAAGAGCGACTTCAAACTTATGAGAGCATAAATAGCTCATTAAAGTGTGCTTACATTTTTCTGAGACACCCTCTTCAATTCATATACTGTATATAGTTACATGTGGAGAGAGAGAGAGAGAGAGAGAGAGAGAGAGAGAGAGAGAGAGAGAGAGAGAGAATTTTTCCCAAATACATGCTTAATGACTTGACAAACAGCAAGAGGGCGGTGTTTACAGTGGCCTCTTATGTGTCCATTGCGTAGCTAGTGAGCAGTTCAGAGCGCGTGATATCATCATTGGATCGCAAATCAACGCCAACAGATGAAAGAGACGAGTTTGACAGACGCCAGTTATGCTTCCAGTTGTTGGTTACAATCTTTCAATCACACGAACTGCCAAAAAGAAAATGACATAATTATTATTACAATTTGTTGAGATCATGTATCAATGTATAGTGGAAGAAACTTTCCATGTTAACTAAGATATCATTTGTTTTTCGACTGCTACAGATGTTTATGGGAGCGGTGCTGTTAGTCATCATATACCTTGCAACTGCCATTACTGAAAGTAGGAAAAACCTAAAACATCCAGACTCCAGAGTGTATATAAAAAGGGCCCCGAAACACCTGGGACTCAGTACCAGTTCAGACAGGTTAGGGTGAAAGTGTTGTTTCTCCCGCTGTATTTGCACCTGTGATATCTTCTCACCGTCCCCAGCCATGAAGCTGTTTATTACGTTAGCGCTTGTGGGCGTTATGGTGGCAAGGTAAACAAAACTGTATTATTTTATCTAGTATTAGAGCAGCGTGTTTGTTGTATAATACAGTTTGATATTGTTATCCTGTGCTTCAATCTTGAATATATATCATTTCTGTGTTTTCAGTTTTATCTCTTTGTATCAACTCTCTCCTCACTTCCCTTCCCTCCCTCCGTTTCTCTCTCTCTCTCTCTCTCTCTGTCTCTGTCTCTCTCTCTCTCTCTCTCTCTCTCTCTCTCTCTTACATCCTACCCTTCCATCTTCAAACCACTCATGCCCCTTTCATTCCCTCATCTCCCTTGCTTCTCTGCCCCTTTCCCAACTTCACCGCCCCATTTTTACCTTTTCTTCTTCCCCACCCTCCTTCTTTCATGTCTCCCTCCTCCATCCCTACTTCCTCTCCCTCTCTCTCTCTCCCTATCCAAGCGTCCTCCTCCCCTTCTCCCCCATTTCTCTCCACTTCTCATCTTATTCTCCCTGCTATTTCCACTTCTTCTCTCTCATTGTAACCTTCTCTTCCTCGCCAGCATCTCTGCCCTCACCTGCCTCCCGTGTAATTACCAAGAGAGATGCACAGGTGCTCCACAAGGCTGTCAGTACGGCACGGTGAAGGATATATGTAACTGTTGCCTTGTATGTGCGAAGGTAAGCACAGTAGGCTGGTGGGTAGATGGGTTAGTATATAAGTAGCTGGGTATGTAGACATTTAAATGGACAAGTAGGTACGTAGGTAAGTATTTAAATACGTAGGTAGGTAGGTTGGTGAAGCGAATTCCAGATTAGAATTACATCTGATTACGTCAGCTTTTCCCACCAGGACTCTGATCAGTAAAAGTAAGCTGAACCTGAAAGTCAATCAGCACGCTCCAATCAGCCGCTCTTCAGACATCCTTTGTATTGAAGCATTTCTCACCTGTTAGCAGCACTTACCTGAAATGTCTACAAAGGGAAACCATTCATTTCATCTTAATGTTATAATGAAATATCAGTTTCTTGTAACCAGTTAATCCACCTTATGGCGAGTATTCTGCAACGTACATTAATGCATCATAAGTTTTCTTTGTCAAAAGTATATTTGCATGCTAACATCATTAGATTTAAATATCTGGCCTAGCCTGCAAATCTTGGACTCTTCCTACACCCACCCTTTTCCTCTTCTCTCTCATAGTCTAGATTATTCCTAATTTTTTCAAACCCCTTCTTTCTGACCACGTATTTTCATTCTACCTTCAACCAGTTATATTCAGCTTAGAGGAGATTTTTCGAACCGGAGGGTTAGAGACAGGCTTCAACAACATATTCAGTACGAGGCATTACTTTTAACTTCAGTAAAATCGTCTGGTACTAGTAAAGTTAATATTAAAGGTAAGTAAATATATTATTATTCTTACAAATAACTTCAGTGGTATGCTCAGTAAAATGGTCGTACGATAATTTTTACACTCTTGTCCACAGCCTTTCTTATCTCATCCCAACACACCTCGGCTCACCCCAACCCAGTCCAACCCAACTCATCCAAAACAAACCCAGCCAAACCACATCTTACCCTAACCTAACTTAACCTAATCTAACCAAAGCAGGGCTAACCAAACCAAACCTTATCTAATATAATCTGCAATCTTAGTTTCTAACAAACTTAATACAGTATACATAACCTAACCTAATCAAAGCTAGCCTCATCTGCAACCTTAGTTACCAGCAAACTTAAGATACCTAAGCTAACCCAACCCAATCTACAATCATCATTACTGGCTAACTTAAACTAACCTAACATAAACGGACTCAACCTAATCTTTCCTAGCCTAACCCACACCAACCCAACTTAACTAACCAAACGTGGGCCCGTATTCTCGTTGCCTAAGTGAGCTCCCTCACACCTTTTCATAAGCAATTTATTTTGCTTATTGCTCCTTGCTGTCCTCGTCTGCGTTATATAAATCCTTCTGACACTACCATACGTGCATAAATAATGAGCAGAAGGATATTAACCTACTATACCCAAAAAATAAGGAAGAGGCGTCAGGGAGTTTCCATAAACTTCGAGAATACGGGCCTTAATCCCACTTCTCCGCCACAGGGCCCGGGTGAGGAGTGTGGGGGCATCTGGAATAGGTACGGCAAGTGTGGCACAGGTCTGTGGTGCCAGCAGCAGGAAGGCGAGAGACATGGCTACTGCGTTAGCGACTAGATGGTGCATCAGTTACCTGTGATGTTACCTGATGATGTGCTTACGTGTTGATTATATTATCTTCTACTGCTACCTGTTAATAGTGTCACAGGCTCATTTATTACTTGCTGACCATTTACCTGCTGATGTCACGTGTCCATTTATTACCTGCTGATGTTACCTGCCGACCTGATTACCTGAAGATTTAGTCACCTGTTGAAGAATGGTTACCTGATGGCTGAGCCAGCTAGCTAGGTTAGTACTGTCCAGATTACTAAACCCTTCAGTTAGATTAATTTTTTTTCTTAATCCAGGTAATTATATTACCCTTCCCATAGCCTTTTCCAACCTGAAGTATTTATATATATTTAGTGGAGATATGATCTTGACTAAATAAATTCATCTGGTAGCGACAAAAATGAACTAAAAAAGACGTCACGGATCTAAAGGATGAAGTATAAATGACTATTCCAGGGTCTTTATAACACTGCACGATAGAAACAATCCAGCTGCCTGTTTGGGATTCAGATCAAAGCTCCGTCGGAATATAATCATCTCTCCGTTGGCACCTTGAACCACTACACCAACAAGGCTCATATTCTCGTCTAACACCTGTTCCTTAACGATTTATGTTCCAAACTATCCATTAATGTTCTCTTGTTTTTATTTTTTGTTTCTTTTTTAATGTCGACATAGATTGCATGAGTACTTCAGAATACACAGTAACGGCGTATAATCAGAAATCAACTGGTATGGAAGAGGTGTTAGTAAGCTTCCTAACCTCACGAGAACACCGCCCCAAGTGTTAGAATAATCCACATCAGTTGTCACATCACGCATTACAACCCATGTAATTCTTTACCATTTACATTTTATTCTATGACAAATGAAACTTATGTAGACTGTTTTCAATAAATTTGTTTCAGTTGGTGCTGTTGTTTCTCATACCATTCTTAGATGGATGAATATGTTATTGTTACCTAACTACTGTATGTGTGCTACTAGATGTGTACATACAATGTTTATCTGTACGACTGTATTGACAATGTACTATGCTTTTGCTCACATGGAGTTAACTTGTCCCGGCACTATTCATATAAAATAAATATGGGACCCTCTTAGATTATTAGTAACTCACCTATACCAGGCAAGCTTCTACAAGGTTCAGTTTGTTCTTAATGTAAGGACAGGATACTGATCTGACGCTAGAGGGGGACGCCTTCCCGAGATGGCACCAATGCACACGGACGAAGGACCCGCCTGGATGCACAGACGCCTCTCACCTCCCCTCACCCCACCACACCTCTTGATGGAAGATGGTGGGCTGCAGAGTAAGTTTCCTGCAGTCTACTGGGTTCACGGGGTTGCAACTACTAACGGATACCCGAAATACAGATCTAAAATGCCAGACAAAATCCGTCCAGTTTTTAAGGAAACAATTATGAAGCTCTTACATATCATTCTGAAAAACTTGATTGGTCGGGACTGTTCGGTCAGATTGCATAGGGAACAACTACTACTGCTACTTGATCGGTTCCGCTGATCGCATCACCGGGTTTGAAAAGTAATTATCCACTGTCCCGCTATTTATCGTACGGAAGTGATAGAGTATTTATGTCCACAATTCTATGCATATGACATGGTGATGTTAGCTCCTGTCACACCAAACAGAAGCATTGATACATGAGATTGTTTTTACATGACAGAACAGGACCACTCGCACATCTTGATAACAGTTTAGTAGTTACTTGAATGAGCTTCAATATAAGTTACAAATAAGTGGTCTTGGTTACTAATACAATCGTCTCTTTAGTCTGACTACACTTGGCCATCACATATGCCGAAACAGGTTAGGAATCTTCTTAAGGTTAGAATTAATACGTCCGACTAATACTTATTGACAGAGTTATAATGACTATTGAGAGCCAAATCAACACTTACGAGGCAGTGATGTGGACATGTTGTAAACACTGCACACAAAGATTACCAACAACGTTTCGTAAGCATCCGTCCTCATCGTTCTCAATTCCTCTTTCTCACCCTACCATTCTCGTCACATAATATGCTACTCGTTCTCGGCTTCCCTCTGCTTACTCTCGAATCAACATCACTCATGCACTATCTTTTCAGTCTTCCACCTTATTGTTGGTCTTTCTCCACATTTACATATAATTCTTACTTATATTCATTTTTTTTTATTGCACCTCCCACTCGGTCTTCTGCCCCTCACTTACATCACTCTCTGTTCACCTTGATGTGTCTGCCTCCTCATTCACTCCTACTACCAGAAAAATTCCCGAAAAGTTTTTCTAGAATCCTACCCTGTTCCTTGCTTTGTAATTATTAGACGTGAGCACAAGTGTGTGTGTGTGTGTGTGTGTGTGTGTGTGTGTGTGAGAGAGAGAGAGAGAAAAAAAAATGTTTATTCAACCCTTATGTTCTTTTATGTCATTTCTACATTTCTAGTACTGACATAATTTGCCTTAACTTAGTGGAGAACGATGTTTAAATAGATATATGTAAAATAAATCAATAAGGATGAGGTGCTAACGGTCACCTATGCCAATTAGAATAAAGGATCATATAAGTTGCATAGGAGCCTTCGTAGCTCTTCTTTCTTTGCTATTTATTTTGCACATACATCTCAGTATTCAATTGCATGTTATTTATCTCGTTTTGAAATGGACATAGTTTGTATGAGTAACATACAAGAGGATATTAAGGTGCAGTATGTAGAATAAACCGCCCAGAAAAGAGTACAACGACATCGTCGAAATCAACTAAATATACTGCTTTTACACTAACTAGGCCCAGATTTTCTTCCTTTTGCTGCAAATATCACGAAGGCTATGTCTGACCTTTACATAGTACGTCATGGCTAGTATCGTAATCCATTGTTCATGTGGTGTTACGACTCAGAATTCAAGGTGTATAGATGGCAATTTTTTATCAAGTTAGAGTCCAGTATAATAATGTTCAAAGTCTTTAATCGACCGACATCTGTCTACGTACAGTCGTGGTCAGAAATTATCATCTATCCTCCGGCACCCCATGCTTCAGGCTGGCTCCTTTATGTGAGGCAAGTCACACTGGAGTAAGAGGAGTTGAGAGGAAGGGGCCAGAGAGAGAGAAGGAAAAGGGGGGAGGGGGGGACGAGTGATGGTGCTGGTATGGAGTGAGGCAGGAGAGGGAGGGTAGGTAGTGGAGGGAGAATGAAATGCGAAGTGGTGGTCACATTATTTGTCTATTTTCTTTCATTCAGGGCATGATATAAAGGAGTTAATATTTGGTAGATAATGCTGCATTAAACCCTGTATAGCGGCGTCAGATAACAAGCTCTGGACAGGTGGTGATATCAAGGGCTGCTTCGTGAGAGAAAATATACTGACGTGACAGATCAAACATTTGTGCGGAGCCAGATATTTGTTTTACTCGTGTATTTTGACTTCGGACGCAGAATGCAATCTAGATGACTTTGACTTCCGTAATGTTTGTGTAAGAAATTTCCTTTACCCTTACATGTCATTCATTTTTGGAACTAAATATCATATGCAACCTTTAACATGGCTGTGTCGGTAGTAAATATTATCATCCTCTCGGTATTCACTCCCTCTATACAGTCACCAACATGTCAACAATTTTATGGACTCCATGTCGGTATGGGTGTGAATGGCTGTCCAACAACCCCAACACGCTCTCATCACCTCGGAATGATATTTTCCTCCGACAAAAAACAGCTCGTTACAAACAGGTGGACAAGGCAATAGTGTGTTGTGTTGGATAGTGCTGGCTCTGCGTTAATGTTTGATCTGTCACGTCAGTACATTTCTCTCACGAGCCAGCCCTTGAAATCACCACCTATCTAAAGCTTGTTATCTGACGCCACTAGACAAGGTGTAATGCAGCATTATCCATCGAATAATTACTCTTCTATATCATGCCCTGAATGAATGAAAATAGACAATAATGTGACCACCGTTTCGTATTTCATTCTCCCTCCCCTACATACCATCCCTCCCCTCCCTCACTCCACCCCCACACCATCTCTCGTCCCCCCACCCACCTTCCCTCCTCTCTCTGGCCCCTCCCTCTCAGACCTTCTTACTCTGCTACGACTTGCCGCACATAAAGAAGCCAGCCTGAGGCACGAGGTACCGGGGGATAGGTGATTATTTATGACCACGACTGTACCTGCCACCTCCCGTCCAGCCTTCTCACCTGGTCACAAACGAGGCAGCAGTAACCCCATGTCTGACACCCTGCCATAAGGACAGACTCGAGGAGGCTTGATGTGTCCTTACGTGGGCAGATAAGAGCCGTGATGCTGGCAAGGAACTAGGCAGAATGGAGAGAGAGAGAGAGATAAGGAAGGAAAGTGGCGAACAGACGGGAGAGGTAGAAGGAAGGAAGATAGGGAAAGGAGGATGGAGGGTTCTATGAGAAAGAGTTGGAGGAGGGAGAAAGAGAGAGAGAGAGAGAGGGATGGTGAGAGAGAGTGGAGGGAGAGAGAGAGAGAAAGGGATGGTGAGAGAGAGTGGAGGGAGACAGGGAGGTACCTTAGGGAGAGAGAGGGAGGAAAGATAAGGGTGAGGCGTGATAGACACAGTAAATCCCCACACCAGAGTACCTTATCACAACACCTGGGCCACTAATAATACCGAAAACATCCTCAATGATATCAAGCCACTCCTCACTCCTTATGCCTTTATAGTCATTCATCCTATCGTCAGACAAGTTTATTCAGCTTTGAGGAGATGGCTTGAAGAGTATGAGTTAATGGACACTTTCTGATCTCTTCACTGCTAGGAGTTCATCCTAAGCAGAGTCAAACTGCCTGTTATCATTATCATTATTAATCTTCATCTACTACATTGATGGAGACTGTTGTTTTCGCTGGTATTACTATTATTCTCGCCTCAGAGTCTCGCAACGATTCCAGAAGAACCGGAGATTGCACAGGAATCTGAAGGGCCCAGGTTATGTGTCCTGGCATGGGCTGATTGCTGATAGAAAAAATCCAAATCTCTCCAATGGGGTCAAGACCATTGTAAGAAACAATAGCAGAAGACCAGTGACTGTCCGGAGGAGAGTAGACGATTCCTAAAAGTTTATTTCGTTTTACTATTAATGTCCACCTACTACATTGGTGGAGACTATTGTTTTCGCTGCTATTATTTTTCTCGACCGGCTACATCGGTGAAGACTATTGTTTTTGTTGGTATTCATTAATTTTCCTGCCTCAGTCTCACAGCGATTCCAGGAACACAGGAGACTGTGCAAGGAATTTTAAGGGCTCAGGTTCTGTGCGCCCTGGCATGGGTCACTGCTGATAGAAAAAAAAAATCCAAATTTCCCGAATGGGGTCAAGGTCATTGTAAGAAACAGTAGCAGGAGGCTAGTAACTGTTTCGAAGACAGTTGATGAAATTTGTGGACTGATTCCTAAGAGTTTATTTCGTTTTATTATTAGTCTCCACCTAAAGTAGGTGGAGACTATTGTTTTTGCTGGTATTATTAGTCTCCACCTACTGCATAGGTGAAGACGTATTATTACTGGTATTATTATTAGTCTCAACCTGGCAACTATTGTTTTGCTGGTATTATTATTATTCTGACATCAGAGTCTTGCGACGACTCCAAAAGAACAGGAGTCTGTGCGAGGAATCTGAAGGGCCCACATTATGTGCTCTGGGATGGGCCATTGCTGATAGAAAAAAAAAAATCCAAATGCTTTATGCACAGTGGAAGGGTATGTCAGAAAGTGTCATATCAGTATTATGTTGCGAACAAGATAAGTTGATCGTGTCCACAGGAGATTTCAATGGGATTTGTGGAAGGAATCTAAATTTCCCAGGTTATGTGTCCTGGTATGGGGCATTGCTGGTAGAAAAATCCAGATCTCCCCAATGGGTTCAAGGTCACTGTAAGAAACAGTAGGTAGAGACTAGTGACAGTCCACAGGACAGTTACAGAATTGTAGTTACTAATATTCTGGCTGGAGAGTCTCTCAACGATTCCAGGAGAATGGGAGACTGATCAAGGTGTCTGATGAGCCCATGTTATGTGTCCTGGGATGGGCAATTGTTGATTTAAAAAAAAAAAATCCAAATCCTTTATGTGCGGTGGGAGGCCGTCTCAGAAAGTGTCATATCAGTAATATGTTGTGAAAGAGGTAAGTTGGTCGTGTCTGCTTAAGATTTCAGTGGGACTTGCGCAAGGAATCTGAGTTGCCCAGGTTATGTGTCCTGGTACTGGCCATTGCTGGTAGAAAAAAAAAATCCAGATCTCCCCAATGGGGTCAAGGTCATTGTAAGAAACAGTAGGTGAAGACTAGTGACTGTCCGCAGAACGTTACAGAGTTCTGGTTACCATTATCATCATCATCATCATCATCATCATCCAAACCTCCTCTCCCACCCAAGGTAGGGTTTTTTCTTTATGCAAGAAAGAAGGAACCAAAGGCCAGGAGCCCGCAAACAGTTCCTTCCAAGAAAATAACAAAAACAATACAAAAGAGAGCCAAATTCAAGATCCGATCATTTCGAGGTAGGGTGCAAAGGGCCAGAAATACCTTGATAGAATGAAATACTAACCACACTTTGACCAAGTGGCTGAACCACATTCCCAGTCACTCACCATTCAAGCTTCCAGAATCTTGGCTCCACCTATTATAATTATATAAAAAAAAAAATCCGCACGTAGCTTCACACTCAACTATCATTATGTGGTATGAACAGGAAAAAATAAAAATGTATAACCCTCCAGGGAATAACGAATGTTTTTTTTTTTTTATTGCATAGTTATCCACAGGAGAATAAAATCGTTTGGTAATGTATGGCCTCATTCTTGAATATTTTCTTCCCTTGCAGAGGCAATGGAAGGAAACTCTTGACTTAATTGGTATTCTAAATATATATATATATATATATATATATATATATATATATATATATATATATATATATATATATATATATATATATATATATATATCCCTTCCTGAGCAGCTCGAAGGGAAAGATTGTTGCTTCGAGCAGCAGATTTTGTTGGAACTTGAAGGAGTTATATGGCCCGTCTCTCCAAAAATTCCCTCGTAATTTTTGTGCGTTCTGTTGTGGCTCATTGTCTTAATATATTAGAAATGCTGAAGTAAGTTATTGTATAATTTTATTAATTAAATTTAAACGCTTTACTAAAGTCTAAGCGCTATCTGTATCTCTTTAAAAGTGGAATCCATGTTGGCTGAGACGTTTACCCAGACATAATAACGGCAGATGACGTACTACCTTCGGTATTCATTAAATCATAAATGATCTGACACCGACAAATCGTCTACATTAAGGCAAGGGTCACACGAGGATTATTTTCAAGAAACATTCTCCTTGATAATTTGCCTGGAAAATTAAAATCTGTCATCAAGGTTGCACGAATGGCTAGGCTCGTGTCTTCCAGCCGAAAAAAAAAAAAAAAAAAAAGTTAACGCCGCCATACAAGTATATGGGACGGACGATGAACAAGTGATTCTTATACTTACGAATAACACTAATGAAGCTAACGATATTCTTCCGATATAATTAATTATCAAAATGCTATGTCTTGAGGAGTGAACACCCCTGTGGCGTTCGTTAGAATGACATATACGGCCGTATACTAACCAGCCGTATGGATGTGGTGGCGACCTCCCACGTGTCAAATGTATCATGCTTTCATTATCCAGCACAGGAGATGCGTGCTTTAAGTATTAATTTATGAATCTAACTGTTCACCAAACCAAATACCAGTATTCTGAGCCGATAGCTCAACAGGGGTACCAACTTGAACATTTTTCCTCCCCTTCCAGGGAAATCTTTGAACATACTGAAGGGGAAAAAATCCTTCGAAGAGAAAGAATTATCTTTAATAATACGGCATCACTGTGTGTGTGCGTGTGTGTGTGTGTGTGTGTGTGTGTGTGTGTGTGTGTGTGTGTGTGTGTGTGTGTGTGTGTGTGTGTGTGTGTGTGTATTTGCACGTTATGCACCATAAGGATGCCTCATTCACGTTTTCGTGTGACCACTTTCCCTTTACGTGTGCGGTCTCCTCGAAGGATTTTATGTATTTCATTAATTTTTCTGCCGGATGTATATGATCTACAAAATTTTTAGCCAAATTTTCACTGAAAGACTAACGCAGTTATTAAATAAACAGGTATATTGTGCTGGAAGCTTCATTCTTTCACCTGCTGATCATGAGCTTATGAGACGGGTGCTGCAGGTCCTAGTGATTATTTTATTCATTGCTGAATTTGTTGCACCTTCCATAATAATTTTTGTTGAATCCATATTTTACTATACAGTAAGTAATTCAGTGTTAGATCACGCACGTAAACTATGGAACGGAGACATATTCACGAGAATGTGGAAGAAATTAAAGGGCACGAGCAGACATTTGTGTGTCAACCGATCACCATCTGTGTCACAAGCCCATCTAAGGAGTGGTGGGAGCTTCATTAATAAGAGTATCCCCTATAACCTAGTAGGAGTTGCCTAAGTTGCAGCCATCCACAATCTGGAGAAAAATATGTATCCTTTTCATTGTGGCCAACCGTGCATTGGGAATTGCGTATTAGCAAAAGTGTATTATCCCCACAGTCGGCGTACGAGTATCATTATCACAATGGGTCTACCCAGATTTGTTATTATTGGTTATAACAATACTTAACAAGAAGCTGTGCCAAGGCACAGCAAACCCGTCCCCAGCAGTCATTTAAGTGCTGACGTTTAAACACAACTGGATATCTTGTCAAAGATGTCACATATCAAATTTGCGGTCAGTCGGGAGAAAATTTCCGATTTCATACCCATTTAAAATTTTAGGCCCAGGCCACCTGACAATGACCCCCCTACTGCTAACTGAGGATGACCCCCGTGATGTAATGAGGCATGTTACAGGATGCAGATTTGAAAGATGTACCTTTAGGTTTTTGTTTCATGTCGATATGACGAATTTGAAACTGGTTATAGCAAAGAAACGTTTTTTCTTTTTTTTTCTTTTTTACATTATGCGGCCTACAGCCTAGGCCTTGGCTCAATTTGACCCAAAACTGATCAGGTGATCAGTTGGTCATATGCCCTTATCCCTGTAATTTTAGTCAAAATCGCACCTGTACTTTTCGGGTAAAGTTGTTAACAGAGAGACAGACAAACATAGCTAATGTTTCAGATGAAGTGCAAGAGGAGTTTCTTGAGTTAAAGTTCAACTCCTCAGCTAAGGAAGACTTCAAAGAACTGGATCTGGAGACGTTCTGGGTCAAGTACCTTCCTGTTTACCCTCTGATCTCACATCAAGCTCTTCGGATTCTGACAATACTTGGATCCACGTATCTTTGAAGCTACATTTTCCATGTTCGTTGCTTTCACGACCAAGTACAGAAACCGGCTGAACGTTGAAGTGGACTTAGGTTGTGGACTCTCTGGCGTTCGACCACGCATTCAAGGTCTGGTAGCTAAGAAGCAGTGTCAAGTATCTCTTTAAATTTGTAAGAAAGTAACCTCATTAAATATGCTGGATATATTCTTTTCACAGAATTCATGCTCAAGAAAAAAATTAAGAACCCATTTCTTTCAGTTTTACCTTAAAATATGGGAGGGAACTTTATCAATTTGGTTGAAGATGCGAGGGGAGCGTGGAGAGAAGGACCAGCTACTAGAGGGGACGTGGTAGCAAGGAGGTTAAGAATCACTGCCCATAGACCATCAACAACACACTGGTGGCGTTTGTGTGAAGGTCGCTTATAATAGTGAAAAAGCCCACACTAGTGTCAAAATACAGTCGCTTGTTCTACAACCATCATCAGACTAACAACAAAAAAATAATACGAACTTTCCATGACCCTGACACACAGAACGTAACAAATTGCGCTTGAGGCTCCTTGACAGTGACGAGAGAGAGAGAGAGAGAGACAGAGAGAGAGAGAGAGAGAGAGAGACAGACAGACAGACAGACAGACAGACGGGGGGGGGGGGCACTAAAACACACTAGGAAAATTTTTGTGTGGTAAGCGCAGGTTCCGAGAATTAGCATTGAGTGTAAAATCCGGACGACTGCCATTAGCGAAAGTCGGAAAATATTGCATCCCGACTCACCACACAACGGCCGGAACTGTTGACGTTGCTTCTCTGTCTGTTCTGCACCTGTAACGGTTTGTCCACGTGTCCAGCCATGAAACTGCATATCGTGGTAGCGCCTGTGGGCGTCATAGTAGCTAGGTAAGGAGAGTTATATTTTTTGTCGAAATAGTCTGCACTGTGGAAATAACTATTTAAAATCATAGAAAACTTTTTATTTTACATAACTAATATTTCGAAGTGTGTGTTTTTTTTTTTTTTTTTTTTGCCCGCAAAAGTATTTTTAAAATTATTCGTGCTACCTTCGAGCAATTTTCCTAAAACTGATGGAAGCTTTTCAGGCTGGAAGGGTTAAATTTAGCCTTCAGTGCTAGGAAGAATTTTCGAAAGTAAAGTAAAAAAAAAATAAAGTGATTAAAAAAGACAAAATTTGGTATTAAGGGAAGATAGATTCATAAACAGTGCAGCAACTGACGTGAATTTCATAATCTTTTATTTATAAAGTCCTTGAACAATTAGGCTTTCCCATCTCTACGGCAGGTTTCATGTGTTATATTAATTTGTTTTCTCTCGTTTTCACATTCAGATTGTCTTTGATTCTTTTGACATTATTTACCTTGTACCTCCCCCTCTCCACACCCTCCCTCCCTACCCCGCTGCACTCTTTCATCCTTCATTGTTCTGCAACCCTCTCTCCCTCCTCCACTCCACCCCCTGCCTCCCTCCCTCCCCCTCTCTCCCTCTAACCCACTGCTCTATCTCTTCCTTCCCTCACTACCCTCTTCTCTCCCACCTCCACCCCAACCCTTCCCTACCTTCCTCCCCCGCTCTACCTTCTTTCACCCCATGTCCCCCATCCTCTATTCCTTCCCAACTCCACCTTCTCCCTCCCTCCCTCCCCCACTCCATTCCCGCTCTCTTTCCGTCACTTCATCCCTTCCCTTTCATCCCAACTCTATCTCCTCTCTCACATTCTGCCACTTTTTCTCTCTCTCACTGTCCCCGTCACACCTTATCCCCCCCCCCCTCTCTCTCTCTCTCTCTCTCTCCCAAATAACCCTCTATACAGCCTTTGATCCTCGCCAGCACCAGGGGCCTCAGCTGCCCACCAGACAGGCGATGTCCACACCGTCCACCAAACTGTCCTTATGGCAGAGTGCCGCAGGTTGGTTACCACTGCCTCCTTTGTGCGCAGGTAAGTAGGTAGATAAGTAGGTCTGTACGTAGGTAGGCAGGCAGGTAGGTAGATAGGTAGGTAGATAAGCAGGCACGTTAGCAGGTAGCTAGAGGATCATATTCTAAGTGGCACAGATGTCTTCGTAGGCGTTGACTGAATCGGTAGAGAGGTGATCTGTCCCAGTGGCCGCTGGTTCGAGTCTCGGCTGAGACAGGGACCACTTACTAAGGATTTGAATTTCGCTGAAAGTAGACTTTACTGATTTACCAAAGACACTCTGACATGTCATACAAAATCCTACGTTAATATCAATATACAAGTCCTGTATGAGACAGCCCTAGCATGAATTCAATATGGACGGTGGGTGCTAACGCCTAAATGGTGACATGAGGAGATGTATGGTCTGTAGGAGGACTGCTGGGCCTCAGAGAACGGGCTGTTGAGCGTGTGTCCTGAGTCCAAAGCATAAGAAAAAAAAATGTACATAACTTCCCTTTATTCCCTTGCCCTTTACCGAGCTTATTAAAATCGATATTTGAAATGCATAAACAAGAGAGCATATCAAGGCACAACATGCATAATAAATCGATTAGAAAGAGGTGTTACGGTCACTTATGTCACTCAGAACATGGCACAGAGTCATCCACAATCCCTACACATTCCACCGCCCTTATAATAGCGTATTTAGTGCCATTCTCCACCACCTTTCTCCCTTCCCTCATCTTCCTGTTTCCTTGCCTTTCCCACATCCTTCCCCCTTCCTCTGTTTTACCCTTCCATTCTCACCCTATTCTTTTCCGATATCCTATTATCTTATCCCCCTTCCCGACACGTATATACCTCTCTCTCTCTCTCTCTCTCTCTCTCTCTCTCTCTCTCTCTCTCTCTCTCTCTCTCTCTCTCTCTCTCTCTTTCGTAAAAACTTAAAGATATGGTTGGACGGAGGACGAGCTAGAAGCGGGGTAGGGGGTGAGAACCTGTCTGGCTGGCTTATGACCGCTGGGAATTTCCAACTGATTTGCCAAGACTTGTTCACTATGACTTTGGACTGACCTGTGCGTGGCGACCTCTCTCATACTGTTAGCTGGAGAGGAATCATTTAACAACTCAGTCATCACATCGGTCCAGAATTTTGATGTGTGCAGTGCGACAGAGCGGACTAAAGGAAGGTCAGATAATTCTTTTTCAAGGTCAGCCTTCTAAAATCTTCGATTCCAAGTTCAAGAATTCTGTTCAACCTGAAGGTGATAAAGATATTAATGATGCTGCAACACGTTGGATAAAGAGTTTTGATTTTCAGAGATGTCAGTCACTTCCTCCTAATTAATATTGTTTTTCCTCGAGAATGGTTGAATAAGGGTGCGTCTCCTTTATACAACAGTTCCTAACGAGACAGGGATTCCTAATGAGACGCAGGTGGTCATTCCTCCTGGGATGTAAGCGTGATCAGGATTTCTCTCTAGTGTGCATTTTCAAACTATATGAGTGAAGTGGAAAAAGGGAGAGGGAGGGGGAGGCCGAGGATGAGATGGAGAGGAGAGGTATATGAGAGAGGGGTTTGAGCTGGGAGCAGGCAGTGAAACGGCGGGAGACAGGACGACATGGAGTCTATTTGTTTGTGGCCACCCCTTACGGGATTAAGGCGCCTGGCAGTCGATTAATAGATAGTTTCATAAGTAGTTATAAATCTGCTGTTTACATTTTTAAAACTACACTTTCTCCTATAAAACATAACTTTTCCGTCAAGCTTCATGTTCCCTGTTTTCTACTGACTGATAACACAGTTATTCATCCTCTGAATGATAAAATTATCACTTTCTCCTACATGACTGCAGAATAAATACACTGAATTAACTACGATGAATGGACACGCACTCAGCTTTCCTATAAAGGCACGTCTTTGTTGCGCTTACACACGTCCCTATTTGGTATGTGTGAGTAAGGCCAATAGGTGTGTGAGTGCGTCTCCACTGGACCATTCCAAAGGAAATGCGTCTTCTTTGGTTCTTAGGCATAAAGGCAGCCGAGCAAAAACCACTCGTCTTTTTTTGTTAGTACAGGACCAGTTCTAAGCCTGCACTGTTATAATTCAAGGCATGCCCAGTGAGCTAGGATTAAAACGAATTAAAATTATAGTATTTGAGGAAGTGTAAGTGGATCTTGAATGAACTAACTGTCCCTAGGTGTCTGAAAAAAATCCTTCATATCTCTAGCTTTTCTAGATGTTTCCTTTCCGGCACGAAAACTAATCATGAAATTATGTTGGGAGTATGTGAGGTAATTATTTTATAAGCATAATAATTATTCTTCAAAATACTCTCATTTTTTTCTGTCTAATCTATCTGTCTATCTATATATTTATCCGTTTATCTATATAAAATGCCCGGTGAATCTTCACAAAACCTTGTGTGTTCATTAGGCCCCCTGTCCTGTTTTTCCTCACCCTCTGCACAGTTCCCGTCACACTCATCACCTCGCCGCCCCCCCCCCCTCCCACACACACACACATCCAACATGTCTCACGGCCTTGCTTACATATATACTGTACACTCCCTTCCTCGTCCCTCCAACTTCCTCTCTCTCTTTATCTTTCACTTTCTAGTATGCCCAGCTTACCTTTTCCACATATCCAACATCTCAAAGCACATCACCCTTCCACTCACTTTCCCACATCTCATCTCCTACTCTAACTCCCTCGCCTCCCACTTCCCCCTAGCTGAAGGTACACTAACCTAACCTGACACAGCTTAATATAACTTCATCTAACCCAGCTTAAGCTAATCTGAACCATCCAAACCCAACACAGCCAAACCTAATCCTAACGTACCTTACCAAGCATAGTTGAGTCTAACCCGACCCATCCTTACCTAAGTAAAGACAAACTAACTTAATTTCACCAAAACTCACCAACACTAAAATAACCAATCTATTCTAACTCAACTTAAAGTACCCAAGTCCAACTAAACCTGACCCAACCTGACCCATTCTGACCTAACTTGACCTAACCTAATCCAATCTAACTTTACCTCACCAGACCTAACCGAACCTGACCTAACCCAACCTTGTACAACCCAGGCCGACCTAATCTGACCCATCCTATCTCCATTCTCTTCCTCACCAGCGCCTCTCTCTCTCTCTCTCTCTCTCTCTCTCTCTCTCTCTCTCTCTCTCTCTCTCTCTCTCTCTCTCTCTCTCTCTCTCTCTCTCTCTCTCAGATATACTGACTGACTCTCCTCTTCCACACCAAATATGATTTTCCTTTTCCCAAGGAATCCATAACCTTAGAGTCATATATTTAATAAATTGCGAAGGGGAAGGCAAGTCCTTAATTTATGATGACCTACACTTTTGGAGTGGCTATGGTTTTTACATATAATCAACCTGCATCCCACATTAAACAACGCAGTCAGCAACGATATGGAGAGGACAAAACATTCTAAATTACGTAAGACTCAGAGGTTGAAGGCTTATTGAAATATACTGTTATCTACAAGGAATGGAACAATGTAGGAAGCACCAACCTTTCCCGTCTTGTTCGCTAACTCTGAGGAAGTTAAATTTCATTATTGACCCTTGTGCTTTCTATGGTCATTATTCTTCATTTTAACTAACTACCCAAATGTGATATGACATTAAGAATAATAAATGAATAAACAAGTATACATTTATTTTTCTGTTTATCAGCAATTGTTTATCAATAAGTGTATTCAACAACGACACAGACTGATTAGTTTTTTTTTCTCTCATTATCACTTGCTCCAGAAATTATAGAATTTTAGGGGTGTGTCAAAACCTTTGAGTCAAATGTAGCCACTATACTTTTCTTTGATACTAAATCAAGCATAACCATTCCCAACCCAATCCAGCCGCAACATAACCAGTACATCCCATCCCAACCAAACACAACCTTTCCTCACCTAACTCAACACCAGCATAACCAATACAACCCATTCCGACAAAACACAACCTAGTTTAACCTACCTAACCTCACCTCTTCGCCACAGGGCCCGGGTCAGGAGTGTGGGGGTCCCAGGAACGAGTTAGGCACGTGTGGAAGGGGCCTGAAGTGCGACGTGACGAGAACCGACGGATCAGGATACTGTGTTGACGAGATACTGGAATAATACTTTGCTTCGCTGTTGATGTGGTCACCTGTATCCACTTCAATCCGAGAACCTAACCCTTTAGCTAATACATACGGTATACTACACTGTTTATTTACCACTGAGGATACTTTTCAAACTGGAGGGGTGTGGTATCGCCTGAACTAACCCCCTTTACAACTAGATATCCCTCCTGAATTAAAATTCAAGTATATTGGCTGGCAATTGTACCCTTTAATATTTAAAATGCGTCACTGTACTGAAAATGTTAATGTTGTCACAGTAGTGGTTTTCTGTGACGATATTACTTTGTCATCAATGAATCACTGATGTCACCTGTTAATGATGCTACCTGTTTAATTACCTACTGATGTAACCTGCTATTAAAGGTACATGCCCATGTGGTTGTCTGTTCATTAACTACATGCTGATGTCACCTGCTGATGAAGTAACCTTGTGAAATCAACTCTTAATGTTGTTACCTACTGATGTGGTTACCTGACGATGTGATTACCTGCTGACTGACTACTTACTGATGTTGCCTACTTACGTATAGTCACTTGCTGAAGTTACTTGCTGATCATGTCACATGATGTTATCTAACTTTTAATAACGCTCTGATATAGTAACCTATTGACTGAGTAACTACTGATCTAGTCGCCTGTTGAAGTAAATTACTTAGAAATTTGACATAGTGAGTGATGATGTTAAAAGGAAAAGGTGGATAATTTTTGGTCGATAAAGTTCATATCTCAAAGGTTAAAGGCAAGGTCATCTTAAATAGTGATAATTCAATTTTGAACAAACTTGGTGAAAGGATTGTGGGAGTAGAACGGGTGAAGTTGTTCAATTTATAGAACAATAGTTCAGAGATACAGATCAAAGGGCAAGGTCAAAGACTTGGCCTTTGACCTCACATAGCCTTTATTCAGTTTGGATCAGGCTTAGTGGAAGAGTTTAAGATTAGTCGAGAACGATATAATTCTAATTTCGAAACAGTAGGTTAAAAGTCAAGGTCACAGGATAAGGTGAACTTAAAGACTTATGACTCATATTTAACCAAACTTTTTGGACGGATTAAGGATCAGCTAAGAACGTAGTGATTCGATTTTCAGAACAATCGATCAAAGGTCAAGTGGACAGGGAAATGTCAAATGATCAGTTACACAATCAGTGGTCACCTCTCATGTTCGACCACGCTGCTCATCGGCTTCAAAGCATCGTGACGAATTATATTAGACACAGTTACATCAGAAGCGGCCAACTTGCATCAATTAATTATATCGACACGGATATTTTCCAACACATTTCCTTACAGTAATCCCAAAACCACAGGTGCTCACCGGTCGAGTGGGTGGGTCTGTACATCTGTTGTACGACGCGGGTGATGCACTCTCTGAGTGCATCTTCTTGTTTAGGTTAGGTTATGTCTAATTTGGTTGAGTTGGGTCAGTTAACCTTGAGCTGGGTTATTTTGGTAAGGTCAGTTGGACTGGGCAAGATTGGGTTAAGTTAGTTCATTAAGGGTTGGGGTGGGCTGTGCTAGGTTAGGCTAGGTCAGGCTCAGTTGAGTAAAGATGGATTAGGTTATGCTTGGCTGGGTTAGGCAATGTTGGGTTAGGTTAAGTTTGGCTGGGTTGGGTAATGTTGGGTTAGGTTAGGTTTGGCTGGGTTGGGTAATGTTGGGTTAGGTTAGGTTTGGTTGGGTTGGGTAATGTTGGGTTAGGTTGACTTAGGTTGGATTTGGTTAGGTTAGGTTAGACTGGATCTGGTTAGACTCGATTTTGTTAGGTAGTTGCACTGGGTCAGTGTAGGTTGGATGTGACTGAAATAGGTTTGATTAAGTGATGTCAAACTAGACTAGGGTAAACTAGGTCATAACTAGCAGTATGTCCATAGGACATGAATGCCCCGCCGTAGGTTATCAAGAACATAAGCTAAACGCAAAATCAAGAAACGTGAGGCCAGGGTCATATGGGGGGTCAAGGTCATGAAAGTTTCGCATGGTGAAATGCTCTCACCAATATGAATCTACGTATGAAGTTTAATGAAGGTATCTGAAACAGTTTCTTAGGAAATGAGCTCATCGCAGAACGGGACGAAAAGACGGAAGGACGGACATGACCAACACTATATGCCTCGGCTATATACCTGACGGGGCATACATAATAGAAAAGGGAGGCTGGGGTCTCTTGAGGGTGGGCGGGAGTGACAGAGTTGTGAGATGTGTAAAGATGCTAAGGTGAATATAATGGAAAAGAGGTACAGGTAACACGAAGGAAAAGAAAGAAAGTAGGTACGAATGGGGAGTAAACGAGTGTCTATGTGGCGACGCGGGTGTGAGGTGTGCGGTGTGTGAGGAAGGGGTGAGAAGTATGGCTGGGATTTGGCTGAATATAATAGGTTGAGATATGGATGAGAGAAAGGCAGCGAGCAAAAGAAAGAGAGCTAAGAGTGGGGAGGGAAGAGAGAGTGGGTGTGTGGTGGTGTGGGGAGAGAGGGGGTGAGACCTGAGAAGGATGAGAAAGAAAAGACGGTGAGAATCAGGAGGTAAGATTGGAAGCGGACCAAGGATGAGAGGATGGGAAGGAAGATTTAGGAGGGAAGTGAATGAGAGGAAGGCAGAGAACAGGAGAAAAGCGAGGTAAGAGTTAGGAGGTAGAGAGAATGGGATTGTGGTTGTATGAGGAGAGTGGGGGTGAGACTTTGAGAAGGTGAGAAAGAATTGGCGGTAAGATGGGAAGAGGGGAAAGATAGGAGGAAGGAATGAAAGGTGGAGGAAATGAGATGGGAAGGGACTGTGATGGGGAGAGAGTTTGAAGGGGGTGGAATAGGGAGGAGAGGGAGAGTGATGTGGGAGAAGGGAGAGTGATGTAGGGGAAGGGTGTGTGACTTTGGGGTGTATTCTATATGGCGTGGAAGATTGTATCACGTCTTTCTTGGCAGTGTATCATGTTTAGTACAGTTTGGTAATCTCTTTTTTGTGCATTTCTTGTTTTGCCATAGTCACCATCAGTAATGGTTTGCAGAACGGTTTAAAAAGATGTTTTCTGCAAGATGTATAACTAAGGAAAAACTTGTACAGTCTCCTATGCCCCTTTAAAGCTCTAATCTACTAAGCTACTTATCTGCATGCATTTGGCCAGATAAGAACCTGAGACTGTGTGTGTGTGTGTGTGTGTGTGTGTGTGTGTGTGTGTGTGTGTGTGTGTGTGTGTGTGTGTTTGTGAAGCGGAGTTGGAGCTACAATTTCCGGTGTTCATGCATCACACCTACATGGTCATTTCAACTGATAATTAACACTTCCGTTCATTCACACACGTGCCACCAACAAACATGTATTGCGTCAAGGCTGTGACATGTACATGATGCCACTCCTCTACTACACAATGAGGCTGTCCCAGGTTTAGATGTGGCCAATGAACTGTTCACTGCCCTACCACCCCATCTACCTTGCGAACAACCAGGCAGTACTAACAGATATCGGACACATTGTCTTAAGGACAGTCTCGTGGAGGCTCTGGGTACACCTGTTCTTGGCCTCACATCAGGGGCAGGTAAGGGACTTGGTGGTGGCGAGAAACAAAGGAAAGAATACGGAGGTAATACAGGAGATGGGAGAGAAAGTGGTAAGAGGAAGAGGGAGAGGGAAGGTAAATACTGGGAGGGAGAGTAGGAAGAGAGAGAGAGAGAGAGAGAGAGAGAGAGAGAGAGTACAAAGGAGAAGGAACCTGAGATACGGAAGGAAGACTGAAAAAGACGGGAGAAGGGGGGTCGGGGTAGATAGAAGGGAAAGGGAGGGAGGTCAGGTAGGGACTGGGAGAGATAGGTGAGAGAGAGAAGGCAGTGGGCGAAAGAAGGGTAAGATAGGGAAAGACAGGGACAGGTTAGAGAGGGAGAAGAATATATGGACGTGAGATAGGAACAGAGGAGGAAGCTGAAGTGGAGGGATGAGGCATGGGAAGGAGGAATGACGGAAGAAAAGACCTAGGGAATTTGAGGGAGAGTGAATGGGGGAGAGAGAGACAGAGTGGGGAAGTGTGGGGAGAGGGGACTGTGGAGAGAGGGGGGGATACAAGGCCACTGTTTCATTCAAGTTACCGCTGTTGCTCCTCACCCCTCCCAGATGATGCTCTAAGGAATCAAAAGAAATCTGCCCGGAGGTAGCAACACCAATCTGAAGCCTCCGTGTTCTATTTCAATATGTAGAAAAAAAGTCTAAAATATATTCATGTAAATGAATTAACATTATCTCGATAACTTTCATTACTTAAATTTCCAGACAACTTGAAAACTACAGAAAAAAATATAAAACTTCCCTTGCCATGCTACAGTTAAACCCAGTAGCACTACCACAATAAATAACATCATGGTTGGAGACGTGAGAAGATATAACAGGTGCTGAGCAGAGCGAGAGAGGCGACGACCACACCCACATACATCAAGAGTGACAGTGAACTCCAGCTGTGTCAGATGAATCGGGTCTTTGTTGATATACTCCCTCGGGATGGAAATGTTCCTACTTCCCTTTATGGGAGTCGTCCGGTTCTTATTGCCTTGTTCCTTCCAGTCATCTACCACACACACACACACACACACACACACACACACACACACACGTGTGTGTGGTCCTGCCTAATATTTAGCAAGCAAGGAACACGGCAGAATAATTCTGGGAAAACTTTTCGGGAATTTTTCTAGTAGTAAGAGTGAGGAGCCGGAGACACCAAGGTCAACTGAGTGTGGTGAATGTGGAGAGAAGACAGAGTAGCAGGTATAATGATAACACGTGTATATAAGTAAGCGTTGTGCGTGAATGTGGAGAGGAAGACCAATATCAAGGTGGAAGACAGAAACGACAGTGTATAGAAGTGATGTTGATACGAGAGTAAGGAGAGGGAGGTCGAGAGCAAGTAGAATGTATTGAAGTGACGAGGACGGCAGCGTGAGAAAGGGGAACCGAGAGCGATGAGGACGGATGCTTATGGAACATTGCTGGTAATCTTTGTGTGCAGTGTTTACAACAATATCCACATCACTGCCTCGTTAGTGTGGACGTGACTCCCAGTATTCTTGATAACGCTGTCGTCAAGAATTAGTAGAACATGTTTAGTCTAACCTGACGAAGCATTTTAATCCACATCGGCTTATGTGATGGCCAAATGTAGTCAGACTAGAGGGACGATTTTATTAGTAACCATGAACACTTATGTCTAACTTACAACGAAGGCTCACTCACGTAACTGCCAAACTGCAATCAAAGTGTACGAGTGACCCAACTCAGTCCAGTTCAAAACAACTTCATATCATCAATGCTTCCGTTTGGTGCGGCAAGACCTTGCTTACATCATACTCATATGCATAGAGTTGTGGGCATAAATACTGACGCACTTCCTTACGAGAAATAGGGAACCAGTGACAAATTACCGTACTTTGACCTGTGGAACCAATCAGGCTTTTCAGAATGACATGTAAGAGCTTCATACCCGCTTAATTAAATAGTGGATCCCAGCAGACTGCAGGAAACTAACTCTGCAGCCCACCATCCTTCAATCTTTGTGATATGTAGAGGTGTGCTGTACGTTGGAGGACTACAGGGCCTTGATAGCAGGCTGTGAAGCCTATGCCCAGAGTCGGTCACATAAAAAAAAAAAAAAAAAATCTGGAGGTGATATGGCATGGGGTGGGGGGAGGTGAGACTGGTTTGTGCATCCGCGCAGGTCCTCCATTCGGGTGCATTGGTCCCATCTCGGGAAGGCGTCCCCCTCCAGCGCAGATCTGTATCATGTCCTTACGTTAATAACAAACTGAACCTGAGGGAACTGCAGCTGGTATGTATGAGTAAGTAATAATCAAAGTCGATGCCATGCAATTTGAAATACTGTCGGAGCTACTTAAGATTTATATTCCACTTAACGCCACATTAGTTTCTTCAGTTCTGAGTGAGTAAGAGGAGTCGAGTATGTTACTGAATGATTGGATAGGTAATACTATGTGAATGTAGAAGTAATTTAAACAATAAAACATTTCAAAACGACCTGTGCTATATACAAAACATAGTACAGTGCCCGTGCATTCATACAAATAAATATTACAGGCACACATGTAGCAGTACACATAGTTAGGTAATAATAACATAATCATGATCATGACCTTTTTTTTTTTAAATCTAGGAATGGGATGGTAAACAACAGCACCAACTGAAAGAAATTTATTTAAGATGGACAAGTTTTGTTGGTCAACGAATAAAAAGTAAGATGGAATATGGAATGGAAATACATAAGTTTCATCCATGATGTGATGACTGATGTGGATTATTCTCACACTTGGGGCGGTGTTCTCGTGAGGTTAGGAAGCTTACTAACAACTCATCCTTACCTGTTGATTTCTGATTATGCTCTGTTACTATATTCTTGTGTATTATTCGTGAAATCTATGTCGATATTAAAAAGATCTAAGATGCTAAGAAAAATAAATAAATAAATAAAAGAAGGATATTCATTGGTAGTTTGGAACAAAAACCGTTAAGGAACAGGTGTTAAGGAGCTTCCTTAACCGACGAGAATACGAGCCTTGGTGGTGTAGTGGTTCAAGGCGCCAACAGAGGGATGATTAAATTCCGACATGCTTTTATTTGAATCCCAAACAGGCAGCTGTTTTTTTTTTTTTTCTATCTTGCTGTGTCATTAAGACCCTGGAATGGTCACTTACTCTTAACCCTTTAGATCCGTGACGTCTTAATGCAGTTTATTTTTGCCGCTATCAGATGAATTTATTTAGTCAAGAACAGATCTCCACTAACTATATATAAATACCTCTGGTTAGAAAAGGCCATTAAAAGGTTAATAAAATCGTCTGAATACAATAAGTAAAAAATCACCTAACTGAAGGGTTAAATAATCTGGACAGTACCTAGCCTGGTGACTCAGCCAACAGGTAACCATTCTTCAACAGGTGACTAAATCAACAGGTAATCACGTCACCAGGTAACATCATCTGGTAATAAATGAACAGGTGACATCAGCAGGTATTTGGTCAGCATGAATAAGTGAACCAGTGACATTATTGGTAGGTGACATCAGCAGGTAAAGGGTCAACAGGTAATAACAGCAGATGATATAATCAGCAGGTAACTACAACATCAGGTAACATCACAGGTAAATAATGTAACAACTAGTCGCTAACACAGTAGCCATGTCTGTCGCCTTTCTGCTGCTGGCACCACAGACCCGTGCCACACTTGCCGCGCAGATTCCAGATTCCCCCACACTCCTCACCCGGGCCCTGTGGGGTAGAAGCGGAATTAAGGCCCGTATTCTCGAAGTTTAAGGAAGGACCCTAACGCCTCTTCCTTACCGATTTATTTTTTGGATATGATTGGTTAATATCCTCTTCCATACTATTTATGCAAACGGCAATACTAGGAGGATTTATATAACACAGAAGAGGACAGTCAGGTGTAATAAACAAAAAAAATTGCTTAGAAACGTGTGTTAGGGAGCTACCTTAACCAAAGAGAAGAAGGCCTAGGTTTGGTTAAGTTAGTAAACATCAGGTTGAGTCCAATTATGTGAGGTTAGTTCAAGTTAGCTAATGATGATGACTGTAGATTAGATTGGGTTATAGGTTAGGTGTCTTAAGTTTGCTGGTAACTAAGATTGCAAATTAGGTTAGGTAAGGTTTGGTTAGGTTACGTATAAAAAGTTTGCAAGCAACCAAGATTGCAGATTATTTTAAATAGTTTTGTTTGGTTAGGTTGGCTTCGGTTACATTAGGTTAAGTTGGATCAGGTTAGGTTAGATTGATCAAGTTTTGGGTTAGATGTGGTTTGGCTGGGTTGCGTTGGACTGGGTTCCGTTGAGCAGAGGTGTGTTGGGATGGGATAAGGAAGGTAGTAGAGTGTAAAAATTGTCGCACGATCATTATATTGAGCATAAAATTGAAGGTGTTTGAAAGAATATTTTATAATGACTTGCCTTTAATCTTGACTTTACTAGTACCAGACGACTGTATTCAAGTTACAAATAATCTCTCCTACTGAATAATTTGTTTAAGCCTGTCTCTAACCCTCCAGCTAGAAAAATCTCTTCTGAGCTGAATAAAAGTGCTTGAAGGTAGCGAGAAAAAATGAAAATGCGTGATCAGAGTGAAGGTGTTTCATACAGCTAGGAACATTTTAGACGATGAGACAGATGAGGAAAAGGGTGGGTTTAGAAAGGGAAGGCCAGATATTTTAAGCTGATTGTGTTAGCAAACAGATATATCTTACGAACAAGAAACCATGTAATGCATAACTGTAACTGAAGAAATTTCATGACAAGGTGGACTGGCTGGTTAGAAGAAATTAATATTTCATCAGGACATTAAGGGGAAATAAATAGTTTTCCTTACAGACAGTTTCCGTAAGCGCTGCTAACGGGCGAGATGTCAATATAAAGGATGTTTGAAGAGAGGTTGACTGACTGTCAGATTCAACTTACTCTTCCTGATCTGGGTCGAGGTGGACAAAGTTGGGGTAATTAAATGTAGTTCTAATCTAGAATGGACTTTACCAACCCACTTACCTACGTATTTAAATGCTTACCTACGTACCTACTTGTATATTTACCGCTCTACATACCCAACTACTCATCTGCTAACTCATCTACCCACCAACCTACTGTACTTACCTTCCCACATACAAGGCAGCAGTTACATATATCCTTCACCGTGCCATACTGACAGTCTTGTGGATCGCCTTTGCATCTCTCTTTGTAATTACACGGGAGGCAGCGGAGGGCAGTGATGCTGGCGAGGAACAGATTAGAATGAGAGAGGAGGAGGAGAGAGAGCAGGGAGAATAAAATGAGGAGAAAGGGAGAGAGTGGGGGAGAGAGGGAGGAGAAAGCTGGGATAGGGGGAAAATGGAAGAAGAGGTAGGGAAGGAGGAGGGAGATATGAAAGGGAAATGGGGAAGACGAGAGGATGAAAATGGGGAGGTGAAGTAGGGAAAAGGCAGAGAAGGGAAGAAGGAGGGAATGAAAGGGGTAAGTGTGGTTCGAAGATGGGAGGGCAGGACGTCAGAGAGAGAAAAAGAGAGAGAGAGAGAGAGAGAGAGAGAGAGGCGGGGGGGAGAAGAAAAAGAGGACGAGAAGGACAGAGAGGGAACAATGGGAGAAATATGAATGTACGAAAGGGAAATGGAGGAGGGATAGAAAGGGAGAGGAGAGAGATGGTGAGAAGAGAGAGGGAGAGGGAGGAAGAGTGAAAGAAAGGGAAAGAAGGAGTTGGGGTGGAGGAGGGAGAGTGTGATGGGGAGTGGGAGAGGTAGAGGGGAAGGGAAATGAAGGAAGGGTAGGAGGAGAAGTGGTGAGAGGAAGTGAGGGAAGGAGAGAAGATGTGGAGAAGGGAGAAGGGGGGGAAAGTGAGAGAGAGCGAGAGAATGTGGCAGAGCGAGAAAAGGAGGGAGGGGAAGTGAGGAACGAGTTGATGCAATGAGGTAGAACTGAAAATATATAAATGACATACAGGTATATACAACATAAAAGCAGTGAAGGGAAGAACACGGTAATAATAAACTGAATAATACAGGAAACACACTGCTTTAATACTAGATAAAAAAAATACAGTTTCGTTTACCTTGCCACCATAACACCCACAAGCACTAACATAATAAACAGCTTCATGGCTGGGGGCGGTGAGAAGATATCACAGGTACAAATCACAGCGGGAGAAACAACACCTTCACCCTAACCTGTCTGGACTGGTACTGAGCTCCAGGTGTTTCCGGGCCCTGTTTATATACACTCTGGAGTCTGGATGTTTTAGTTTTTTCCTACTTTCAGTAATGGCAGTCGCATTGCATATAATGGCTGGTAGCACCACTCCCATTAACATCAGTCTGTAGCAGTCAAAAAAAAAAAAAAAATGATTTCATACTTAACATGGAAGGTTTCTTCCACTATACAACAATTTATTACTTCAATAAATTGTAAGGATATGTTATTTTTTATGTAATTCGTGTGTCTGAAAAACTGTTACCAACAACTGCAAGCATATTCAATGTAACAGACCATTTTAAACACAGCCCTCTTGCTGTCTGTTAAATCAGAACGCAAGTATTTGTAGTAAATTACATGTACTGTACACACACACACACACACACACACACATACCAATCTCTCTCTCTCTCTCTCTCTCTCTCTCTCTCTCTTTATATATATATATATATATATATATATATATATATATATATATATATATATATATATATAAGTGCTTGCTGGCAAAAATTTGTGGTGGTAACCAACGAAATATTTGCAAATAATATTATCTTTCTTTCCATGCCATTACTGAGCCCACAATGACCAATTCAGACCAAAGAGTCGAAAAAATAATTTTTGTATATCTTCACGTGTTGCGATTTCAGATAATTTCGCGCCACTGCGTCGTGTGCGATTGTCAGAATTTTTGTACAGTATTTTTCTGAGACTCTCTGGACTTACCCTGACCTAATGAAAAAGGATTTAAGTTGATATCTATTACCGTTCTCATGAAAGAGACGAACAAACGCACAGGCAGACGCACATACACAGTCCGATCTATTTCTCTCTCTCTCTCTCTCTCTCTCTCTCTCTCTCTCTCTATATATATATATATATATATATATATATATATATATATATATATATATATATATATATATACGTAGAGAGAGAGAGAGAGAGAGAGAGAGAGAGGTTTCTCAGAAAAAAATATGCACTTTGTAATGAGGTATTTACGCCTCAATAAGTTTTAAGTCGCTGTTGAATTTCTTTTTGCCACATGGAAGATTTACCTCTACCTCCGTAACAACGATAATTGGACGTGCAGTCCGCCCCAGACTTATGGAGTGGTGAACTATCACGTCATGTACGAGGGGTTGTCCAAATGTCACGTCTCCTCTGCCACCTTTGCACACGTTCTCAAAATCCGGAAACACTGCAATACCAGTTTCCACTTGCCACATTTTACACGTACGTGCACGTTTTTCATGTTTCTCAAAGGGAAGTTTATGAATGCATCCGAGTGTATGAAGCTGTGAGTATACTTCCATTACAGTATGCCTACATTTTACTGTAACACTCTTCTATCTATCTATTTATCTGTCTATCTGTCTATATGTATATTCATCTATCTATCTATCATCAGAATCAGAAGTCAAATTTGTTTTAATTTATCACTAGTATTTCCTAAGCAAAACTATTTCTACCACTGGAGGTTGGAGAAAACTCAAAATGCAGGACTGGAGTAATTGTCAACTTAGTTATAGCTAAACATGTCAGTCAGTACCAGTTTCAGCATCTGCTTTGTTTGAGAGAACTACATGTCTGACACCTTATTGATGACTTGGTGCTGTAACAAAGACTCATATTATGTGAGGCACTCCAAGAAACCAAATTACTTCCTTTAGCTGACGTCCAAACCGCTATAAATTTTAATTATCCACACCATGGCCATACATTAATCCAGCTCAGTGTTGCGTAGAAACGTGTCTTCCCCATTACCATACTTTCTCATTAAGTGCTGCAAGAATCAGGTTATGTCTGTCTACATATGATGTGGAAGCCTAATTTCCAAAGGACCTCAGTTACCGTGGTTATTATGTGAGGTTTCATGCTTGTTCTCGGTTAGCTAATCGTGAATTGATTGTCGGAAGTATTACAGTATATTACTGACTCCACTGTCAAGATAATCAAGAGAATGGAACTTCCACCCCACCTGACCGCCCTACTGGACGAGAGACAGAAAGTGGACGGAAGGAGAATCATTCGTGGGTCATGTTCCTCAAATATAGCATTACGGATGAGAGTCTATCGTATAACACCTACTAAGATATCAAAGTCTTATCTGCCCTCTCTTCACTATTTCTGAAAAATCTGAATTTGAGGGGTTCATCCCCCTAAAATTCATAGTTGCAAAATTGTACATAGTGGAAAAACTTCCCAGTAACCAGACGAACTCACCTGGACAGTTTCACTGAAGTCAATCAAATAGCCTAGCAGGAGTTAAAGTTCTCTCTCTCTCTCTCTCTCTCTCTCTCTCTCTCTCTCTCTCTCTCTCTCTCTCTCTCTCTCTCTCTCACACACACACACACACACACACACACACACACACACACAGCTCGCTGGCTCAGTGGTAACGTTCTCGCCTACCGACTGGTGGACGAGAGTTCATGCCTCGCTCGGGCTGCGACAAGTTTCACTGACGAAGCGAATGGTTACTGCCCCCCTTGAGCAAGGGGATGGGTGTGTGCGTGTGTGAAGGTCACAAGCCTTGCCCTTAGATTGGACTATACTTTATGAGCTCTCAGCTCTCTTCCAGGAGGGTAAAAGCTGACGATCACACCCCCATCACGTGATCCTGACCTACCCGGTGAATTACACACACACACACACACACACACACACACACACACACACACACACACACACACACTCACACGTGTACAGGCATCTGTTAGCCACCAAACATGCGATACCCGTATGGCAGAACTCTAGGAAAACTTTTCTGGACTTTCTGTTAACAGGAGTGTGGAGGAGAGCTATTAAGGTTGAATGAAACTGGTGGGAGACTGAGGAGGGGAAGACAGAGAACGTGATGAAATGATAACAAAAAATGTTTATATAAGTGAAGGGATTGTGAAAAGGAAGGGCGGAAACCCGAACTGAAGGCGGAAGATTAAAAAAAAAAAAAAAAAAAAGGATATAAAAAGTTAACTAGAGAGTGAGGGGTGGGAGACTGAGAATGAGGTGGAAATATGTGAAAGTGTGTAGAATTCGGTATGATTTGGGAAGGAGAGAGAGATTGGCAATGAGAGGGCTTTAGTGAAATGAAGATTGATGGAAGAATGAGAAGAAGACCGAGAACGATGTCAAACGATGAGTAGGAGACAATGTTGGTAACCTTTGTCGGGAATGTTTGCAATAAGGTTTCTATTACTTTCTCGTTCATGTGAATTTGAGACTCAACTTTGTATATAACTCTGTTGCCAAAATGTCATTATTATTGGAGTTTTATTCTAACCTGACGAAGATTCCCCATGTCCTTTCAGCACAGTTGATGGTAAACTGTAGGCAGGCAAGTGGATTACTTTAACTATACCTTTTTCACCTTAACTTAACCCAAGTTCTCGTTCTTTTGCAGCATATTTCACGGAAAAGGTAATAATGCAGCTCTAGATTTTTTCCACAGCAATTTTCCATGACCATCAAAATAGTCTAGTGTTAATCTCTTGTTACAGCTCAGAGTTCAAGATGGAAAGATGAGAATTTTAGGTTAAGTTAGAGTCAAAAGAGTATACTAAGAAGTGAGATTCATTCTATCTCATAGCTTGGGCTTATATGCGATCAAACAATAGATACTCAGTATTGTAGTAGCAGGAGTGACCCAGTACTCTCAGATAATAACGAGCCAACTAAATCATGTGACGTAGACCTGTCCCTACATCACATTGCCATGTAGCTACAGACATAAATATTGATCAGAGTCCTGGTGATAAATAACAAGACAGCGACCAAGAAGTCTGCAAATGTTTCAGAATCTGAGCAACAGTTTCAAAGTTGTTAAAGTTGTGCCACTCTACAGGCACGGTTTCACTCATCCATGCCTTCTCACATATTTCCAAAAAGCATTTCATTCCACTCTTTCCACTACACTTAATCATCTCTGCATACACCTCATCAACCACATCTGCTTTCCCATTTTTCAGCCGTTTCACGGCGTTCTTCACCTCTGCGAGTGTCACGTTTCCTGGCACTGCATTTCTTCTCTGTACACCCCCAAACCAGTCATGTTAACGTCGCTTTGGTCTCTTTATTCCCATTCATCAGACTTTCAAAATATTTTTTCCATCTAGTTCTTACTTCATTCCCATGGGTTAATTATCTATCACTTAAATCCCTCACACTTTCATATTTCTTTCCACTGTCACTTCTACATTTTTGCACCTCTTTCCAGAATAGAATAAGTTCCTATTTTCAGAGTAATTTGCATTCATTTTTCCTCCTAGATCATCATTTACATCCTTCTTTTTCCTCTTAACTAGTCTCTTTACGTGCTTCTTGCTCTCAGTGTATTCAGTTCTTATTTCAACTGAACCCTGTCCTGTAACGACTCTAGCCACTTCTTCCTGTTTTCCTCCACTGCTCTCTTAACCTCTTCATCTCACCATGCCGTACCTTTCGTCTTTGTTGTTACTCTTGCCACACTACACACCGCTTTTGCATTCCTAACTAAGCAATCCCTGTATCTATTTCATATGTTGTCCAGATCCATTTCATTCCAATTGACTGATTCTAATTCCTCCCCTAATTTGGCCCTGTATTCATCTGCCATTTCTTTGATCTTCAGCTTCTCGACTTTCAGTCACTCTCTCTGACAGCTCCTCCCTCTCTTAGTCCACCTCACTCCTCTCACCTTGATCTTGCTTGCCACAATCGTATGACCTGAAAAAATAATAAAGAATCCACATCGTCCTCTCACTGCCTTCGTATCAGCAACACTTACCAGCATCGATTTCTCTACGAACACGTAATCAGTCAGGCTCCCTTCGACACGATCACCATTCCCTCTATACCATGTAAATTCATGTGCAGCTTCGTGTTTGAAATAAGAATAACAAATGCACAACCTCCTTTCCTGACATATGTCCTTCAGTCACTTCCCATTATCATTCTCTCCGGATACTCCATTATATCATTCACTAAACCAGTGCCTGCTCTCCCATTCATGTCGCCCTTTACAAACACTACACAACTCCTGGGCATTTCTCCTACTATTTCATCTAGCTCATCCCAAAACCTCTGTCTGTCTGTCTGTCTGTCTGTCTGTCTGTCTCACTCCTATCATCACACGGTGCAGACGCAACAGTCACTGATACTTTCACCGTCTCAAACTTGAACATAACATACCTGTACATACATCTCGAGCTGACACATTTGTAGTTTTTCATTCCACTCTGCCACATTACATTCATCAACAAAGCAACTCCTTCCTTGCGTCTTCCTCGCCCATGCATGCCCGACCTCACACATTTAACACCCTCCCACTCCACTACTTCACACCTTTTCATATTGGTTTCACACAATGCCATTACGGCATATCTCACACTCTTGAACACATTCACTACTTCCACTCTCTTACTTTTCTCATTCACACATCTCACATTCCACATGGCCATACGAATCTGCCCAGTTGGCTTGGGCCCTGGGCAAATATTAGGCCCTGCTAGGCTCTCCGAAACGTTTGCCACAATTTAGTGATTTTAGATGGGGGAATCTGGGGAACACTTAACCCGGGCAAAAACCCTAGTTATATGGTTGCCACCCAGCATAGTAAAATGGTTTCCTGGGAACAGGAAACCATTTGGCTTGTTACTCATTGTAGAGACCACTGAGTGGATGGTGTATTCGTATACATTCATATTCATATTCATATCAATATTATTATTATTATTATTATTATTATTATTATTATTATTATTATTATAACTATTACTACTACTACTACTACTAATAATAATAATAATAATAATATTATTATTATTATTATTATTATTATTATTATTATTATTATTATTATTATTATTATTATTATTATTGGAGGAGGGGGTGTGTGGTCTTTAACAAGTTCAAAATATCTGGCTCGCCAGCTGAGTAACAGCAGTTCCGACCCTCAGTCCATTAAAGGTTGCCATCCCTGCCATATATCAGAATTATCAACGAGCAGAGGAGCATCTCTACTTCAGCTGGGGAATATGAACCAATATAGAATCTTCCAGACAATAAAAGGTGAAATATTAGTCAAACGTTGTTCCCGAATGTATATTGACAAATTATATGAACTACCCTACTGTACAGTACTGCAGTGCTCCCACACGCCCAGTAGTATGCTTGCCAAATATCATCATCATCATCATCATCATCATTTTCTCCCACCCAAGGATGAGGTAAGGAATAATACCAACATTCACATGAACACAAATTTATGAAAAGTATATAAGAAACAAATTTCAGCTACATAGAAAGAGGTCTTATGTAGCATGAGAATACAGGAGCAAAAATGGGTGATGTGATGAATAATGTAGCTTTCTTCAACACCTGATGGAATAATGGTATAAGATGCTGCTTGAAGTAACAATTATGTAATGTCGGCGCACTGGTTCTAATCCTCAAATGGAGATGGTTTTCATATGGTTAGAGATGTGATCTGCTGTTTGAAACGGCAAGAGTTCGATCTCAGGCTGGGGAAGGAAAGATTCTGTTTGAATTCCGTTAAAGCAGACTTTACTGACCTTCCACAAAACCCGCTGTTGTCATATCCCCCTCCCTCCCTCCCTCCTCAAGCACTCACTCCAGTCATGAATGAAACAGTCTTAGCATGTATTCAGTATGGACGGTGGGTACTGGCGACAAAACGATCATTCATGAATTTGTGTGGCATGTAGATAGAGTGCTGAGCCTCAGGATGGGAGTGCTAAGATTTGCACGGAACTGGGCACGTTAAAAAATACATACATGTAATGCCAACAGGTGTACTGGGTGGTCGCCTACTTTGGAGGGTTCTGGGAGCCTAACTAGTGGACTTAATTAACAGGTAACCACATCAGCAGTTAATTATACGACAGGTAACAATGAAGTAACATTACTGTGTTTGAAGATGTCATTTAAGCTTATAAGCAAGTAACACCAATCAATAGGTAAACACATTATAAAATAGCCACATCAGCAATTAATTACTCAACAGGTGACAATGAACCAGCATTGCTGTAAGTGCAGTTAACATCATTTAACCAGATCAGCAAGTAACACCAATCAATAGGTAACCACATTATAAAGTAACATCATTAACTGGTAAAACGTGCATCCAGTCAGTCAGTAAGGTCAACAGCAGGTAACATTCACAGGTTATCAGTCTTCATTTTTGCAGTATCCCTTAGAATCCAGTCAGTAAGTAAGGTCAACAGCAGGTAACATCCATAGGTTATCAGTCTACATGCAACTACAAACTAGTTGTCCTGATTCCCATATTTACAGTAACCCTTTGAATCGCCTTTTTGTTTGCACCTCAGACCAGTCCCACACTTGCCGTACGTATTCCAGACACCTCCACACTCCTCACCCGGGCCCTGTGGGGGAGAGATGAGGTTACGGTGGACTGGGTAGGGGTGGTTGGGGAAGGTATGGAAGTAGTGAGGCGTGTAGGTTAGGTCAACCTGGGTTGGGTTGGGTTTAGATAGTTTAGGTTAAGTTAGATTAGATTAGGGTTAAGTTTGTTTGATTTGGTTGGGATGGGTTCAGCTGATTTGGCTAAGCTTGGTTTGGGTTCATTTGAACCGCGTTTGATTGAGATGGGCTGGGTTGGGATTTGAAAAAAAAAAAAAAAAAAAAAACGTAAGATAAGTGTGAAAATCAATGTGGATTCAGTTTATTGATCAAGTCATGAAATGTGTATCGCAGAGTAGTGCCTCTTCCAGTGCTTGTATTCTTGCTACTGGCAGACAATTGCACTCAGCTTAGGAAAGATCTCTCGTACTGGATAGGATTTTGAAGCGTGTATCATACTCCTGATGTTCGAAGTCTTGAGGCTGAATAAAATCGCTCGAAAATAGCCAGAATAAATGGAAACACGTGTAGGTCACTGGAGTGAAGAGGATATTGAAAGGTTTAGTAGTATTAAAGATGAGGTTGGTGAAGAAAGAGTAGGTTTAAAAACGGTAAAGGTTTTACTGACCATATATTTATACTGACAGTGTTAGACAACAAACATTTCTAGAACAAGTAACTTAATACTTTACTGTGTCTCGAGAAGGCTTATCATCAGGGGAACTGAAATTAATATTTCATCATTGCATAAAAGTATAATGAATGTACTGCATGTCAGAGAACTGAGGTAAGTGCTGCCTGAGATATATTGTCTCTTCAAAAAGAATCTGAAGAGTGATTGCTAGGCGAGTGTTGATCTGGTGTCACGTTCAGCTTGCTTAAAACACTAATGGTAGATGTGGAAAAGTGGCCAGGAGTAATTATAATTTTGAATGGGCCATTCCTACCTACGACCCACTTACTTACCTGCATACCGTCTTATCCACCTACCCACCTTCCTACTTACCTTGGCACAGACGAGGCAGCAGTCACACACATCCGTCACCGTGCCATATTCACAGTCTTGTGGAGGCTCTGGACATCGGTCTTCCCCCAACATGGGATGCAGCGAAGGACAGTGGTGCTGGCGGGGAATAAAGGCGTGAATGAAGAGATGACAATGGAGAAGAGGAGAGAATGTGGGGAAGGAGAAGACAGGAGGAGGTAAGATGTGAGGCGGAAAGACAGAGAGGGGTAAAAGAAGGCAGGGATCGGGAGAGAGGACTGTCACGGGTTTCTTTAATATCGCGGAGTTTTTAAAAATAAATGCTTTAAATATTATTTAATTGATAATAATATTCAATAATATTGAATAGCAGAGACAATGACTGTCTTGCTCCATCAAGCAACGATTACTTTACACTGACTTGCTACGATTCTCTAAGAACGAGAATTTATAAACTTTCTCAACAGTACACAGCAGAGACTAATTACTCACAAATGCTGAATTAGTACTGTTAGCCTCTGGAGAAAGTTACTTCACCCCTGACAATAAATAACTAATACTAATAATAATATCAGGTTCTTGCTGATGCTTTAACTCCTATCTGGCACAACGGATTTTAAGTTAATACAACAAGACTGGTCTAAGTACCAGTTATGAAGGCAAACGTTTATGCAAGCTAGGAGCTATATGGAAAATAAGCTTAATTTGGAGAAATGAAACAAGATTTTACTTTACATTAAGCTCAAGAAAAGGAACTGTTGAATTTATTGATTACAAAAAATAAATTTAACGTTACATTTCAAATCAAATCAATGAGACGCACTCACTCACTCACACAAAAGCTAAATACTTACGCCTAGGAAAAAACACCTTAACTAAACTCTTAAAACTAGGATTATACAAAAAGGAAATACCAGTCGATGAATGCTATGTATCACCTGGGGGGTGGGAGGACTGGATTAACTGTCTCAGTGGAGCTTGGGTGCTAGCGACCTCTCACACTTCTGGAGCGCAGGACCCTCTTCCGTCACAACAAACACTGGACTGAATTCAAAATACATTGTATGGGCAGGACGCACAAGCCACCGGAAGAAGGCGTGGCTAACGGTTGAGGCAGCAGGGGCGAACAATAAACAAACAATAGTATCGCTCAGTAGCGCACTTAGTGACGTGCATTAAATCGGTCACTTTTGAACAGTGACGAATGTTTTGAAAAGTATACCCCGAAATGGAGAGAGAAACGGTTAACTGAGAGATACACAGTGAGTTTTCCACTAATAGTTCGTGGCTTCTCACAAAAGGGTAATGTCACGAATTTGATTCGTGACATTACGCCCCTACAAAATTAAATTTTTTCCTTATGGGAAAAAATTTGTGGATATATATATATGTACACATCCTAAGTCATTCACACAAGATTCACACTGTGGTGTGTGTGTGCTATCCTGCTACAGGAGAAAGTCACAGTTGCCAGTGAGCGAAAAAAAACTCGTATTTACGTTAATAGAAGCAAGCTTGAGGGAAAAACTCCGTGACGACGGTGAAAATCCTGTACTCAGGTCAAACTGAGCGAAAAGTCGCTACATTTACACTGACAACTAATTGTTGTGTAGCGTGATGTATGTAATACACGGTGTAGGTGTGACAGTTGTAGTGTAACTGTACCTACATGTAAAATGACACAGTAAATAATAATATGGCGATGACAAAGGCAGAGAAGAGGCGGCAGCGTGCGGCAGATGATCAGCTGGCCCGCACAGCAAAACTGCTACATCCATTGCTGAACCTGCAAAACTAATTGAGGTGGAGCATCAAAAGTGTCAATGAGACAAAATTTTATTATGTTACAATTACTCTCTCTGCCTAGCAGTCAGTGCTACGACGTACATTCGAGGTCGCCATTAATTATAGCACACGATTATGGTCGGCAAGTTGAGAATCCTTGTGCAAACTCGGGTCTTCCATAGCCTCGAACTGCACACGGGTCCTCAACCTGTGCCTTAACCTACAGTACTTATATTAATATCGGGAAGCTGAGAATCCTTGTGCAAACTCGGATCTTCCATAGCCTCGAGTCGCCTCTGCGGAGTTCTCACTTCCCCCTTAACCTACAGTACTTATATTAGTATCGGGGAGCTGAGAATCCTTGTGCAAACTTGGGTCTTCCATAGCCTCAAGTCGCCTCTGCGGAGTTCTCTCTCGAACTTCCCCCTTAACCTACAGTACTTATATTAGTATCGGGGAGCTGAGAATCCTTGTGCAAACTTGGGTCTTCCATAGCCTCAAGTCACCTCTGCGGAGTTCTCTCTCGAACTTCCCCCTTAACCTACAGTACTTCTATTAGTACCTGGAAGCTGAGAATCCTTATGCAAACTTGGGTCTTCCATAGCCTCAAGTCGCCTCTCAACTTCCCCCTTAACTTACGGTACTTAATATGTATGTACAGGCCCTGGACATAATGTGTCCTGTGGGGCCAATGGGCGAGACGTCAGGTCTGCACCCACATCACCACTACCCTGTCTCTCAACTGACTCAGAGATTACAGGTGTAGTTACAAATGGCACAGGAAGGGCATGTCCCTGATTAGTGGTGATACTTTGGCACACACTGCAAGAACGGACAAAACTATCTATGTCCCGTCCCATCCCTGGCCAGAAAAAGTCAGCTCGGATACGGCCCTGGGTCTCCCTTTTGCCCATGTGACCTCCTGAGACTGAACAATGACCCCATTCTAACACTGCTTGGCGGTACTTGGCGGGGACGACAAACTGCAGTCGAACCTCGCCCTCGGGTGTTCGTGACTCACGTTAGAGCCGTCCTTGTTTGCGAAGGAACTTGGCTCGACCTCCCCGTGAATACTTTATCACTAGACCCTTTTGTTTGTTCCGCACGGCAGCAAGTGTCGGGTCAGAATGTTGTTCTTGCACAACAAGTTGACTACACATCAGATCTTGTGGCGATTCAATGATCACTGGGGTGACACAGCCTGGAGCCTGAGCCATGGCTCGTGTTACCGCAGCAGCCGAAGTCTGAGTAGCGTCATCGGAGCAACTATCCTTGACTCCATTAATATTGCCTACTATAAAGTCAAATAGAGGCTCTGGCATGACAACTGCAAGTGTCGTACCAGTATAAAATGGAGATGCCACCTGGATACATGCCTCAGGGAACAATCTCACTGATCCATCAATAAGGTTTGCATGGATCTGTCGACCTGTGTACTGCTCAGGACGAACTAAACTCTGCTTAACAGAGCAACCTGAGGAACCATTGTCTCTCAGGACCTTCACAGGAATGCCCCCCACAAACCCTGGCTGAACAAGGAAGGTACTGTCACCTGTGGGAGGGCCTGTGGAGGAAGCAGCTAGCCACTCATGAGGCTGCTGAATTGATGTGGCAAACATTGTGCCTTGAGGGTTATATTGGGAAGATGGAACATTGGCCATCTGTGGAGGGGGGTTCACTGTCACTGTGGGACTAGTGAACTGTGGGGAAGTACCCACACTGGTAGGGACGTGACCACCAGGCTGCTGCTGAGGAATGAAGGCTGCATTCGCTCCCTGCCTCTTTTGAGCTGGTGGTGAAAAAGTTTGTCCCGACGGTAGGTTGCGTGGCTGATACTGCTGCTGGTTAGGGTACTTGTTGTACCTCTTCCACTCAGGTTTCTGAGTGTTTTGCCCCTGGTCCTTCCACTGCGGTTTTGGACCTTGGCCATTACTCTGAGAACGGCCTTGGTGCTGGGATTCAGTCTGAGACGGCTTCCCAGACTTGGCAGTATCTTTTCTGCTCCAGATGTTTTGCTTACGAGTTTGATACCCGTATGCAGTAAAGAATGCGTCAGCCTTTTCTGCCATTTGGCTGGCATCTTTCACCTGGCAGATCTTAAGCTGTGCTATGAGCTCAGCAGGCCACGACCTCTCTAGCTGCGTACGCAGCATAAGGTCAATTATCCCCTCACGCGTGGAAGGAGTTTCATCTTTCTCCATCCACTCATTTAAGTAAGCTGTGAGACGATCAAGGAACTGAACAGCTGTCTCCTTGTCTTGGAGATGAGCTCGCATGAACTGAACTTTGGCGTCGTCTACTGTGAGACCATACGCCTTAATGAGTGCAGCTTTCATCATCTCATATGTGAGATTGTCTCCACGAATTCTGTGGAGAATATCGAGGGCAGGGCCCTCAAATAGGCTAAGAAACTGAAGCCGCTTACCTGCCTCATCCAGTTGATATAAGTCTGCCATGTCCTCAAAACGAGCTATGTACGGCTCGATTCGCTCGCTTTCCTTGTATGAAGGAAGCTTGATGCGTGGGGTCGCCAGGACATGTGCAGGGAGAACGCTCGTGGAGCTTGGACCAACTGCACCAGACGTGTCTGAAGCCAAAGAATCTCGCTTGAGCTTCAGCACTTCAAGTTCATGTTCTCGTTCTTTCTCTCGTTCCTCACGTTCTTATTCGTGCTGTTTTTGCTCGTGTTCACGCTGTTCTCGCTCGTATTCGCGCTGTTCTCGCTCGTATTCGCGCTGAATCTTATGCTCTTCACGGGCATCATTCTCACGCTGCTGCTCCTGACTATGCCGTGAGAGTATATACTCTTTAATTTCGGTTGGGTCCGAAAGACCCATTTCTTTGGCTTCCTGTAAAAATACAGTAGTAGCCATGGCGCTAATTTATTAAGCAAACCGAAATTGAGTACTGACTGCTTAGCGACGAATACTAATAACACAAATAAAGAATACAGACACAAGCTAGTGGTGACCAGTCTTATCCAGTTAACTGGCAAAGAATAAATAAAAAATGTAAATGTCTGGGAAGACTCAATAATAAACACAATGGGTACGGCGACTTCCCAGGAGCGAATAAAATCGTCTGGCGTTACCAAAAATAAACTAGAGTTACGTATTCTATTGATTAATAAAGCAAAATTCACTTGCTAAATTAAGGGTAAACACCAGTAAGCTTGTGCCTATAAACTTTAATGATAAATACCTAAATATGAATGAGTGAGCACTATCTCGTGAATAGCTTTAGAGCTAGGAGTTAATATCCTGGCGAGGTCGCCAATTGTCACGGGGTTTTTATGATATCACTGTGTTTTTAAAAATAAATGCTTTAAATATTATTTAATTGATAATAATATTCAATAATATTGAAGAGCAGAGACAATGATTGTCTTGCTACATCAAGCAACGATTACTTTACTCTGACTTGCTACGATTCTCTAAGAACGAGAATTTATAAACTTTCTCAACAGTACACAGCAGAGACTAATTACTCACAAATGCTGAATTAGTACTGTTAGCCTCTGGAGAAAGTTACTTCACCCCTGACAATAAATAACTAATACTAATAATAATATCAGGTTCTTGCTGATGCTTTAACTCCTATCTGGCACAACGGATTTTAAGTTAATACAACAAGACTGGTCTAAGTACCAGTTATGAAGGCAAACGTTTATGCAAGCTAGGAGCTATATGGAAAATAAGCTTAATTTGGAGAAATGAAACAAGATTTTACTTTACATTAAGCTCAAGAAAAGGAACTGTTAAATTTATTGATTACAAAAAATAAATTTAACGTTACATTTCAAATCAAATCAATGAGACGCACTCACTCACTCACACAAAAGCTAAATACTTACGCCTAGGAAAAAACACCTTAACTAAACTCTTAAAACTAGGATTATACAAAAAGGAAATACCAGTCGATGAATGCTATGTATCACCCGGGGGGTGGGAGGACTGGATTAACTGTCTCAGTGGAGCTTGGGTGCTAGCGACCTCTCACACTTCTGGAGCGCAGGACCCTCTTCCGTCACAACAAACACTGGACTGAATTCAAAATACATTGTATGGGCAGGACGCACAAGCCACCGGAAGAAGGCGTGGCTAACGGTTGAGGCAGCAGGGGCGAACAATAAACAAACAATAGTATCACTCAGTAGCGCACTCAGTGACGTGCATTAAATCGGTCACTTTTGAACAGTGACGAATGTTTTGAAAAGTATACCCCGAAATGGAGAGAGAAACGGTTAACTGAGCGATTCACAGTGAGTTTTCCACTAATAGTTCGTGGCTTCTCACAAAAGGGTAATGTCGCGAATTTGATTCGTGACAAGGACGAAGAGAAGGCAGGCATGGGGAAGTAGGGGTAAGAGGAGGTAGAATGGGGGAGAGGGAGAAAGAAGGCGGGATGGGAGATAAGGAGGAAGAGGACGAGAGATGGAAGAGAGAGGGAAAGGAAAACAGAAAGGGATGAGAGGGGGAAGGGGAGATGGAGACAGCAGAGGTGAAGAGGATGCGGGGTTAAGGGAAGACTGGGAAGAGGCAGGCTTAGGATGGGGGGAGAGGGGGAGGAGAGGCAGAAATGAGGGGAAGGGATGGATGGGAGAAGGAGACTTGGGAAGAGAAGAGGATGAAAAAGGGCAGGTAAAATTTAGACGGGAGGAGAAGAGTTCGGAGAAGGAAGAGAAAAACACAGGTGTACTGATAGTGCGAAGAGTAGGGTGGCACGAAGAGAAAGAGAGAGAGAGAGAGAGAGAGAGAGAGAGGGGAGTGACAGAATAAGGAAAGTGGTACGGGGCAGGGAAGGGAAATGTAGACAGGAGGAAAGAGAAGGGTAAGGTGAGGTAGGCATGAGGGATGGGTGAATGGGAGAGGGAGGGTGAGACAGAGGAGAAAAAGTGGAGCGTAGAGAGTGATAGAGGATCGGAAGAGGAAAGGGAGAGAGAAAGGAGGAGGGGGTTAGGAAATGAGGGGAGAAATAAGGGAACACAATAAGAAAAGAAGGAGGGATGGGAGGGAGAGGAAAGACTGAGGAGCGAGAGAAGGGGACAGCAAAAGAGAGAGAGAGGGGAGCAAGTATAAGAGAAAGAGTATAGCGAAAGAGAAGGTTCAGACTGATACAGAGAAACCACAGACAGATGAGGCAGATTAGCAAATACTAGAAAAGGACTTAACTTCGTGCACATCATACAGTCCTATGTCTAGCAGAGGACATTCCCCTGAATAATTCAAACAACAATCTGCATGACTATAAGTCCCATTCTGTTTACCTGCTTGTCTGTTTGCATCTTCTAATCTGCAGAAACGGTGCATTACAGCGCAACGATTTTCGAATCAGCGTACCTAAAATGCGATGACTTACAGAATGCACTAAAAAACCGGGTGCAATTGGCCTCTGGTTACCAAAAATGTGTTAATTAACTCACCTCCATAGGTTATATTCCACAGTAGGCAGGGCATATCCGTGGATTTTCACGTCTGCACAGAGAAAGAGAGAGAGAGAGAGTATATCTGCCTCTCTGTCTGTCTGCCTTCTTTGGAAATCAAGAGGGATACTTATACGACTCTTTTAAAAGCTAAGACTGGTGTAACTTCTAACGACAAATTTAAACGTTTTAAACATGTACATTACATAAACTAAAGAGGCTTCTCTCATGGCCAAAATTATAATTAATCACAAATGCTCAAGGCAACACGGTGGAAAGATGGTAGCCAATTACCGTAGAATTTTTTTTACTTCTACAACCATATTATTAGCTATACAGCAGGTCGGATGGGTAGGCGGATTGGTGGGACGAGTGGGCAGGGTTGGTGTGTGGGTGGGTAGTGGCAAAATAGATCCATGGTAGGAATAGGTCCATGGAGAATATAACCCTGGGGAAGTAGGTCCAAGGGTAAAATGGGAACCCCAGGGTCTTCCACCACAAGGAGTGGCCATCCATTGTCCCAGGTAATGCACGATCATAGGGTTTTACCCAGGCAACGCCGGGTACTCCTTCTAGTAAACTGTAATGACACACAAACCAGGTGAACCAGACACTGACCCCCAGAAATTACAGGTCCATTTGTCTGCTTCAGGTCTCAAGCATAAATATTAGCGAGGATCATAAACACAGAATACGATGGCCTTGCAGGCAACACCCTGCATAACCTCCGCCGATATGGTTACCGCAGAGATAAAAGCACCACAACAACGATAGCGATGGACGCGGAAAAGATTAGCAACAGGTACAGGACAAAGAATAAACAGTACAGTTGTATAACGAGACACCATTAAGAACTGCAAAAAGGCCAAGATAAATATTTCAAGTACAAACCATTACACGCAGGTCTTTTGGAAGTCGCAGTAAAACTACTCAGTAGCCTACCTTTCCAGAACAGTTTACAGCACCAATCGCAACTGGCACTTTAGTTTTACCAGCCATTTCCCTGTTGAGCGGTCTCCAAGGGCAGTGTTTTATCACCAACCCCGATCCTTACACAGCTAAAGAGCCAGAGTGTGACAGTAATGTGTATGAATTCTTTTTTTTTTATGCTATTGACGCCACCAGGATCGTCGTATCAAACGGTACTCAAACCGAACACGACATTTCATTACAAAGAGAGGCATTCGGACTCAACTACTTCTAAACACCCTGGAAAATAAATGTAGATAAATTTATACTCGTAGCACTACATCTATCTATCTGTCTATCTCTTCTATCTATATATGACAATGACCGTGAAGTACAATGCCACACAAGAAAAGTTGTACTAAAGCTGCTACTAAAGCCGTGATAAAAAAGAAAAAATAGTGTGCCATAGAGCGGAAGAGGGAGAGATGGAGGGGAATGGGAGAAAGAGAGAAATGACTGGGGGAGGGGGTGGGAGTGGGAGAAAGAAAAGGAATGAGTAGGGAAGGGAGAGGGAGAGGGGGATTGGGGAGAGGTAGGGGGAGGCAGAGCGAGATATAAGGAAAAGGAGTGGACATGAGGGGTGGTGAGGTGGAGAAGTGGGGGATGGAGAGAGGGAGTGTGGGGGAGGGAGAGAGACAGGGCAAGTAAAGATGGTGAGAGGGAGGGGAAGCGGCCGATGGAGAAAGGGAGGGAAGGGAGAGAGGGAGAGGAAGTTGGGTATTGTGATTGGGCGTGTGTATGATGGGGGTGTGAGTGGGGAGGGAGAAGGAGGGGAAGGGGCGGATGAAGAGAGGGAGAGAGTGACTGGAGGAAGGAAAGAACAAAAGTGTGGAAAGAATTAAGGAACGGAAGGTAGGACACAGGAAATACATAAGTGAAAGGAATATGAAGACAAATGATAGGGTACTAGTAACTGCAGGATAATGAATTAGCTTGGAGAATTAACGATCGGAAAAATATATATCATACTAAACAATGGTTTATTCTATGTAAGTGCATCTTCGCATTTTATTCGCATCTTAGCCCCAAGGGGAGAAGGGACAGATCCTCACCGCACCATACCGCACGAGGGTCAACTGCGCAGTGCAATCTGTGACATCCACAGCAGGGCCCTACAGCAGAGCTGGTTTATTCCTGCCACATCACAATGGACCCATCCCCGTACCCGCACCTGACCTGATCAACTGATCAGACCAAATGTGTGAGAATATCCCCTCATGGCTGAGTCATCATTTCTTCATTCACAATTTCTCTCCATTCACTATCATTCACAGCCACTCTTCCTCGCTCAACAGACATCCCTCTTGCATCCAACGCTCTCTTCACATTGTCCATCCATCCTGTTCGTGGTCTTCCTCTCAGCCTTACACCTCTCACATTAGATCTAGTTATCTTTTTCACCAATTGCTCATTATCCATTCTCTCCATATGCCCAAACCATCGCTACTTCCTCTGCTCAACTCAATCAACCATCTCCCACATAACTCCAGTTCTCCTTCGCACTTCATCATTTCTCAGTCGATCCATATGCATCACTCCATACATACTCCTCAAACACCTCATCTCCATTACATGCAAACTTTTCCTCTCTGCTACACCCATATTCCATGATTCAGCCCCATATAGCGCAGTCGGTACCACATCACCTTCATACAGCCTTCTCTTTACATCCATTCTGAGCAAATGACATCTAAACACTTTTTCATTCCTCCAAGCACCTTTCCTGCTTCATTCATTCTAAACTTCACTTCTGCATCCATTCTTCCATCCAGACCAACATGTGACCCTAAATACTTAAAACACTCTACCTCCTCAAGCAACTCCCCATTCAAAACTATATTCATCCTCCTACCATCCACCAACTTCGTACACTTCATCATTTTACTCTTATTCTCATTTACATTCAATTTCCTCTTTTCACACACCCTTCCAAACACCTCTACCATCTATCTCAGTCTCTCCTCTGAATGAGCCACCAGTGCTGTATCATCCTCAAACAGCAGCTGCTTCAGATTTCACTCTCTAAAATCAACATTCACCAGACTCAGACCTCCACCTAATACTCTTCGCTTCACCTCTCTTACAACATCATCCATATAAATATTAAACAACCAAGGTGACATCACACATCCTTGGCCCAGCCCCACTCTCACGGGAAACCAATTACTCACAGTATTTCCCACTCTTTAACATGCTCTACTATTTACATAAAAACTTTTCACTCCATTTAACAACCTACCATCAAGTCCATACAATCTTAAAACACTCCACAAAGTCTCCCTATCAATTCTATCATACGCTTTCTCTAAATCCATGAACGCCCAAAACACATCCTTACCTTTCGCTAAATACTTTTCACACATCTGCCTCACAGCAGGCACCTGATCCACGCATCCTCTCCCTCTCCTAAGGCCACACTGCTCATCACCAATAACTCTCTCTGTACCCTCTCTAACTCTCTTCATGCTCTATCATACACATTGCCTACAACTCTCAACAGACTTATACCCCTAAAGCTAGTACGTTCATACTTATCACCATTACCATTATACAACGGGACCACACAAGCACTTGCCCAGTCAACTGGCACCATACCTTTCACAAAGCACACATTCAACAATCTTGCTAACCAGTTAGCAACAGTCACTCCACCACCTTTCAGGCATTCCACAGTACACCCACCCATACCTGCAGCTTTCCCCGTTTTCATCTTTTTTACTGCCTGCTGCATTTCCTCCATCGTGATCAAAGAATCATTCAACTCTCCAAACACATTTATTCCTTGCACCCTTCCATTTACTACAATCTCAGCCTCCTTTTCCTTCTCTACATTTAACAATCTTTCAAAATACTCCATCCATCTCTTCCTTACTGCATCCATCTCAATTAACATCCTTCCATCCTCTGCTTTTACTCACTATTCTTCCCAGACTCTGCCTTTCTCATACTTTTCACTTCCTTCCAAAACATTTTCTTATTCTGTTGAAAATTCAGTCAACCACCTACCCCACCTCTTATGTGCTGCCACTTTACCATCAAGCACAGCCTTTCTCGCCCTATTCCTCTTTTCCTTATACGAGTACCTCTCATATGACACCTCAACCTTCCTCTGCAGCCACAATTCATATGCACGTCTCTTCTCTGCCACAGGTATACTTACTTCCTCGCACCACAATTCACTTCCCTCTCTTACACCACACACCTCTTCCGCGTGCCCCACCACAGCACTCTTAAACAACTGCTATTCCTCCTCCACACTGCCATTCTCCTGATCTTTCATTGCGTTCCACTCATCTTTCAATTTCTCCTGATACTCTATAATTTTCCCTCTTTTATTCAAGTAACTCACTTTCAAAACCTCCCTGCCACACCTAACTCCCCTAGCTCTCATCCATCACTTACCTATTCTCAACTTTCCCTCCACCAGGTAATTATCAGACATACCTCTACCCTCCCCTTTCAAAACTCTCACATCCAACAATCTTCCTATTACATTCCTGGACACAACCACATAGTCCATCAATGCTCTGTCAACAATCCTTCCACCCTCCTGTCTCACCCATGTATCTATCTATCTATCTATATACCAAGGCTGCTTCCCCCATGGACAGAGAGGTAGCCGAGACAGGACGACACACTCCCCATTTACTCATCCATTCAAACACAGTCATTCGCATCTTAGCCTCAGAGGGGAGAAGGGACAGATCCTCACCGCACCACACCACACATGGGTCAACCTTGCAGTGCAATCAGTGACATCCACAGCAGAGCCCGACAGCAGAGCTGGTTTACCCCTGCCACATCATAATAGACCCATCCCCTTACTCGCACCTGACCTGACTAGCTAATCAGACAAAATGCGGGAGAATATCCCCTCAGAGCTGCGTCATCATTTATTCATTCGCAATTTCTCTCCATTTATTTCTGTCACGCACAGCCACTCTTCCTTGCTCAATAGACATCCATCTCGCATCCAGCGTTCTCTTCACACTGTCCATCCATCCTATTCGTGGTCTCCCTCTAAGCCTTACACCTCTCACCTCAGATCTAGTTATCTTTTTCACCAATCACTCATTATCCATTCTCTCCATATGCCCAAACCATCGCAACACCCTCTGCTCAACTCTACCAGCCATCTCCCGAACAACTCCAGTTCTCCTTCGCACTTCATCATTTCGCACTCGATCCATACGCGTCACTCCACACATACTCCTCAGACACCTCATCTCCATTACATTCAAACTTTTCCTCTCTGCTACACCCATATTCCATGTTTCAGCCCCATATAACGCAGTCGGTACCACAACACCCTCATACAGCCTTCTCTTTACATCCATTCTAAGTGAACGACATCTAAACACTTTTTTCATTCCTCCCAGCATCTTTCCTACTTCATTTATTCTAAACTTCACTTCTGCATCTATTCTTCCATCCATAGCAACATGCGACCCTAAATATTTAAAACATTCCACCTCCTCAAGCAACTCACCAATCAAAACTATATTCATCCCCCTACCATCTACCAACCTAGTACACTTCATTACTTTACTCTTATTCTCATTTACTTTCAATTTCCTCCTTTCACACACCCTTCCAAACTCCTCTACCAACTGTCTCAATCTCTCCTCTGAATCAGCCACCAGTGCAGTATCATCTGCAAACAGCAGCTGCTTAAGATTCTACTCTCCACCATCGACATTCACCAGACTCAGACCTCCACCTAAAACACTTGCATTAACCTCTCTCACAACACCATCCATATAAATATTAAACAATGAAGGTGACATCACACATCCCTGTCGCAGCCCCACTCTCACGGGAAACCAATCGCTCACAGCATCTCCCACTCTTGCACACGCTCTACTATTTATATAGAAACTTTTCACCCCTTTTAGTAACCTACCATCAAGTCCATACAGTCTTAAAACAGTCCACAAAGCCTCTATATCAATTCTGTCATACGCTGTCTCTAAATCCATGAATGCCCAAAACACATCCTTGCCTTTCACTAAATACTTTTCACACACTTGTCTCACAGCAAACACCTGATCCACGCATCCCCTCCCTCTCCTAAAGCCACACTGCTCATCACCAAATACGCCCTCTGTACCCTCTCTAACTCTCATAAATAACACTCTACCAAACACCTTACCTACAACACTCAACAGACTTATACCCCTAAAGCTAATACATTCATACTTATCACCCTGGCCTTTATACAACGGGACCACACAAGCATTTGCCCAGTCAATTGGCACCATACCTTTCACAAAGCACACATTCAACAATCTTACTAACCAGTCAACAAAAGTCACTCCACCACCCTTCAGGCATTCAACAGGACACCCTTCCATACCTGCAGCTTTCCCTGTTTTCATCTCCTTTACTGCCTTCTCCACTTCCTCCTTCGTGATCAAAGAATCATTCAACTCTCCCAACACATTTATTCCTTGCACCCTTCCATCTGCCACAATCTCAACCACCCTTTCCTCCTCTACATTTAACAATCTTTCAAAATACTCTGCCCATCTCTTCCTCACTGCATCAACCTCAGTTAACATCCTTCCATCCTCTGCTTTTATTCGCACTTCCTTCCCTGACTCTCCTTTTCGCACGCTTTTCACCTACTTCCAAAACATTTTCTTACTCTGCTGAAAATTCTCAGTCAGCCACCTACCCCACCTCTCATCTGCTGCCACTTTAGCATCACGCACAGCTCTTCTCGCCCTATTCCTCCTTTCCTTATACCTCTCATATGACACCTCATCCTTCCTCTGCAGCCACACTTCATATGCACGTCTCTTCTCAGCCACAGCCATACTTACTTCCTCGCACCACAATTCACTTCCTTTTCTTACACCACCACCCACACGTCTCACACCACACACCTCTTCTGCATGCCCCACCACAGCACTCTTAAACAACTGCCACTCCTCCTCCACACTGCCATTTTCCTGATCTTTCACTGCGTTCCACTCATCTTTCAATTTCTCCTGATACTCTATCATTTTCTCTATTTTATCCAACTCACTCACTTATGTATGCTTATATCTTTCTTCTCAAACAAGGTATTTCCAATCACCATCTCTCGATCAACGCACATCCCTATCATTCGTTCCCTATTTTCATTTCTTCCAGGCACACCATGCATACCAACTACACCTTCAACTGCTACATTTCCCACTCTAGCATTCAGATCTCCCATCATTACCACATTCACATTCGCTCCAAAACTCTGCAGACATTCATCAACATCATTCCAGAAAGACTCCCTCTCTTCTTGATCCCTTTCACTACCAGGCCCATATGCACTCACAAATACCCACAACTCACATTCAAATTTCACTTTCACCCACATCAGTCTCGATGACACCTCCTTCCATTCAATCACACACTGCTGTACTTCCGGCCTCATTAACAAGGCCACACCTTCTCTTGCCCTTCCTCTATCAACACCTGACAATCTTCCATTGACACTTCCAAACTTAGACTCACCCTTCCCTTTCATTTTTGTTTCACTCAAAGCTAACACATCCAACTTTCTTCTCATAAACATTCTCCCAATCTCCTCCCTTTAAGCCTCAGTCGTACTGCATCCACGCACGGTCATACACCCAAATACTCAGTAACAGCGTGGGAGCCAGTGAGGGTGGAGGTTATACAGCTGTGCTTAATACATTATCAGAAAACCACTCCCGGACTTTGAATTCACCTAAAATTGACGTCAAGGGGGTTTAACATATATATATATATATATATATATATATATATATATATATATATATATATATATATATATATATATATATATATATATATATATATATATATATGTGTGTGTGTGTGTGTGTAATTCATCGGGTCGGTCAGGATCACTTGATGGTCGTGATCATCAGCGTTTACCCTCCCGGAAGGGAGCTGAGAGCTCATATAGTCCGATCTAAGGGCAAGGCTGTGACCTTCACACACGCACACACCCGTCCCCTTGTTCTAGGGGGACAGTAACCACCCACTTCGTCAGTGAAACTTTTCGCAACCTGAGCGAGGCACGAACTCCCGTCCACCAGTTGGCAAGCGGGAACGTTACCACTGCACCAGCGAGCGGTGTGTGTGTGTGTGTGTGTGTGTGTGTGTGTGTGTGTGTGTATACTGTACGCACGTGTAATGTTTCTCCAGTATAAATATATATATTAATTAATCAAATAATTAGTTAATTCATTTATCTACCTATCAATATATTTATCTACTTATATATATATATATATATATATATATATATATATATATATATATATATATATATATATATATATATATATGCTGTTTCATAGGTCGAAAGGGCCGGAGCTTATAAGGGATGTGTGACGACACTACTGACCAGCAAGTCAGCGCAGTAGCGTGCATGATGTCATTACAGGACTAGCTATCCCATCAGCACCCTGTGAATTGATGCTGACGGTCCTTCAGTTTATTTATATATATTTATTATGTATTCCTCTGTGTTGTTCGTAACACCAATCGCAATTAAACAAAGAATCCATGATTACTGAAGACAAAATTTTTTGTTGTAAGAAACCTGCAGCATTAGCGAAGAAAAAGTCTGGTATCTCTTTCACTTACCACAGTGCAGTGCCAGGAAGTGATAATGAGTTGTATCTAGTTTATTTTACGACCAAAAGGTCGGTTAAGTGAGAGTGTGTGGCTGGGGCATAGTTGTTACCATGTGGACGTGATCAGAACATAGATTACGTTACCTAGTTGCTAAGTCATTTTTTTTTTCCTACTGTAATTTACTAGTATTAAGTCTCTTTATAATATAAAAACTCGAGTGGATGGTAACAAGTGCCTTTGGGCACGTAATCCAGCATAATATAAGAGTGCGCGAAGTGATGTAAGGCACGATGATTTTTATTGTTTTTCAATGTAAGGGTATAAAGAGAGAGGTGTTGGTGAGTAATTATTGTAACTAGAGAATGTCATTTTTTTCGGGTAATCGATTGCAAGGGGAAAGGCATCACACTGAGTCTATCACGAGTCTATAATAATGAAAATTTTAAATAGCATAAGCCGCCATCCCCCCCCCCCCTCCCCTTTCCCATCACGCAGTTTTGGCATGTTTCACTCTCACCGGCCGTGATATGTGACGGGTAGCGGTACTGTCATCCTCCCCCCCCCCCAAGGAATTATGTAAGTAAATTGATGATATTTATGTCTGATATGTTGAAGCGCGAATAAGTGATACTTCACGAGTGATAATAGTGACGAAATAAAGAAATAGACTCGGGTAGAATCAAGTGTTGTCGTTCCTCAGGAAGTGTGTAGCGGCCACGCGAGGTGATGCCATTAGCCACTGGAAGAGCGAGTCCCGAGTTTCCCGCTCACTACCCTGGTATTCCATGAGCTGAATAGTGAAAATTTTCCCATATATTTGTGTATTGTACTATATATTATTATTTAGTGTGTAACTGGAATACGAGAACACTAGCTAGTTCTGTCTGAGTCTCAGATAAATGTGTAATTTTTGTGGGCCAAGTATCAGGTGCCTGGGAACTGTGAAAGACTCATTACAGTTGGTTGGAAAGTTTTCGGTAAACACAGAGACATTATGAGAAGTAGCTTGCCAGTTTGTATGAAACGAAAAGTATTTAACTAATGTATAATTCCAGCTATGACGTATGGTTGGGAGACCTGGAAACTGACAAAATTGATGGAAAATAAATTAATCCGTTCTCAGAGAGGAATGGAAAGGTCGATGCTGGAAATATCTTTAAGAGACAGGAAAAATTCAACGTGGGTGAGAGAGCAGACTAAAGCCAAAGATATTATACAAGTTATAAAAGAACAGATATGGAGGTGGGCAGGCCATGTAGCACGAATAAGGGATAACTGATGGAGCGAGTGGCTTGCTGACTGGACACCAAGAGATTGTATGCGTAGAAGAAAAAGGCCAGACAGGAGGTGGAGAGATGAGATTGGGAAATTTGCAGGGAAAACGTGGCAACGATTGGATCAGTCAAGAAATTCGTGGAGAAGGTTGGGGGAGGCCTTTGTTCAACAGTGGACTCCTAATGGCAGACGATGATGATGATGATGATGATGATGATGAACCTAACTAGCCTAGCCTAGCCTAACCTAAACTTAACCTAGATTATTGCAGCTTCACCTAATCGCAGCCTAAATTAACTTAACCTAAATTAACTCATTCCATTTTACGCTTATTTCACGAATTCACTAGACATTTCACAAAATGGTTGATTTCATAGTTTGCTTGCAACATATTGATTATCTAATTTACTTATTTATATGGAAATTCTCGGTGTTTCACTTAACAGTGCCCTCAGCTGGACCTTTCATGTTAGATCACTTGCTAAAACTGCTTCAGAAACCTGGATATATATATATATATATATATATATATATATATATATATATATATATATATATATATATATATATATATAAAACACAACTATTAAACTGACGAGCATTTATCGTTAATTTACGAGAGTCATGTGTGCCCTCTGATGGAATATTGCTCATCCTTGTGGAGTGGATGAGGAGAGGTTGCACTAAAACAACTGAACACAATTCAGAACAAAATTCAGAACAAAGCTGTTGGTATTATTAATAACCCTGTATATACAAATGAACTACTTTCCCTTCAAGTAAGAAAGAATGTTGTTTCCCTTGCATTATTTTGCAGATACTTTTATGGCAAATGCTCAGACGAGGTTGCATACATTGTGCCACCTCTCCATGCCTTCCCCCGTGCTACAGGGGCATCTGGTAGCGCTCATGACTGGATTGACACACTGTCGTATTGCAGACCTTCTGCCCATCAAAATTCTTTTATTCCCCGAACTGCATCTCTATGGAACTCGCATCACCAGAATAGTTTCCCCCCCAGACGTCAGCCTACAGCAGATTAAGTCCAACTGTCTCAGATTTTTATGAAAGGAGGCCATCTGCAATTTGGTGTATGGATTATTACCACCCGCGTTGCGAACCGAGTGGAGTGGTAATGTTTTCAGTTGTGAGGTTGGCTGGCTTGCTGGCTTTGCTTGCGTGTGGGTCAACAAGATATCTCATCAACGGTTTGAGCTATCAACATGAAACTTTGAGGGTATCAAGATTTGGCCAAAATCTTGGACGAGTTAGAAATGGGCACTCGGGGTCAAGGTCAAATTTGCCAAAATGGCTGCCAAGGGTCAACCAGTTGGCCTTTGGTGACCTTGACCTTGATTCCGAGTGCCCATTTTCGAACTCGGCCAAGATTTTGGCCATATTTTGATACCCTGAAGGTTTCATATTGATAGCTCAAGCCGTTCATGAGATAATATCTTGTTGATCTACACATAAACAAAGCCTGCCAGCCAACCCCACAACTGAAAACATTACCTCTCTGCTCGTTTACCACCCGCACTGTTAAGCAAGCGGAGTGGTAATGTTCTCACGTGTGTTGTTGGCTGCCTGGCATTGTTGTGTGTTTACATTCTGAATTTGTGCCAAATCAAAAATGGAGGTGCAAAATTATGTGCCAAGGAAAAACTTTCCCATTACGCGGGTTGTGAGATCCCATTGTGAGATGGCTTCGAGTTATTTAATTTGTTTTTCCTTCCTCGGTTCATTTTATATATATATATATATATATATATATATATATATATATATATATATATATATATATAGCGTATGTGTGTGTGTGTAAATATATACATTTATTTTCTGTTTCTTTGTCTATCTATTTAAATAAATGTGTAGATAGATATATATCTATCTATTTACACATATTTATTTACTTATCTTTTTATTTGTCTATCTGTCTGTCTACATATATACTGTATGTCCTACATGGTAGGATAGCCAGTTTACACCTTGCCTCAGTACTGTTCGGATGTATTATAGTCAGTCACTCTCAGAAGTAAGGCACATCTCGCGAACTCAGAGAAAACTAAACCAATGAATATGAAGCACAACACCTGAATTCCTCGGTTGCTTAACCTATGACGCTCGATCATGATTTTCCCCTGGTGTAGGGGGATCCCCGAGTACAGAGGAAGTAAATTATTATCTTCGTATTCACTGTGTGTCGTAACAGTGGATTAAATGGCCGTGGGGGCTGGGAATCCCACTGTCCTATAGATACGTTCTCCCGCATACTTTCGCTGTGCAAACGCCGGATCTATCACCGCCGAATGAAGCAATATTGACTCTAATCAACATCGACTTCTCTTCCTTCTACCTTAGTGCCATACAGCCAAATAACGATTTGGCGTTAGTTTTATATTCTTCCTTCCTTCGGTCATGAGTTAAAGTTGGTGGGAAGGGGGGTTATGGGCTGGAGGGAGGAAGAGGCCAGCAATAAGGATCACTTAGAAATATGGAGAAAGAGACGGGATTTAATTTGAAGGAGTTTCCTTTCTGTCAAGAATTCTTAATTTGATGACAACTTGACAGTCAAATATAATTCTGCTCTCCTGTTATAACGCTGAATGAACGTGGTCAAGAGGATTGGTGTTGTTGTTTAAAGATTCCCTGCACCTGTAGTGCAGGCCGGGCCATACATTAGCCCGGTCAGTGGGGTATGGGCTGGTTAAGTAACAGTAAGTGGGGAGGACAGGACCTGGGGATTGCCCAGCACACACGTCCTATCTCCTGGCTGGTTTTGTGGTGTGTGTGTGTGGTCATGAGGAGCAAACGTAACTGTGTGTATTTTATTTACTGAGTACAAGCTTGTGTCTTGTGAGATCTAATCCACCATTTATGCCATAATCTCCTACATCGCTGTTAGGCGTAATAGTCAGAAGTAGGAAGTTTATAATAATGGCCTTCCTGAACATTTAATATTACTGAAACTAATATTGGTTCCCTATTCCTTCCACACTGCTTCCCTCACTACTAAGCCTCCTGTCTCGCCTTCACCGTGCTATATCAGAGGAACAACTAAAGATCTAATTATCTCTATACTCACTTACATATGCATAGTATTAAGCTAGAGAAACATGTGGACGTTGACGGTAAGAATATCAAATGTTACACCGACGTATTACACCGGATAATCTTACATCATTCTAGATCGGAAACAAATCGTACACACAAGTATGCAGACTAACGTTCAAATTAACACACATACACACACACAACACACACACATACACACACACACTGTCGCACATATGGACACAAACACGCGCATAACCACATAAACACACACACAAACATACACAAACACGCACATAACCACATAAGCACATGAATAAACATACATAACACTCACGGATATAGATCACAAAGAGAGAGAGAAAGAGAGAGAGACTTCACTTTTCATAGTAATATATTGTAATTAAGCTCACTGCGCATTACGGCATTGCCTGGGTCTCACGACTAACCAAAACACCCCGCCTATCCACCCATCCTACCCAACCATTCACCCATCCACACACTGCCCCATCACGTCCACCCTTCCCACTTACCCACCCACCCACGTTGCCCCACTCGGTTCCATACTGGCCCTCCCCACCCTGCCCCACCACACCCACCTACCCATCCCACTCACCCTGCTCACACTCCCCACTCATCCAACCTACCCAAATCGTTCCCCTGCCCATCCCACTCACCACCCATCAATCTGACCAGCCGAAATATTGTTTTGAATGTAAAAAAAATTACAGTAATTGGGCACCATGTTTCCAACATACTGACTTGATACTGACATGATTAGTAATTGTTTTGGACATCAAGGGCGCAAATTCAGCGAATTCAAAACACACCAATAAATTCGCCATAAAAGAGTACCTCTGCTAGAACCTTTAGAGCCCTGTAGATAGTTTCCCATTAATATCCATACTTGACAAATGCACAGTCAGACAGGCACACTACAAAAAAATACAGATAAGATATTTGGGTGAGTCACAGACTCATTACTGGCAGTGACTGGGACATTCTACCAAGACCAGGATCACTGTTTAGCAATAATCTCCATATACTTTTGAGCAGGTGTTTAAGAATTATAAGAACTTGCATTAACTTGCTTCCAGCTACACCCTCTAGGGGCCTTGCCCCACCCACCCTTTCTCCCCAAAGGGTGTATAATTGCCCCATGGACGTAATTTCCCCCATGGACCTATTTTACTCTATGGACCTATTTTCCCCATAGACCCATTTTTCCTCTTCGACCTATATACCTATGGATTGATGTAATCCCTTGGACCTAATTTCTCCATGGACCTACGTACCACCTTTGACCTATATTCACCATGGAACTATTTTCTTACATGAGCCAACTTTCTCCCATGGCGTTATTTCTCACATGGACCTCTTTCTTCTTTTACCGCATGGAGTAGGAGTTCCCTATGGACTTATTTTCCACCAAGGACTTATTTTACCCACAGACCTGTTTCCCCCGTGAACCCATTTTCCACCCAGATGCCTATTTTCCCCAGTGGATGAACATTCTCCAAGGTCCTATTTCCACCTCCTTCCCCCTCTTTGTGCCTGTTGCCTCTTTTGCCCCATGAATAATATTCCCACACTGACCTGTTTTCCCACTCCATGTGCCTGTTTGGCCCATAAATGTATTTTTCCCCTAGTGCCCTTTTGCCTAGGGACCTATTACATCCATAGAATTAGGAGTAGTTTCCTTACACAAACCTATTTTACCTCGAACCTATTCTCCACATAGATCTACCTGTTTTTTTTCCCCAAAGATATATTTTCCCCCATGGAGAAGCATCAATTCCCCACATAGACCTATTTGTCTCCCTTCGGCCAATTTTTCCAATCACCTTTTTCTTTCTGTTCCAACTAGGAGCATGCTTCTACCTGGACCAATTTCCTCAAAGGACATCTTCCCCCATGGATCTATTTTCACATCTGGACCCGTTTCAGTAATCGACCTAAGGAATGTACCCCATGGACTACTCCTCTTTGGCCCTATCTTCCCCTATCCACCCACTCACCAACCCACAAACCTAACTACTCTCGCGGTGTAGTAAGCCAGTTTCCTGTCCCACACATCCATTCA
>NC_136957.1:33280688-33315688 GCF_032717465.1 Coenobita brevimanus | reverse complement strand
TAAAACCCCTGTATAGAGTCAACAATTGTGCAGGGGTAAAGAAGGAACAGAGTCGGCTTAGCACACCCAATCTCTTGGAAGCAGATTTTACAAGAGATGTAATATGATCTTTCCAAGACAAGTCCCGAGTAAATGAAACCCCAGGCATGTTCAAGGATGATGCAGGATTAAGCTGAATATTATCAAACATTAGTGGGTATACCTGTGGAAGATTTTGTCGGGTTGATAGGTGCAAAAACTGAGTCTTTGATGCATTAAAAACAACAAGATTATTTTTACCCCAGTTAGAGATGTGAGCCAAGTCAGACATTAGATGTGCCATAGCCTCATCCCTTGTTTGTTGAGGTAACTGCTGAGATGGAGGTTGCAGGAATCGAATGGAAAGGTGAAGGGTGGAGTAATCAGCGTATGAGTGGATAAAGTTAGATGTACAGCTTAGAAGGTCATTGATGAATAAAAGGAAGAGAGTTGGTGATAGGACAGAGCCCTGAGGAACACCACTGTTAATAGATCTAGGAGAAGAACGATGGCCGTCTACAACAGCAGATATAGGACGACCAGAAAGGAAGCTAGAGATGAAGGCACAGATAGAAGGATAGAATCCGTAAGAGGGCAGTTTGGAAATTAAAGATTTATGCCAGACTCGATCGAAAGCCTTAGAGATGTCAAATGCAATGGCAAAGCTTTCGCCAAAGTCCCGAAAGGAGGATGACCAGGAGTCTGAAAGGTAGGTGAGAAGATCGCCGGTGGAGCGTCACTGACGGAACCCATACTGACGACCAGAAAGAAGGTTGTGATAGGAAAGATGCTTTAAAATTTTTCTATTAAGAACAGACTCGAAATCTTTTGAGATACAGGATGTTAAACCAATTGGACGATAGTTAGAGGGTTGGGAATGGTCACCCTTCTTTGGGACTGGCTGAATGAGAGCAAACTTTCAGCAAGAAGGAAAGGTACAAGTTGACAGACAAAGATGAAAGAGTTTGCCTAGGCAGGGTGTAAGCAAAGAAGCACAGTTCTTGAGAACAACAGGAGGGACTCCATCAGGCCCATATGCCTTATTAGTATTGAGGCCTGTGACATCAGAAAATACATCAGCTGAAGAAATTTTAATGTCAGCCATGAAGAAGTCAGAGGGGGGAAGTGATGGAGGAACAGCACAGGAATTGTCTAAGGTGGAATTGGAGGAGAAAGTCTGAGCGAAGAGATCTGCTTTATCAGTAGAAGACATAGCTACAGAGCCATCAGAGTAGAAAAGAGAAGGGAAAGATGATGAGGTAAAGTTGTTAGAAAGGTTTTGGCAAGGTGCCAGAAGGAGCGGGAAGAATTCGAGTTGGAGAGTTGAGAGCACTTAGTATGGATGAAATTATTTTTAGCAGAGCGAAGAACAGACTTAGCACGGTTCCGGGCAGAAACGTATTAAAGATGTGATTCGAGGGTGAGTTGGCTCCGGTACCTTTTATAGGCCCTCTTCTTGTTGTGGACAGCATTAGAACAAGCGTGATAAAACCAAGGCTTTCGTGCATTAGTCAAAGGATATGAGAAAGGAATGTTTGCTTCCATGCCCGAAAGAATAACCTTTGTAATGCGCAAGACACACCCAGATAGCTCCCAGCCATGGAAGCAATAATCATTCCAGGGAAAATCAAAGAAGTACTGCCTGAGGGCCTCCCAGTCCGCAGCTCCAAAGTGCCACAGACGACGTTTCTTTGGAGGAACCGCAGGCCGTACTGGAGTGATAGGACAGGTTAAGGTGATAAGGTTGTGATCGGAGGAGCACAACGGAGAGAAAAGATTAACAGTGTAAGCAGAAGGATTAGTTGTAAGGAAAAGGTCAAGTATGTTGGAACACTCTCCAAGGCGATCAGGGATACGGGTAGGGTGCTGTACAAGCTGCTCTAGGTCATTAAGGATAGAAAAGGTGTAGGCTTGTTCACCAGGTGGATCAGTGAAAGGAGAGGAGAGCCAAAAGTGGTGGTGAACATTGAAATCTCCTAGAATGGAGATTTCAGAGAAAGGAGAAATGGATAGAATGTGTTCCATCGTAGAAGTAAGATAGTCAAAGAATTTTTGATAGTCAGTAGAATTAGGAGATAAGTAAACAGCACAGATATATTTAGTCAGAGAATGACAGGAAAGCCGAAGCCAGAGTGTAGAGAATTCGGAAGAATCAAGTTCAGGAACACGAGAGCAAGATAAGTTGTTGCGTATATATACACAACAGCCACCTTTGGCTTTGAAATGAGTATAGAGAAAGTAGGAGGATACAGAAAAGGGTCTGCTGTCAGTTGCCTCAGACAGCTGAGTCTCAGTTAGAAAAAGGAAGTGAGGTTTAGAGAAGGAGAGATGGTGCTCAACAGAGCGAAAGTTAGAGGAAAGGCCACGAATGTTGCAGAAATGAAGAAGAAGAGAGTCAGACAGTGGTTCCAGGCATCTTGAGTCGTCACCGGGAGAGGGGCAGAAGGTGAGGGCATTTATGGTTCCCCCCCCCCTGGGGACTCCGAGGCTATGTTATTCGATGCCATTTTTTCTTTTTAAATTTTGAAAAGGAAGTGTGGTGTGTACTGTGCATGTAGTTTGGTGTTGATAGTTAGAGAAACTTGTACTGGAGAGCATGCTGGCCTACTCTCTGTGTTACTGAGACACTGAAAAAGTTCAGCAGAGGGGGATGGTCGGGACCTAGTCCCGAGGGCTGATGAAACGGGAGCTCCAGCTCTCCCTATTATCAGCTTTCCATCCACCTTGGGAGTACTGCCCTGCTCGACTGGTGCTCAGTCTACTCCACACTATATCTCACTTAAAAAAGGAAAATCTTGTTATAAAACACATAAATGCTCATTCTCTTCAGTCTAAATTTGATTAAATAAAGCACATGATCGAAAAAAAGAGACATGATATACTTTGTGTTAGTGAACCTTGGTTGCCTTCTCACACTCCAGATGTGTACGTACTTTTACGTAACTACAAATTTATCGTAATGATAATGGACGCGGCGCGGGTGTCTGTATCTACTGTACATTAAGCAACACTTATCCTCGAGATTGATAGATCCCAAACCTCAAAACAAACAGGAGTGGAAGGTATCTGGATCTCTAAACAATATAGAAAATTACCCTCAATCACTGTAGGATGTATTTACAGACACCCGAAAGCTCCTTATGATTCCCTTGATTATATTATCGAGGTGCCATGATCTGCTTTAATTTTCAAGAAAACTACATTTGTCTTAGGAGATCTAAATGACAATCCTTTCTCCCATAATAGCAAATTATTCTATATAATATCCAATAATAAACCTGACACAAGTAGTTAATAGGCCTACACGAATCATTCCTACCTTTGCTACTCTTTTTGATATAATTATAACTAATAGTCCTGAGAAAATAACTCGTAACAATGTTGTTCCACATATTATAGGTGATCCCGACTCTCATATCTTTAACTGTAAATATAAACGAGCCTAAACATCCACCTAGTATCATAACTTTCCATGACCTGACAACCTATAGCAATGATGTACTATGTTCCCACCTACTAACTGAAACAAAGAACTTAAATACTATTCTGGATACTGACAATGTAAATGAACAGGTTGATATGTTAACCTCAGTGCTCACCAGAAGTATTCACAAATACGCTCCCCTTGTAACCAGGGAAATAAAACCTCCTCCTGCCCCTTGGACTACTGACGAAATTCGATAAATAATAAAAACACGGGATCACACACGCAACCAATTACATCAGAAAAGGTTCAACCCGCCATTACAGGAAAGTTACAAGGATTTAAAGAAAATAGCCAAATCACTTATTAATCAAGCTAAAAATCAATATTATCACAATGAACTCTCAAACTCATGAGGAAATATTTCTGAAACATTGAAAATAGTCAAAAACATAATACCCAACAAAAAAAAAAAAAAATCCAACAATAGTCTTTTTGATGATCCACAAAGTAAAGCAGAAGAAAATAAGTTTTTCTCAAATGTAGGTAAAAGAACTTTTGAAAATACCCAGGTCTCCTTGCAAGCAAGTAACACCGTAAATCCTCCATCTAAAAGACCTGTCACAGGTAATAGGACACGCAGCATGATAGTTCCGACCAAATACTGTTGATGTTAACACCGTAATATTAACAATTAAACATTTACAAAATACTAAATCTTATGGCTCAGATAATATTTCACTTCGTTTTATTAAGGATTCCCTCTTCATAATCGCATTTTATTTAACCCACGTAAAAAATTCTTCAGTTGTTGCGGGCGTATTCTCTAATGCAGTGGTTCTCAACTCGTTTCAGGCCATGGACCACCAGCCCAATTAAAAAAAAAAAATCGTGGACCATTTCATTTTTGAGTAATGATAAATAAAGCATAGACAACAAACATTTAGGTTAGCAATATATTTCTTACAAACAGAATTTCGAGAAATGATATAAAATAGTAGACAGCTGGCATTTTGGTCTGAAATATATTTCTTCCAAACATAATTTCCAGGAAATATGCGAATACTTCTCTAACATTTTCCTGTGAAATTTATATCTAATAAACAGAATTTTGAAATTATGTGGGAGTATACAACTAACATTTTTCTTTGCAACCAGACTTTCGGATTCTCTTCTCACTGACAAGCTAATGTTAGGAGTGGTAATTGATAATGCACAATGAATATCGCTTTCCACTGCAAGCCGATTCCTCTGTTTGGACTTAATGGGCAACAAACATGAAAATCCGCTCTCACACGTGAAAGTTGATGCAAAAGGCAGAAGACATCTGACTCCATGTGTTGACAATTTTGGGTAAGTACCAATCATACTGGAATAATCAGTAGGAATAATACAGTAAAATGAATGGTCAATTATTTATTTTGATAAAATTGTTCGTACTGAATTTTCAATAAATTAAAAAATATGTGCACCAATCTCCAGTTTATTACTAGATATAGTGGACGTCCTGTGGACCACCCAAAAAGTCACCATGGACCACAGTTGTCCATGGACCACCAGTTGAGAACCACTGCTCTAATGCTTGAAAGAAGGCTGTAGTCACGCCTTTACATAAAAATGGGGACACTCATGTCGTGAGCAATTACCGACCATTCTCACTGCTACCTTTGTTTTGATTATTAAAAAATATTGTCTCAACTCAACTAACATTTCTCGAGTCAAACAAACTTCTCTCACAAGCCCAGCATAGTTTCCTTCCTAAGCTATCCACAAATACAGCACTCACAGTTATCACTGATAATATCTACCATAACATGGATAAGAAACACATCACTTTTAACCCTCTGTGATTAATCAAAAGCTTTCGATGGAGTCAAAGATTCCATTCTTCTCAATAAACTCAGTAAAGTCATTGTCGATAGCTTCTGGTTTGACAGCTACCTTAATAACAGACACAGTCTGTTCACATCCAAAACATCAAATCCTCTGAATCAAATGTCACTTATGGGGAACCACAAGGTTCAATTCTTGGCCCTATACTGTTCAAAATATACTGCTATGTGAACGATCTCTCAGAATTCTTAACGGCTGTATTTAGTGCAATATGCTGATGACACTCAGTTTCTTCACAGTGGCAAACTAGATTCTCTCCAGGATATATTGCACAAAGCAGAGGAAACCTTGAATACAGCCAGGGAATATTTTCTTAAAAACGGTCTTCTTCTAAATACCACTAAAAGGCAATGTATCTTTTTATGGTGCAGGCAAATGATCTCACTAATACAACCTAACACTACCGTTCGTGGAGACACAACAGGTCAACCCTACACTTAGGTAAAATACTTATGTATATATATGGATTGCTACATGACCTTTGATAAGCATATAAATGTACTTAGCAAAATAGTTATGGCCTTATTAATCTATAATAACACGATAAAAGATGGCTTTGACAAAGAAACTCGACAAATCATAATGCAGGCACTGGCCCTATGTCTCCTGAACTACGGCAAGTTAAAATGGGGCACTGCAAGGAAATCCCAACTTCAACTTGTGTAGAAACTACAAAATTTTGCTGCCAAAGTTGTCGATGGAAAAGCAAGGAAGTATGACCATGTCACTCTAATTTGAAAAGAACTGAAATGGCTAAACACTCAAAACAAGATAAAGTTTGACACAGCTGTCACAGTCGTCAAGTATCTTGTTAATCTCTACCCTGACTATATCCTTTCTTTTCTATCGGTACATAATATGACATAAAGTATTACTACACAAAAAAATATCATGTACGTTCCTAAGGTTAATACCGACTCAGGTGCAAGATCTCTAGCAGTAATAGGGCCAAAGATATGAAACCATCTCCCAGAGAATGTCAAGGAAGCACATAATTTAAACACCTTCAAAATCAGACTAACAATCACTTACCAAACACCCCTCAGTAATCTTACTGTCTACCACTAAACAAAAATAAACTAGCAAAATATGGTGCAAAAATATGATGTAATAATTCACAAACACAACACTTTAAAAAAGGAAATGTAATGACATTAATATACTGAGAATTGTACAATTATATACTTTCTGTATTATACTCCCTAACACTTATATCTACAGTTATAATCTTCACATCTACACTTTGTACAATTATTGTATACATAATTTATATTGTTATATGAAAAACCACTGTTTGTAGAAATAAACATTATTATTATTATTATTATTATTATTATTATTATTATTATTATTTTTATTATTATTATTCTTTATTATTATTATTATTATTTCTCTCTCTCTCTCTCTCTCTCTCTCTCTCTCTCTCTCTCTCTCTCTCTCTCTCTCTTTGTTTCACCATCTGACCGACTGTCTGACTGTATGTCTCAGTCCTATTCAGTGTGTCCATGCTTCTCTTCAAGACTGTCTGTCCTCTCTCTATTTATGTGTCTGTTTGCCTGTCTGTCTTTCTTATGAGATGGGGGTGTTTATACATAAAGCTAAATTTTAAAAGTCTAGGCATTAACAAGAATATTATTGTAATTTCTGCCAGTCAGTAATTTTAATAATGTGCTTCTCTCACTGGCCGGTATTTTCGTCGCTTAAGGAGGCTCCCTAGCACTTCTTCCTTAGCGATTTATTTTTCGGTACGGACGGTCAGTATAATTCTTTATGTTGTTTATAAAGATTATAGTGATATCAGAACTATTTATGTAACACATAAGATAGCAAGATGTAATAAACTAAGTAAATAGCTCAGGAAGAGATGTTAGGGAACTTCCTCAACCAACGGGAATACGGGCCCTTGTGCCTGTCTATCTTAGTGACGAGAGAGGTGTGTTTTCCCTAAATACGAATAAAGGGCTTAGGGCAAATGACAGCACTCAACGTTCTGCCTGCCTGCCTGCCTGCCTGCCTGTCTGTCTGTCTGTCTTCTTTATGTGAGGGGCATATACTTACCAAAGTTGATTATAATCGTCTGTAGTGCATGAATAATATATCTGTCAAATGTAGATGAATAACAGATTTTGTATGCTTGACTGTTACTTTGTTACCTTCCCTGGTATTCACATATGTCTCTCCTGGACGGCCGTGATCTCACTTAAGCTGAATAAAAATAGTCTGGCGATGGGAAGAATGAAATTGTATTCACTGTTATTGTACACCTCAGGGAATATATCAGTATTTCTGTCTGTCTGTCTGTCTGTTTGTTTTCTTTATGGGAGATTTGTGTTTTTTCTTTTTTTTAATGTGTCCGACTCTGGACATAGGCTTTACAGCAGTCCTCCTATATACCATACACTTCCACATGTCACCACTTCGGCACTAACTCCCACCGCCCATACTGAATACATGCTAAGGCAGTCTCATACAGGACTGGTGTATTGGTTTTAGTGGGGGTATTTTTAAGACATGTCGGCGGGTCATCTGGCAGATCAGTAGAGTCTGATTTTATGAAATTCAAATCCGTAATCTGTTCCCTGCCCCAGCAGGGATTCGAATCTGTATCCATTAGGACTGCAGGCCACCTCTCTACCGTTTCAGCCATCGCCTTTGTGTGCTCCCAAAGGCTGAATAAAATCGTCTGGCGGTGTCAAGAAGCATGTATCAGTAAGTAAACAGAAGTGCATAGGAGGATCAATAATGCAGAGTTTGTCTGTATCTGTTTTTCTTGCAGGAGGGGGTTTTCTTACCTGATCTGGATCAAATCGTTTGATCTGGCCAATACTAAAACAACACTTATGTTGAATAGCAAAAAGAGCATGTCTGTTTGTCTATGTGTCTTTTTTTGTTTCCTCATCCATACAGGAGTTGTATATTTTCGATCTAACATAAAATTGCCTGACTATAATAAGGGGAAAATGGGACTCTCGATTAATCTTTTGAGGAGTGCTCCTGTCTGTCTGTTAGTTTGTCTACGTAACTGTCTGACTGTCTGTCTTATAATTTTTTCCTTGTGGCAGGGTTGCGATCTCAATCTAGCTGAAACGTATCGTCTAATCAAAAGATGCGAAATAATTTAGCAGTCACTGAGAATCGATACTGTGATTATTGCCTGTTATTTTTTTTTAAATTAAGGTATGGCACATTTTCACCAAAACTGAATAACATCGTCCAGAGGCAGAAAGAGTAAAATCATCTCTGTTAATCATTAGAACTGAATAACATCGTCCAGAGATAGGAAGAGTAATCACAGTGAAACGTTCATGCAGTCTGCCTGCAGTTATGTCTGTTTGCCTGTCTGTTTTTATGTCTGTCTATCGCCTTGTCCTTATGAGAGTAAAATTGTTTGGGCGACAGCAAGAGCGAAGATAGGATCAGTGAATCAATAATGGAATATGATCATCTGTCTTTCAGTGTTGTCCCCTCAATAAATGACCGTTTATATTTCTGTCTGTCTTGGTGTGGTGATGGGATTCGCTTCTCACCTAGGCGTAAATAAATGATCAAATTATAGCAATATAAACCTGCATAATTTTGGAAAAATTTATCTGCTACATACTGCAGGATTTTACTCTTCCCTTCTCGAGTTCTATGGTGTCAGCAAGAATAAAATTCTAAAGTAGGCCTACATTGTTCACAACAATTGTGCAGGAATGTTGCAGCTTTTTTTTTTAATAACAGAACAGAGGAAGGAAAAGCAAATGAATAAAAAAAATCCATACATTAGATTACTGGCGTCCTCCACTCACAAAACATCTATAACAGTTGGACTTGAACAGCTGTAGGTTGAAGTTTAGGGAGAAACAACTCCGGGAGGCAAGTTCCAGAGAGATGCAATTGGAGGAAGAAAAGAATTCTGATAGGCAGAAGTTCTGCAGTATGGCTGTGTGACATTCCAATCATGAGCGCTACCAGATGCCCGTGCAGCACGAGGGAAGGCATGGGGAGTTGGCACAATAGACGCAACTTCGTCTGAGCATTTGCCAAAAAGGTATCTGTAAAATAATGTAAGGGAGGCAACATTCCTACTTACTTGTAGGAGAGGTGGTTTATTTATAGCAGCAGGATTATTAATAATTCCAATAGCTTTGCTCTGAATTTTGTCTAGTTGTTTTAGTGCAACCTCTCCACATCCATTCCATATGGGAGAGCAACAAGCTGAGAGCGCACATGACTCTTATAAATTATAGCTAACTGCTCATCAGCGAAGAAGTTACGGACTCTGTACAAGAATCCAGGTTTCTTTGAGGTGGTTTTAGCAAGTGATCTGACATGAGAGGTCCAGCTGATGATATTATTAAGTGAGACACCGAGAACTTCAATAACATTGGAGATGGAAGTATTAGTAGCATTGAAGGTAATATATGAATCTGACAATATCTGTCTATTAGTAAATTGTATTTATTTTGTTTTACTAGCATTAATTGAGACACGGGTGTTTTGTCCCCATTCATTGATTGTAGATAAGTTTTGATTTATGGAGATGACTGTACGGAGTTGAGAGTTAGAGATATTAGGCTTTGTACATGGGTGTTTGAGCATGAATGAACTGTGAAGTGTTGAGTCATCCGTATATGAATAGATGGGATTGTGGGTAACAGATAAGAGATCATTAATATGAACTAGGAACAGAGTTGGTGCCTGAACTGATCCCTGTGGCACGCCAGCATTAATTGAGTGAAAATTGGAATATACACCATCTACTTTTATCCTTATTTTTCTATCACTGAGACATGAGGAAAGCAGAGGAACAAAAAACGTTAGTCCATAGCAAGGGAGTTTGGACAGCAGGGAAAGGTGCCACACTCTCGAAAGTTGTAGAAATATTAAGGGCTACTGCATGAGTTTCTCCATGTTGGTCAATTGACTGATGGATGATATGAGTCAGGAGACTGAGTATGTCAATGGTGGATCTTTCGTAGCGAAAAAGCGAAAACCATATTGACTATCACTAATTAAGTTGTTGGATTCAAGATGTTTAATTACGTGCTAATTAAATGAAATTCCAAAAACTTTACCTACCAAAAGAAGATGTGACAGCTATTGGTCTGTAATCAGAGGGGTCAGAGGAACTTCCTTTCTTTGGTATTGGGTGGATATTGTCTTTCTTCAATGAATTACGGAATGAAGAAGTACATATGCATAGTCTGGATAATTTAGCTAGAACCAAGGCAAGTTCTGGGGAAAACTTTTTCAAAACAATTGGAGAAATTCTATATCGGCCTGGAGCTTTGTTGGCTAGTAAATTGTCTAGGATGGAATGTAAGTATCTTGTCTGTATTGTAAGTGAAACAGTTTCGGGAGAGTCAAGTTCTAGTACTGGGACGTTCTGGATGACTTCCTCAATGGTAGAATTTCTAGCAAATGTATCGGCAAAGATATTTGCTTTCCCATGCAGGTCATTTGTAATGTCGCCATTTGAAGATTTTAATGGGGGAATGGATGATTACTTGTTACATTTACTATTGAAAGAATTGAGAGTTAACCAGAATTTTCTATTATCAAGCTTTGCAAGCTAACACCACTGTTGGTGGAATCTAAACACAGACGAATGCAGGCTGTTATCAAGCGAGATAGATCGAGAGAAGAGACGGTCCAATACCCAGCTATAGGAGAAAATTAAAGACAACTGTAATGGAGTATCACACCCAGCGAATGGGTGAGGAACAAATGAACCACAACGTCTTTGATGTTGATTTTATTATCAGAATGGGTAAGGATGCTTGCTTACTCTTTCCAAGCAGATGATGCTGTAAGTGGAATAGTATAAACAGTGATTCGATGGCATTCAAACTATGATATGAAGACTTGACTGGTGGAGATTTTGTTGTTGTTCTGTCAGACCATTTAATTTATCGAAAGTTTCCTGATGCTGCTTCTCATTTTTGCTCTAATGATGATTCCATTCTGATTACAACATCTGTATACCTAAATCAAGCTTGGTGTCCATTTAAATACTACTGTCATTATCATCTATATTTGAAATTATCATTGCTCAATTGCCTTTGAATGACACGTTTCTGTCTTGTTACTGCCGTATGTTTTCAGACTGCTGTTACATGTATTTTCGTAATATGGCTTCTTCTATACGTCCTGAGTATGATGAAATTTTTTGAACAGCAAAAGCAGTGATTGGTGTTGGATGCATGGAAGGAGGAGGAGGAAGGAAGGAAGGAAGGGTAGGTGAAATGAGGGACGGCTTCGGCTGTGTCAGAACGTCGGACAATCAGTATTTCCTTGATTCCGGCGTTGACAAAGACTGTTGTTTTTAAACCAAGGGTGATCGTGAAAACTATTGTTCTGAAGTAGCTACCCACACTGATGGTTTCAGTTCATGCCGAAGTCAAAATAGAATAAAAAAAATATTTACTCCCATGGTTTTCCTCTTATTATGCAGATTGGTCTTAAACACATAACCCAAAATACAGAGATTAATTTAGTTGGCACCCGCAAAGCAACATCATCAGTCATGCTTAGTATATATATGCATGAAGACAGGATCCATTTTTTTTAGCTCAGGAATTTATATGCATTTTTCTTATTATTAATTTCTTATTATTAATTGAATCATTGTAAACCAAGCATCAGACAACAAACACATGCAGAGCTAAGAATGGCCTGAGAAGAAACGGCACCACAAAGATGACCGCAAATTGTAAAGAAAATGGAAAGTGGAATGGGGAATAAGGGCTGCAGGCAACCCACCTGCAGCATAGGCTGCTAACGGGGGAGTTGAACATGATGATGAAATTTTGTGCATTAGATTATCACTTTAGAGATAACTGTAATTTGGTTTTTAAAAAATATTACATCAAGAATGCTGAGTTTCATCTGTCTAGGCTGCCTTGGTCATAATAAATAAAACAAGCTGGTAGGCTATGGTGGCCAACTATAAGCAGACCGGTCCAAATAATACGTGGTGCTGCCAGCGACTGCAAGTGAGTTTTGACACTAAAAACCATTTCTATATGGAGGTACTCCAGTGCAACATTCCACCCAAGAACCAAGGGCCTGGATTACTAATCTTTGGAGCCTTGGCATTTCGTGCGAGCAAGGTCGCAATTTTAGCTCTTTTCATATTTTCTATGCTTGATGACCTTTGACCCCTGACCTGGCTGATATAGATCATGCATGTACCAAGTACATTTGTAGTCTTCATTAACGTCTATAAACATGAAAAGTTTCATTCGATTCCATCCATCCACTGTGGAGCTAGAGAACTTGAAATTGGCAGAATGGTACAACTCTTAGGTGGTGCTGCCAGCGACTGAAAGTGAGTTTCGACACTTAATATCATTTTTGTAAGGAGATACTTCAATGCAACATTCCACCCAAGAATCATGGCCCTAGCTTAATAATCTTCGGAGCCGATTTCGCACAAGCTTAGTTGTGGTTTTAGCTATTTTCACTGATTTTGAATTTGATGATCTTTGACCCCTGACCTGGCCAATGTAGTACATAGGTGTACAGTAGAAAGTTGTAGTACTAGTCAGTCTTTATAAGCATGCAGTTTCATTCACTTCCATAGAGATGCTGGGGAACTAGGGGAGCATATTTCAAAACAAATATTGGTTGCTAGGGACACTGAAACCAAGGTTGCCACTCGAAAACTAGAGGAGAGAGAGGAAAATGGATGGCACAGTTTCGATTTGGAATGACACCAAGATTACACTAAGAGAAGCCAGAGCAAAGCGTGAAAAGTTTTTTTTTTTTTTTTAAGCTGTTTTTCGTCCATTGCTAGACAACGAGTAGTTGTCTTGCAGTCATAACCTTGCTGCCACAACTAGGTCATAGGGTGGCCATTGTGTGCAAGTTTGGTCGGAATCTGTTAATTCTGAAGAGTAGAAAAGACTGCCTCAATTAAACAAGAAACCAAGCAAGAAAACGCGACAAACAATAGGGGCAGCATGAGCTGGCCAACAGGTGTTTGTGTGTGTGTGTGTGTGTGTGTGTATATATATATATATATATATATATATATATATATATATATATATATATAGTTACGGAACAGAGAAAGATAATGTACACTTTAAGTGAGAATACTAAAAATCACTACTGTCCCGTAAAGTTCCAGGTTCAAAACAAAAGAGTTAGGTAAAATTACAAGTTAAAGTTTAATGCTCAAACTAACAACAAAACATTCAGGACTCATAAGGATAATGTAATGGCAAAAAACAGGTTAAATATATGGTTAACTGCAATAGCCTCTATTAACACGAAATTAGCAAGAGTAAATTTACCTAAGTCAGCCCTGATAAAATGAAAATACACTGGGTAATGCTCAGTTAATGCAAGATAAATTATTACAGATACAAAATATTATTAAAAATAATGGCTGACAACAAGAACCCTACATAAATTACAAAAACTCACCACGCCTACAAATCAACACCTTATGCTACACAGTACAAGAAAAAATGCAACAACAGTTATACTCAAATTACACACAGCTGCTAGATGGCTGGAGACTTCCTAAGCACTCACAATAATAACTGTACAGGGGACGACAGAGATGTGAACAAAATGAGGAGTAGATCTAAGTGGCAATTAATGTAGAGACTGAGCTCATTATATAGGGGCCGGCAGAGCTTGATACAACTTGTAAGAAGGACGCGCAAATGAAGCCATGGGGACAAAGAGTTGACAATCCCGCTCTGAACAACAGAAAGGACGACTTACTCTACTATAACGGTAGAAGGGGGGGACTGAGGCTGAACACGCTCGTGATCAAACATGCAGCATACTGTGCGTTAAAATTACACAAAGGATGATGAAATCATAGGCTATGTAACACCTCACCACAAAGAAAAAGAAATTTACAAAGGAAATTTCTTATTACTCTAAAACAATCTGTCTAAAGTCTAGATAAGCAATCTGCAATAACATTTTCTTTCCCCTTGACATGTTGTATGTCTAATGAATACTCCTGAAGAAGTAGACTCCATCTTGTCAATCTTTGATTTTTATCTTTAAACTTACTAAGGAATTTCAGTGGGTTATGATCAGTATAAATGACTATGGGGTCAAACCCAGAACACAAATAAAATGAAAAATGCTGTAAACCCAAAATCAAGGCCAAAAGCTCTTTCTCAATAGTTGAGTAGTTCTTTTGAGGTGGAGTGAACTTCTTACTGTAATAAGATACAGGGTGTTCAATACCCTGTCATCCTCTTGCAGCAAAACAGCCCCAGCTCCTGTATCACTTGCATCAACAGCCATCTTAAAAGGCTTAGCAAAATTTGGAGTAGCGAGCACTGGCTGACTTAATAGGACAGCTTTAAGTTTGTTGAAAGAGGATTCACAGTTATCGGTCCAGACAAATTTAACTCCCTTTTTCAGTAGGTCTGTAAGTGGTGATACAAGAATAGAAAAGTTAAGAACAAATCTCCTGTAATAACCTACCATTCCCAAAAATCTTTGTAGCTCTTTCCTACTTTTAGGTCTGGGAAGATCACTTATAACCTGAACCTTAGCTGCTGCTGGTGCAACATGTCCATCACCAATTACGTATCCAAGGTACTGAACTTTAGCTTGACCAAACTCACACTTTGATAAATTAGCTACAAGATTAGCCTGAACTAAACGCTCAAGAAATTTACTGACATGGCATAGGTGATCTTTCCAGTTGTCACTGAAGATTAATACATCATCAATATAAACAACACACCCTGCCAAACCCTCTGTTACAACATTCATGAGCTTCTGAAATGTGGCTGATGCATTCTTCATACCATATGGCATTACATAACATGCAAAAGTCTTTCCTAGTGTTACAAAACATGAGATCTCCCTAGCACGTTCAGTCATAGGTACTTGCCAGTATCCCTTTAACAAATCAAACTTACTTATGTACCTAGCCTTTCCGATCTTGTCTATGCAATCTTCCACGCGAGGGAGAGGGTAAGTGTCTGTTTTGGTTATCTGATTAACACGTCTGTAGTCAATGCAAAGCCGCTGTGACCCACCTGGCTTAGGGACTAGAGTGACAGGAGAACTCCACTCGCTCTGACAGGGCTCAATCATCATGTGGTCCAACAGGTAGCCAAGCTCCTTCTGGATGAGAGGAACTTTCACTGGGTTCACACGGTAAGGAGGCAATTTAATTAGCTTTGCGTCTCCAACAATCGACATCATGCATCAACACAGTGGTTCTTCCTGGAGTGGCACGGAACACTTGCGGGTACTCCTGCAGTAATGCCAAAAACTCCTGCCTTTCTTTGGGAGGTAGATGAGAAAGCTTAGTCTGGAGATCATTCATGATTTCAGGATTCTTCCCCGAACTATCAATCAGGCTCATACTGCATGGGAGAGCTTCACTTGCAGACTCGGGTGGAACAGCTACAGTGCAGACTGGATTATTTTCGTCTCGCCTGTGATATAACTTTAGCATGTTGATGTGACAAAGTTGCTTGTTCTTTCTACGATCTGGTGTGGCGATGACATAGTTGACATCACTGAGTTTCTTCTCCACGAAATAAGGACCACTAAACTTGGCTTGAAGAGGTTGCCCATGCACCGGTAGCAGAATCAAAACCTGATCTCCTGGCTGAAAGTGGCGTAACCTGGACTTCTTATCATACCAAGTCTTCATCTTCTCCCTAGCAGCTCCTAAATTCTCTCTCGCCAGCTGTAAAGCAGTGGACAGCCGTTCTTTGAACTTCATCACATACTCCAGTAGGTTGACGTCATCTTCCTCCGACAGCCAGCATTCCTTGAGTAGCTTAAGGGGTCCTCTTACTTCATGGCCAAACAGTAGTTCAAAAGGTGAGAAGCCCAGTGATTCATTTGGAGATTCTCTTGCGGCAAACACAACGAATGGAAGACCTTTATCCCAGTCTTTCTGATGTTCCAAACAGTATTTCTTGAGCATCGATTTGAGTGTTTGATGATATCTCTCCAACGCTCCTTGGGTCTGGGGATGGTAAGCTAAAGACGTGATCTGGGTGATGCCCAACTCTTTCAGAGACTGCTTGAAAACGTTTGACATGAAATTACTTCCCCGGTCTGACTGTACCTCCTTGGGCAGACCAAACTTTGTGAAGAACCCTAGCATTTCCTTAACCACGTTCTTTGCTGAGATATTTCTAAGTGGAATGGCTTCAGGATAACGAGTAGCCATATCAATCATGGTCAACACATAAGAAAATCCTGAAGAAGTCTTAGGAAGAGGGCCCACAATATCCACCAACACACGGGTGAATGGCGCCTCAAAAGGAGGAATGGGAACTAGAGGTGCAACCTTTTCGGTCTGATTACACTTCCCCAAAACTTGACAGGTGTGACAAGACTTACAATACCAGGAAACATCCCTGAAGATACCTGGCCAGTAGAAGTGTTTCAAAATGCGTGCCACTGTCTTCCTCACTCCAAGGTGTCCTGCCAAACTGGAATCATGAGCCACTCTAATGATATCCTGCCTACAAACACGAGGGATGACAACTTGATGTACAACCTCCCATTCACAGTCGGCTGATGCTGTTGGGGGTCTCCACTTCCTCATAAGTACTCCTGACTTTATATAATAACAAGTAGAAGCACCAGCTGACTCTTCCTCACTGCAAGCAGAGTTAGCTAGACCTTTCAACTCAGGGTCAGCAACCTGCAACTCAACCAACTCTTGACGAGACAAATTATCAACACTACGGGGTACTGCCTCATCTGGTGAGTGGTCCAAATTAGCAAGAAAAGTGTCAGCTAGGATAACATCATCATCATCATTATCCTCTAAATCACCAGTAACTTTAGACTTAGCCCTAGTGACAGCACATGCAGGGAACACATCAGGGACATCACAATCCCGGGACGCAGCCACTGGCTCACTAGACAACTGAGGAGCTGGACACACTTGACTTCCACCAATATCATTTCCAAGTAAGAAAGTTACACCTGACATTGGGAGTGTCTCAACCAACCCAACCATAACGGAACCATTAGCAAAACCAGACTCTAAATTCACTCTGCACAGAGGGACAGAGAAGTAATTATTCCCTACACCTTGTAAGATTACAGTTTCATCAGAGGAATTAACATTAGAGCCTAGAACACAGGTCAGCATAAGGGATTGGCAAGCACCTGTATCACGATATATTTGAACTGATTTCCTGTCATTACCGTCCAGAGGACTGACAAAACCATCAGACAGGAAATTAGCACATGAACTCTTGAGAGTGTCACCCACGTTACTGCTCAAAAGAGGAGCTCCATCATGAGAATTTAAGTTACCCCTCAAAGCAGGTTTAGTTAACTCAGTTAAAGAATTCTGGGAACTCTCAAGAGTGGACACTAGACCAATTGACTGAATATTTAAAGACTCCTTTTTGTTCACATCACGCTGTCTCCTGAAACATTTCTCCGTAGTATGACCAAGCTTACTACAATAAGTACATTTACTTTTCTGGAATCTAGAGGTGAAGCTGGTATTTACTTCCTGAGAAACATCATATTTATTCTCTTTCCTGTTCCCTGTACTCTGAGTAGAGGCAACGTACTTACTCTCAGCTTTCCATTTTTCTTTATAATATCTCTTGTGAGTGAGAACATATTCATCAGCTAAAACTGCAGCATGAGACAAATTATCTATTCTTTTCTCATCAAGATATAGGCATACATCTTTATTTATACACCTCTTGAAGTCCTCCAGCAAAATCATCTGCTTAAATTTACCAAAATCAGAATCCACATTCTTAGAATTTAACCACTGCTCTAACAGATCTTCTTTGATTTTTGCATACTCAACATGGGATTGCTTATCTTGCTTGTAAGTTGTCCTAAATTTTACTCTATAAGCTTCAGGAACAAGCTCATAGGCCTTAAGAATCAAGCTCTTAACTACATCATAATTATCAGATTGATCCTGAGGCAAAGATGCATAAGTTACTTGAGCTTTACCGGTGAGAACAGTTTGAAGGAGTACTGGCCAATACTCCTTGGGCCAATTAAAACCTGTAGCTACCCTCTCAAACAACTGAAAATACTTTGTTAAATCAGATTCATTAAAAGGAGGGACAAGTTTAACATTTTTAGCCACATCAAAATCATCAGAGCTAGATGATCCAGTTCCACATTGTTTCATGCGATACTCATGGTCTGCCTGAATCCTGGCAAGTTCAGCTTGTGCGTGTATCTGTGCCTCCTGAATACGAGCCTGAGACTCCGCCTCCTTAGCATTTGCTTGAAATTCAGCCTCCTTAACACAAGCCTCCTTAGCCTGAGACTCAGCCACCTTAGCACGTGCTTGAAATTTAGCTTCCTTCACACGAGCCTCCTGCAGGGCTAGCTGTAACTTAGCTAATTCAATCTGCGTTTGCTCATTTGGAGGAGTTACATTAAACAAGCTTTCATTAATCATGTCAACAATTTGATCTTTAGAATGATGAAAGCGAACAGCAATTCCCAATTGTTGAGCAACAAGCTTAAGTTCATTCTTTGTTCTGTTTTCTACATCACACACTGTTTGCACATTTGACAAAAAATCTTTGGCTTCATCAAGTGTAGTAATAGTGGACATCATGAATAAATCACAGTCACAAAATATCAAGCAATATCCTTATGATAATATCCTGAATATCCTGGCGAGGTTGCCAAATTTATGTTACGGAACAGAGAAAGATAATGTACACTTTAAGTGAGAATACTAAAAATCACTACTGTCCTGTAAAGTTCCAGGTTCAAAACAAAAGAGTTAGGTAAAATTACAAGTTAAAGTTTAATGCTCAAACTAACAACAAAATATTCAGGACTCATAAGGATAATGTAATGGCAAAAAACAGGTTAAATATATGGTTAACTGCAATAGCCTCTATTAACACGAAATTAGCAAAAGTAAATTTACCTAAGTCAGCCCTGATAAAATGAAAATACACTGGGTAATGCTCAGTTAATGCAAGATAAATTATTACAGATACAAAATATTATTAAAAATGATGGCTGACAACAAGAACCCTACATAAATTACAAAAACTCACCAGGCCTACAAATCAACACCTTATGCTACACAGTACAAGAAAAAATGCAACAACAGTTATACTCAAATTACACACAGCTGCTAGATGGCTGGAGACTTCCTAAGCACTCACAATAATAACTGTACAGGGGAGGACAGAGATGTGAACAAAATGAGGAGTAGATCTAAGTGGCAATTAATGTAGAGACTGAGCTCATTATATAGGGGCCGGCAGAGCTTGATACAACTTGTAAGAAGGACGCGCAAATGAAGCCATGGGGACAAAGAGTTGACAATCCCGCTCTGAACAACAGAAAGGACGACTTACTCTATTATAACGGTAGAAGGGGGGGACTGAGGCAGAACACGCTCGTGATCAAACATGCAGCATACTGTGCGTTAAAATTACACAAAGGATGGTGAAATCATAGGCTATGTAACAATATATATATATATATATATATATATATATATATATATATATATATATATATATATATATATATATATATATATATATATATATATATATATATATATATATATATATATATATATATCATCAATAATTAATAAGAGTAAGAATCTACTTCAGTACCGGGTGTCCATTTCGAAACCTGGTGTTCATCTCAACAGGTATATTAGTCAGCAATTAATCACAACAAATAATCAACAGCAGTAGTGATCAGCAGGCCTAAATATGAGTGGCAGTAATCAGAAGACGCTAATATTAGAAGCAAGTGTCAGTGTTAGCTATAGTATCAGCAACAGATCTGAACTTCACTAACAGTCAAGTGAATTTAATTAACAATAACATTAATTAACAGACGTCCATTTCAGGAATGGGAAGTCCTTTTCAGCAATAGGTATCTGTTCAGCAGTTAACAACAGTTATCCAGTTCAGCAGGTAACTCGATCCCCAAAAGGCAATTTATTGCTATTTTTGTGTTGGCTCCACACAAACCTCATCTTGGCACTCCAGGTTGTCCCCATACTTGCCCTTCACCCCAAAGACACCTCCACACCCCTCTCCCGGGCCCTGAGGGGAGATGAGAGGATTAGGAAAGGGAGAGGTGAGAAGGAAAAAGAGATGAAGGGTAAGGGAAGAGATCAGAAGAATGTGCAGGATGAGAGGGGATGGGTGAGAGAAGTTCAAAGAGTACGAACTGCAAGGGAAAGCAAGCTGCAACAGACGCACAGTGCCCCTCCGAGGCATTTGTCGAAGGGTAGGTTATGACAAAAGTATTTATTCTCTGAGTAAAGGAAAAGGATAGGAAAATGAAAAGGTTCGCCCTCACCCACAAATTCTTCCTGTGGATGCAGGCAGGAAGAAAGTGAGAAAGACAACCATTCAGAATAGAAAAGTTGTTACGGAAATTTCATTGGAAAAGGCAAATAAACAAAATCTGCTTACACTGCCATAGCCTGTAAGGGAAAGTAACATCATGTTAGCATCATATATGGTACATGACGATGATAAGTGGTCGAATCCTTTCACGCCTTGGATTGTAAAATACATTATACTTCAGAAATTTTCTTATTCAAGAATGAGCATGTTAAGCTGGAGATTAAAAGCAAAATATTTATCCATGGGATTTTTAAATGCCAGTACCGAGTACCGTATCACAGCTTACCACACATGAGGGAAATTTGTTTCATGTGTTTATAAGTCTGTTGATGAAGAAACTCTTGGCTTCATTTGATTGGAAACATTTGCCTAGAAATCTAAGATAATTAATCTCGCATAATTGAGCTAAATTACTGTCAAGTGTTTTTCAACTGCCATAGTAGCATTTACTTTGAAGTTTCCTGTACTTACAGTACATTATATTCCCTCATACTCTGGCTTAGTTCAGGTACATAGATTTATCTTTTTCGAATGTTCTTTATATAGTTTATTTCTCAGTGCATATACTGTTTTCCTTTTTGTCACCAATTAATGTACTCTCGAATTTCTATAAACCAGTAATGTTTTTATAGTAAGGTGACAAACTACTGAACTCAACACTCTAATTGTGAATTTATTAAGAAATTATAAAAGGGTGAAGATATTTTCTGATTAATACCAAAATGCTTTACCTTTGAATCTGTTTAATTTGCAGGCTTTTCTTTCACAGCCTCCATACACTGGATTAAGATAATTTGTTACAATTGCTAAATCATTTCATGATTTAAATTATCGAGTTTACGCTACATTTTTTTTTTTTTTTTTTCATTTTCACTGCCAGTGTTTAGCACGTTGCATTTGCTAGTATCGAAAACTGCCATGTTTGGGTCCACTCAGTGTATCAAGTTCTCTTGAAATAATCTTCTATAAAAAAAAAAAAAAAAAATGCATGTGTTCTGTTACAAATTTTGGATCATCATCATCAAAACTGATGTACATTTGTTTATTTGCATGTCTGAGACAAACTTCACATGGGCACCGAAAATGATCAACATTTTTTTCTACATAAACTCGCAAAAAGAAGAGGAAGATTCTATGATGCAATTAGTGACCCTAACCTACTGAAACATAGCATAAAAAAAGTCAGGAGTTTCACGTTAAAATTCATTATAGTTTTCTCCTAAAACTATTGTAAATAATTTGTAGGAATTTTTATGATATGCCAATTCTAATAACTGTGGGTACCTGTGAGTGACAGTAAATAGAGACAATCAGAGATATGGGAATTCCTCCTTTGATAAGAGGCAGCACTACCCCAGTATGTGTGTTAGGCTGTGTAGACCTATTCTGCAAGTGGGGCACATGTAATCTACGATTCCACCCAGCCTAAAAAGAAGCTGGTAACTAAGTACTGAATGATGTCCTGATCTAAGCCTAACTAGGTGAACCTGATCAGTTTTATTAAGTACCCCTCAAATGCTTGGGTGTCGGGACGGGAGGGGGGGGCTGTAATACAGTGGTCTGGTCGAAGTGTTGTTTTGCCCTTCGTGTGAAATAAACATGTTGAAATGTCTGAAGGTGCACTGTTGTTGAAGATGGTCTGGTAATGATTGTGCGATGATTGTTTTATGTGCCTAGATGTGTTTTGATGATCTGTCTTGCAATAAAAGACGTGTTGTGTGTTAGCACAGGCTGCCACATGGAACTGTGTGCATCTCATATCAGTATATTCTCTTACAGGGAGGAATTTAATTTCAATGCAAAAGTAAGCTGTGTATAGGTGCAGCCAATGATTTTACACAAAGCGTTGTTCCACTTGGTCAGCAAGGTGCGGTCGTGGTTGTTAGATAGGACGGAGGTCCATGCCAGAAAAGGCATCAGTGATCCTTTATATATTGCTTGTAGCACAGGAGTGTTGGGACTTTTATGCATGGTCACGGAGGGTGCAGACGTGTTATCCATCTGCTCTCTTCTCTAGTGTTCAGGGCTGCCACACTGGCAATTAGTTTTTTTTTTTTTTTCACTCTTCTGGTGACGTCAGGCTAGCTAGTTACTCATTTCCTCCCCTCCCTATTAGCTAGGAACAGTAGGTGTCTGTTCCTCTTTACTGAGATTACCAGTTCTGCTGTCGGGCCCTGCTGTGGATGTCACTGCTTGCATTGCGCAGTTGACCCTTGTGCGGTGTGATGCGGTGAGGATCTGTCCGTTCTCCCCCTTGGGGCTCAGATGCGAATGAATGTGTTTGAATGGATGAGTAAATGGAGAGTGAGTCGTCCTGTCTCGGCTACCTCCCTTTCCTTGGGGGAAGCAGCCTAGGTATATAGATAGATAGATAGACCTTTGCTTATTGCCCACAAAGGATCCGCCCCACTGATCGCTCTGGGGCGTGAATTGACACGGTCGGGCCTCCCTGGAGTGGTTTGAGAGTGCAACCTCAGACTTAGGTGCTTGGTCCCAGTTTGATTGTCCTTTGCTTGTTTTCTCTCCTTCTTCCCACTTCCCCCGTTAGGGGGGCTGGTACTTTGGCAGACGCCCCTACTACCTCCCCCCCTTCAGGGGAGGAGGTAGTCCTGACCGACCTCCAACTGAACCACTGACAGACTGCTCCCAGACTGAACGGCCCCAGACGTGCACCCCTCTAGACATACATGTAGATAATGCCTCCTTCGTGCTACTTCATGCGGTTGGTTCCACTCCCCTGTCCAGCCTCAATCCATTCATCATCAAGGTGATTAATGAGTGTGTCGGTGAGGTGGAACAGGTGAAAAAACTTGCTAGTGGGGACCTTCTAGTAAAGACCGTAAAGTTGCGACAGGTAAAGGATTTGATGACGTTATGCAAATTTCATTGTTATGATGTTAAGCCGAGGATCCCTCATTCCATGAATTCCTGCAAAGGTGTTATCACCTGCTGAGACCTCATGGTAATGGATGGTTGTGGAAAATGTCAGCTCTATGGGACACCACAAAAGGACTTGTTGGGCTTCCAACTTCGTGTGTGGCAAGTGCGTGGCTGTAGGACATTCTGCTGAACACTGTATATCCGAGACTGAGTGTTGCTTTCACTGCCAGGCCAATCACTCCACTTCCTCTTGGGTTTGTCCCAAGTGGATGGAGGAGGAGGTCTGCACAGTGAATGCGGCTGAGGGCATATCCTTTTACGATGCTAGGAAGAAGGTGAAGGAGTTGCATGCAACTCCCAAACCTAATGTCTCCTATGTATCGGCAGTTGTGTCCCGTCCCATGATGTGCACCATGGAGACACAGACTGACCTTACTTTCGCTCCCCATGCCACTCGCCCTACCTCTCAGTCTCGCCCCCCTGTACATTCCAACTCTCTTACAGACATCCCTGTTGCTAATTCCTACTCTCAGGCTGCCGATGCTCCTTCACAGTCAGTGCGGCCAAAACCGAAGTCTGACAAATGTAATAAGATAAATTTGACCACCCTCACAAAACCGTCACGTCCTCATGTCCTTCCTGCAACTGGTCCAGCGAGGGAGAGAAAGAATAGCTCTTCCTTGGTGGAATCTGGGAGCCTAGTTATTGACGAAAATATGGAGGTTTCCATCAGCAAGCACCGGGAAAGGTCCACCGGTAGCCACTTGCCTGGTCACTGGGGCATAAAAAAACTAAGCATACTGGCCACCCACGTAAATCTTAAACCGCTGGATTCACTACATTACAGTGGAATTGTAGAGGTGTTGGGAATAAATTACAAAAAATAGCAATCTTGCTTTCAATACACAGGCCAGATGTTGTTTGTTTACAGGAAATTTGCCTGGAGGATCTTCCTGATCCTCCACAGTTCAAACGCTACCACTCATATACAAGATATGAAGGTCACGGAGTCGCCATATACACACATAAATCACACCCACAAACGGAAGTGATTCTAAGTTCTACTCTGGAAGCTGTCACGTGCAGAGTAAAATTTAATAACACGTATCTGTCTGTTTGCCCTCTGTACTGTCCTCCACATGGCCTCATTGATAGTGATGCTTTAAATTCACTATTTAACATCTTCATGGGAATAAGTTAATGTTGGGCGACTTCAACACCCATCACTATCAATGGGGTAGCTTGAGAATCGATGGTCGTGGGGAGCAAGTAGCCGACCTAATACTACAGTCCAACCTCTGTCTTCTGAACGATGGTAAAGCGACTCGTGCAGATGATCGTACTGGTAACTTTTCGGCCATTGACTTATCTTTGGCCTCCCCTGGTATACATCAAGATTTCTCATGGGACCCATATGACGACTCCTTGGGAAGTGATCATTTACCCATCTGTCTTTCTTATACACGCGACATCGTTTCGGACCCTCCACCTCCAAAATTTAACTATAAGAAAGCAGATTGGGGATCTTCTCAAGGATCGCCAATTTAGATATATCTGGGGAGACCATAGATGTTAAGGTCGAAAATGTAACTAATTCCATAATACAGGCAGCTGAGGCTGCTATTCCCAAGACTTCTACAGTTCAGGCAAAGCATAGAGCACATTGGTGGACGCCGGATTGCTGACAAGCATTAAGGAAACGCAACAGGAGATACAGGATTTTTGATAGTCAGCCCACTGAGGAAAATTTTATTGCATACAAACAGGCACTGGCTGAAGCAAGGAGGATAATAAGGGCCAAACGTGACTCCTGGCGGTTCTTTGTGTCCACGGTGAATCGATTGACCCCACTCAGTAAAGTCTGGTCCACTATTAAAATATTAAATAATAAAGACCCATACATCCCTGTGACCACCCTACAGCTTAATAATACCCATGACGATCCCGTGAACTCCTCGCCAGGAGTTTTTCTCATGTAGGTAGCTCAGCCAATTACGACCCGCGTTTTCAGCACCATAAACGCACAGCAGAGCTACAGATAATAGACTTTCCCACAGAAGACGTAGACTCCCCATACAACCAAGAGTTTATGCTAGATGAACTGCTCCTTGCCCTTAAAGACACCAGTCCTGGACCTGACACCATCACGTACGGTATGATTCAGCATCTTAATCAGGACAACCTGATTAAGATGTTAGCATTGTACAATGAGATTTCGGCGTCTCAAACGTTCCCAAACTCATGGCACCTTGCGCACGTCATACCGATACCCAAAGAGACTGGTCGTCTTATGAATCCCACTTCATTTTGTCCTATTGTGTTGACTTCTTGTCTATGTAAAATCATGGAACGTATGGTTAATAATAGGCTTTTTTTTCTGTTTTAGAGTCGAAGAATTTGTTAAATGACCAACAATGTGGCTTCCGTAAATACAGTTCACTATATCATTTAATGAATTTGGAGTATTGTATTGCAGAGGCATTTGCCAATAACAAGTTCATGATAGGGGTGTTCTTGGACATCCATAAAGCCTATGACATGACATGGCGACACGGTATACTAATGAAGCTCTATGCTTATGGTTTAAGAGGAAATTTGTCTATTTTTATTTCAAATTTCTTAAGGGACAGGACTTTTTCTGTCATTTTGCCCTGTAACGTAATATTAGATATATTTATCAAGGAAAACGGGGTGCCGCAGGTAAGTGTCCTTAGTCCCACTTTATTTAGTATTATGATCAATGATATTGTCATCAGCTCCCATCCCGAGGAATCTTAAATACTCACTCTATGCTGACGATTGTACAGTATGGCACTCTTCCCATAATGCACAATTTTCGGCTGGGCGGATTCAAGCAGCCCTTGACTCCGTCCACCAATGGGCCTTAAGTTTTCCGTCCATAAGTGTGCCATGTGGTCTTCACTAATCATAACGTATCTAATTTGTGCTTAACTTTGGATAATCGGGCGGTACCTTTTCAAAATAATGTAACGTTTTGGGGAATACATTTCGATTGTCGTTTGAACTTCAAACTTCATGTTAATAATTTGCTTGCTCGTTATGATAAACAGTTAAATGTCCTCAAGTACCGGTACCTAGCGGGTACTACATGGGGTGCCGACAGAAAATCTTTATTAATGGTGTATAAGTCCCTTAATCGATCGAAGCTAGACTATGACGCACAGGTGTATGGCTCGGCATCCGATGCCACGCTGAAAGGATTGGATATGTTGCAGAATAAATGTTTGCTAATGTGTCTTGGAGCCATCCGGTGTACCTGCGTAGCTCATATGGAACTGGAGGCGAATGTGCTTCCCCTCTGTATTCGCTGTGATCACCTGGCCTTGTCCTTTGGATTAAGAACATTTAGGAAAAGTAATATCGGCAATGTGGCCTTTACCCCCCTGCGTCATTATCACCATCTTATGCGGGGGGTGAGTCAGTCACTTGCAGTTCTCCTCCACTTACTGACTCAGGAGCTTGGTTTGGACCTCAGTGACTGAAACAAGTTGGTGACTAAAAACATAGTGCCTTGGGAGCCATCTGGCTTTACTGTTGATGTAATATGGGTCCCAGCACCTAAGACCAAGGTGCCGGAGGCAGAGGTCCACCACTTGTTTTGTAATGTCATCATTCGTCACTTGGGGTCCCACAATTTGTACACCGACGACTCCAAGTCGAGTGAATGTGTGGGTGCAAGTGTTTGGTCGACTGAATGTGCCCTCAGGTATCGGTTGCCGACTCATACGTTTGTGTTTACCTCCGAACTTTTTGCTATCAACAAAGCCATAGACTATGCTCTCAATTCTAGGCATGACTCATTTGTCATATTTTCGGATTCAAAATCAGCCCTTCAGGCAATTGCATCTTGTACTACGGACTCTCACGAGATCCAGGGCCACATCGTTAATAAGTTGCATTCATGCAACAAGTCATTCACGCTGATCTGGGTGCCTGGTCATTGTCGTATCTACGGCAATGAGCAGGCTGACATACTTGCAAAGTCAGCTGTAGAGCTCGAGGAGTCTTGGGACATTCCTCGCGATCTACGGTCCAGTCTATCTCTCGGAAAGAAATCAATAAATCTTCTGTGGCAAGGTCACTGGACCAGACTAAATATTCGAACGTGTAAGCCGTACCTGGGCAACTGGGACACTGCCAACCGTCCCAGTCGCCTGGAAGAAAAAGTGTTGGCTCACTTACACCTTAATGCCACCATGCTTATGCACTTGAAACCTTATATGGAAAGACAATTCACACAGCACTGTGACATCTGTGATGCGGTGTTATCTATCAGTCATATCATCCTGCGCTGTCGGCAATTTATTCATGAACGCGCTTCACTTATAAATTACTGCGGCGCAGTAGACGTCCCCTTCACCCTTTCCACCATCCTGGGTGATGGGGACATTGTTATGACTGATAAATTGATATGGCTTTCTTGAGAGAGACCGGACTGATCAGAGTAATGTGACTTTTTTACTATATGGTTTTGGTTTTTATCGACTATAAATATGCATATATTATACTATTAATTAGGGTGGACAATTGACATATTTGAAATAGTTCCTCCTTCTACTGATCTATTACCGATATAGATGTCCCCTACATTAAGCCCCGTTCCTCGACTGACATTCACCAGCTGATGAGTGCAAGTGTTCAATATAGAAAGGTATTGGGCACTTACAGTCGATGGTGGTCTGTTGGGTGAGGTTCTTCACTTTTTGTACATATTATGTAAATACATTATACCATGTTCCTGAAGTTACTAATTAGGGCCGACAGCTGACGTATATGGAAATGTTTCTGACTTATCTGGTTTCCTTTCATATATTGATGTTCCCTATACTAGGCTGTGCCTCGACTGAAGGCAGCAGGTGATGAGTGCAGGTATGTAAGAAAGGCATTACATATCCGCAGTCGATGGTGTTCTGTTAGTCGAGGTATTTTTTCCATTAGTGTAGGACTTGTTATTTGTCTCTGTAGGATTTAGTATAGGTTAGCGATTTGTCTGTTAGGTGATTAGTTTTAGGGTCTTTAGATTAGGTTTTTCTTTATAATAAAAGGTATAAAAAATATAAAACCAAGAATTAAAAATAAAAATATAGAAAAATAGATAAAATAAAAATTATATATATATATATATATATATATATATATATATATATATAATTTATATATATATATATATATATATATATATATATATATATATATATATAATTTTTATTTTATCTATTTTTCTATATTTTTAATTTTAATTCTTGGTTTTATATTTTTTAGACCTTATATTATAAAGAAAAACCTAATCTAAAGACCCTAAAACTAATCACCTAACAGACAAATCGCTAACCTATACTAAATCCTACAGAGATAAATAACAAGTCCTACACTAATGGAAAAAATACCTCGACTAACAGAACACAATCGACTGCAGATATGTATATAGTATATATATATATATATATATATATATATATATATATATATATATATATATCTATCTATATATATATATATATTCCCAGACGCCTTAATCCCGTTTGGGGTGGCCACAAACAAATCGTCTCTACGTCGCGCTGTCCCCCGCCATTTCACTACCCTTCTCCCAACTAACACCCTCCTCTCTCATATACCTCTCCACCCCATCCCTCCATCTCATCCTCGGCTTCCCCCTCCCTCTTCCCCCCTCCACCTCACTCACATACACTCTCTTCGTCAGTCTTTCACCCTCCATCCTCTCCACATGGCCAAACCACCTCAGTGTGTTCCTCATAACGCTTCCTATCACATCCACATCCACACCACAACGCTCCTTTATATCCTCATTCGTCAGCCTGTCTCTCCATGTGACTCCACAGGCTCCTCTTAAATAACTCATTTCCACTGCTCTCACTCTTGACCTATGTCCTTCCAACAACGTCCAAGCTTCACTTCCGTACGTTAGAGCTGGTATCACAATACTGTCATGTAGTAACTTTTTCACTTCCATGCTCACTTCCCTGTTTCTTATCACTGCTTTCAAAGAACCAGCAACCTTTCTTCCCTGCTGTACCCTTTCAAGCACTTCACCCTCCAAACCTCCATTCTTACTCATCACACTACCCAAGTACTTAAACATACTCACATTTTCCAATTCCTCACCATCCAACCTCGCTGTACATTCACTGACTTCACCTCTCTCAAAGACCATCACTTTACTCTTCGCTACATTCACCTTTAGATTCCGTTTCTTACACACTCTCCCAAACTCATCCACCAAGCCTTGCAGCTCCCCTTCGGCTTCACTCAACAACACAGTATCATCTGCAAACAACAGTACGGGGAGTTTCCAAACACTATCCTCTCTCACCAGGGCCACTCCAACATCCACTACTCTACCTTGTACCTCTCTTATTACCTCATCCATGTACAGATTGAACAACCATGGAGACATGACACATCCCTGTTTCAACCCAATCTTCAAAGAGAAAAATTCACTTAGTTCACCATCCACACGCACTGCAGCCTTTGCACCATCGTACATACTCTTCACAGCATTCAACAACTTCCCATCTACTCCATATATTCTTAACACTTTCCACAATCCTTGTCTATCCACCCTGTCATATGCTTTCTCCAAATCCATGAAAGCGGCATACAACTTCTTTCCCTTCTCTAGAAACTTTTCCACTAAAGATCTAAGAATGAATATCTGATCTACACAACCTCTTCCCTTCCTAAAGCCTCCCTGTTCTTCTCCAACTAATTTCTCTGTTCTTTCTCTAACTGTGTCAATAAGTATCCTACCATACACTTTTCCTATTATACTAAGAAGACAGATGCCCCTATGATTACCACACACTTCTTTTTCCCCTTTTCCTTTGTACAAGGGAATAATTATACCTGACTTCCAATCCTCTGGGACTCTACCTTCCTTCCAGGCCAATCTGCACAACTTCCACATCCATTCTACTACTATCTCTCCCCCATGGGTCAGCATTTCACCACACACTCCATCAATTCCTGGGGCTTTCCCCGATTTAACTTTCTTCATTGCTTCCGCAACTTCTATCCTACTGATTTCTTCCTGTCTTCTCACCTCTCTCCTTCTCCCAGCCATTCCCCAGCCACTTATACTCGCATTACTTCCATCCTCTATGTTCAACAATTCCTTAAAGTGTTCTCTCCATCTGCTCACTTTTTCTCCCTTTTCGACTAGTAATCTACCATTTTTATCTTTCACTCCCCTGCTAACTTCACTTCCACCCTTTCTTACTCTTTTCACCTCTTTCCAGAACATTTTCTTACAGTCCCTCCACTTTACACTCAAATTCCTTCCAAATTCCTCATCCACTCTCCTCTTACTCTCTCTTACTAATATATATATATATATATATATATATATATATATATATATATATATATATATATATATATATATATATATATATATATATAAGTAACTTCCCAATATTCAATGTAATACAGCCAAAGGCATGTCTGGCAAGTGGTTTTGCCTGGATACTGGGCCCTTGCCTCTTGGACTGGTACTTATGGACCCTAACCTAGCCTTACTTTGAAAGTCACCTAAATAACTCCCTACTGGACGTGCATAGCACCTATTTAAGACCGTATTCACACAATTAAGGGTCATAAAGCATGAAATTAACGAAAAGGAACCAGAGAATGAGGAATTTGAAGTGAGAATAGAAAATATTTAGCAGTGTACAGGGTACTTACAGCACGTCCATGGCCACCTCCTCTAAGGCTCTGGCAGTGGTGAAAATGTCCTTGAAGCACGTACAGTAATCCAGTGTTGTGCTGCACTTAATTCATTGCACCGTGAGTTATAATTGTTAACACTGCTCATTCTGTTCTTAATTGTGCCACGCCAGTTTCAACTACCAGTTTACACTCAACACTTAATTCTTTGCACTCTACATTGTAATATCTTAACACTGCACAACACTGTAAATTCCCATGGGGTCTAGTGGAAAGGTATTGCAGTTTATTCACTGTTTATTTACAAAAATGAGCACGTGAGGCATCCATTGCGATGAACATCTACTCATGATGGTAGTTAGACAGTAACTGGGGAGGACAGGATCAGCAGGGGGCCGGCAACTGTGCGTAAACACAGCTGTTTGGTGCCGCGCACCAAGTTCAAATTACATGTGGGAAAATTTCGTTGTTTTTTTTTGGTGTGGATTTTTTTTCATTTTTTGGCCATTTTTGGGTTCTGAATGTCCAGCCCCAAAACGTCTGGGTAGTGAGGTGTCCAGTTAGTGGACATCCGGATAACAGAGAGATTTATATATATATATATATATATATATATATATATATATATATATATATATATATATATATATATATATATATATGCAGTAGCCTATATATAAAATGGCACCGGAACCTAGGCAAACAAGGTTGCCTGCTGCAGACCTAACTTCTACCCTTCGTGTGTACCCACCTCTGAGCTGGTTCAAATTCACCAGCAATTATGTTTGGTTGATATCTAGTAATCACGTGCTACGACTGGCTGAAACTCGTAGTGATAATATTTATATGCAACGAACGCTACAGAAGAAATTTTTTATCAAAATTATTTATATCTGTCCTAAGCATCAAACATTCCACGTTTGTACTAAAGTAAAACAATACTGAAGGAAGTGTAGGACAAAGGCTAAGAGTAGGGTGAAAGGATAAGTAAGGGAAATGAGGGTCAAAGGAAAGGGGAGGAGTGAGAGGGTAAGGAATAGGGATAATACGGGATGCAGGGTTGAGAGGAAGGAAGTATGGCTTAGTCTTACCTGGCTACCCTATGTTCTTGCCTATCGAACTACCAGCTGACCTACCACCTTAACTACCAACTAGTCCACTTACCTTGCCACAGAAGAGGCAGCAGTTACACACATCCTTCACCGTGCCGTAAGGACAGTCTTGTGGAGGCTCTAAGCACCTACCTTCTCCCTCACATTCGACGCATTTAAGTTCCGTGGTGCTGGTGAGAAATGTAAGGTTAGTATGGGGAAGTGGGACAAAGGGAGAGAGTGAAAGTGGAGAAAGAAGGGGAGAAGGAAGTGAGAGAGGGAGAAAAGAAAGGAAAGAGATAGAGTAGGAAAGGATGAGAAGGGGCAGATAGATGGTGGGGTGAGAAGAGTAATAGACGAAAGGGGATGGGATGGTTAGAGGGAGAGGGAAGAAAGAGAGAATGGCGTCAAGACAAGGAGACAGGGAAGGGTGAGAGGGAGAAAAGAGAAGGGAAGAGAAACAGTGTGAGGGGAGAGGAAAGGAAGAGAGACTGATGAGAGGAGGAAGGGAGAAAATTCAAGGGCGAGAAAAAAGGGTGGAAGGGAAAAGAAATAGAGGGCAAACAGAAGAGAAATAAATGGGAAGGAAAAAATTTAAAGATGGGGACAGAGAAAGATTAGTGGGGACAGAGGAGGTAAGACATGGAGAGAGACGGGGGAGAGGAAAAGAAGAGAAGGGGGGGGGGAAGTAAGACAGTACAGACAGAGGAAAGGGAAAGAGGAAGGAGACAGGGGCTAGGAGCTAAGATAGGAAAAGAGGAAGAAGCATAGATAGAGAGAAGGGTAGAGACGGAGGGGAAAGAGTAAGTGAGATAGGCAGAGAGGGGGAGAGATAGGTGGGAGAGAGGGAGAGGAGTAAGGAGAGAGAGACTGGGGGAGAGTAAGATTTAACAACTTCTGGCGAAGGACGTAATTTTTATTTTGGATTCCTGCCAAGAGACGGTTTTTGTTCACTTTAGCTAAAACACTTCATAGTTTAATATGTTAGAAACAGTATCTTTTAACAATTCCACTGCGAGACGTCTTTCCCAAGCTGGACATCGTTTGGTAGCAGCAACAATATACTTGTATTGTTAATGACGTGCTCAGTTGATGGAGTTACGATAAAAGAAAGAGGGAAGGAGGGATGGGAACGAAGGGGGGAGGAAGAGAGAAAGACAGTAGATAGTTTTAGGGAGAGGGAAATTGAATGGAGGAAGGCGAGAGCGCACAAACGATAACAAAGGTAAGGAAACAACAACAGACCTGTTGGCTTTCCCGAGACTGTTTGTGATTGGATACAATATAAATAAAAATAGTATTTCTACTACTCAAAGACAAGGACAGGAAAACCGGAAGGCTCCCTCTATCAATCAATTTCTCCATCCGAAACCGGCAGGAAACTCTTAAAAAGACTAACATTCAGTACACAGAGATCATATAAGAAAGGATGAATGGAAAACATACTGTACACTCGCTCGCTCTGAACGGGAAAATAATGTTATCATCAATAGGCAGTGAACAGTGCACAATTATGCTGTTAGTGACTGCGTCCTCCATGTTTAATACTGTAGGAAATCTTATAGTTCAGAGATGTATCAAGCTGTGGTGAATATGTTTAGCTTGGGACTAGAAGCCAAATACTTACACAAGCAATATTTAAATGTTAGTACCGTATCACAGTTTACAACATCCGGAGGCAATTGCTACCTGTATTTATAACCCCATTGTAGAAGTGCTTAGTTTTATGTGACTTTCAATATTTACCAAGAAGTATATGCTCCATACTTCCACTATAATTTGACCATCTACTGAGAAGCATTTTCGACAGCCCATGCATTTTGAAGATTAAGTGTTCTATGATTATGTCCCCTCGGCCACGAAGTTTTCATTTAGTCTTCATTCTTCACTTAATCAAGGTAAACAGTTTTAGCTCTTCCAATTGTTTCTCTTTTTTTTTTTTAAGGTTCCACCTGAATGTCACCATAAGATTGCTTCATGATAGGTTGAAAAGTTTAGCAAAAGATATTGATTTTTTTAACCCTCTTTAATGTTTGCAAATATATCTGCTCTTTCCCGGGTGTGTAATGCGGCCGAAATTACTGACGGAAAGTCGTTCATCTCTCTCTCTCTCTCTCTCTCTCTCTCTCTCTCTCTCTAATTATCCAGCCCTCCAGTAAAAGATCTGGAGAAGCCGCAGGTGTTCTACCTGTAGTTTCTATCATGTTGCTGAACAATTTTGAGGGGTTCGATTCAGTGACAATAACAAGGTGTGTCATGATTATTCTTACGTCTTTGTTTTACATTTTTAACTCTCTGACAACCATCATATTTATTGCACTGATTCCTTGTGGCATTACAATTTTTGTCCACTTTTCTTTTCTAGTAGGTATTGTCTACTTCCATTATTTCATCATTTGGACTGAATATTTTCACAGTTATTCTGTTGTATAATGGAAAACATCTTGATAGTTCTGTTTGGAATTTTAATGATTAACTTTCTTTTATCAATGATGCCGAGTAAGATGAAAATGGAATTCCAGTAACTGACTCTGGTATTTGTCATTAATTGTGGAGAATTAGCCCTCTTGTAGCTCTGCACTTTATCACAAACGACCTTAACATTGTCTTCCTTGAATTTTAGGTATAATGTGATTGGAAGATGATACTAGTACA